>NC_044996.1:26500269-27100269 GCF_008728515.1 Papio anubis
ACTAGAGCTTCTTGTGATGATGCCCTTTGATTATAACAATATCTTAATCCACAAATTCCTTGGTAATAAAATACCTTTTCTGTCCTCAGTTTAAAATTTCTGATTTGCTGCTCTATTGTCTAGCCTAACAAACAGATATAAATCTCTTTGTTGAAGTCTTGTATTGTTCTATACTCTTTTTAATAGTGATAGGCAAATTCGATTAGTGTCAAATCTGGCTATAGATGAAAATTATGTTGAGATTTTTTAAATTTATGCATCACATCCCAGATCTACTAAATTAGAATATCTGGAGGTGAAATTTAAGGATCACCATTTTGTAAAATATCCCAAGATGACCTTATGTACACTGAGTATCATTAGACCATATATCCCCAGAAGATGTATATAATTGTTCAGTGCAGTCTCTTGTAAGATCACAATTTTCTCCCTCAAGCTACTTTCATTAAGAATATAAACAATATTCTTTAGAAAAACACTTAGATTAAAATGTATACATCAATAATTTTTGAAATTATTTATTTACATATATTTTATTTAGTTCTTGGGCTGCAGGCAGAGCTTAGGGACATAGGAGATGTATATATATATATATATATTTTATAACACATAATTGTGCATTATTATGGAGCATCCTCAATCTTTTGAGAAAATGATAAAATAAAATTCCTAATTAAGTAAAGTGCAAACCTTGAATACATTTTCATTTGTCCTTACCAAATATAATGATGGCATGATCTTTATAGTTTCCAGGTCATACATTTGTAAATTTTGCATATTTTTTGGGAGGGTAACGGGCAAACTTCTGTTTCATGGATTTAGAAAACTTGTTATAAAAATGAGAACAGTCACTTCAATTCTGTTTTAAGTTTCTGTATTTGTTGATATTAATGGATATTTTCCCCAAGTTTGTCGTAGATACCAGGGATTTTTTCAGTAGCTCATCAAACCATAATTCTGCTGTTATAACCCAAGTTTAAAGACATCTAAAACTCCATCAAGGCTCTGAGTTAAAGCTCAAGAAGAACTACTGCACAGTGAACATCATACATTTTGATGTTAATATATAATATCTTTGGCACATTGCCTGTAAGATATTTTTGGCAGCCAAATGTTACTTCTATTTTATTTAAAATGTAAGTCTTTTGTAAGACTGAAAGAATAACATTTGCATGAATAACTGCAACAGATTTTTTCTTTTTATTAATTTATCTTACATTGTTAGCCTTTGTTGCTAACTACTGATGACAATTTGGCATAAAACAATATTTTTAAATATTTCCCTAATTCCAGTGTTTTGTTTTGTGTTTTTTTTTTTTTTCACATTAAGTGGCTTTTAAAATCTCCCAGAGATATCCTAGGTTTAAATGTCTCTCTGAAAATTCTAAAAGGAAACATAACTTTAAGTAAATATTATTTATAATGTCATTTAAAAACCTTTTACTTTGTTATAGGTCAGCTTTTGCGAATATTGATTCCACTGGCTTCGGTGGCTTATATAATTTTAATAATAAAAAATATACAAGTCCGCTGCAGCTATTTTCTATAATTCAATCTAATATCTGACTGTAAAGGTGAAAAACACCGTGACATTCAGGCGTCACTTGTGCTGTCTCCTGATCATTTATGGCAACATATTTCCAAGCACTGATGAACCAACTCTATTATTAAAAACAAAAACAAAAAATAAAAAAAACACTTTATGAGGTCAGTAGTCACTGAAAGATGATCATGGTTTGATTCAGGGAATGGTTGAAGTGAAGGTTAGAATGTTGTTTTTAATAGTTACAAGTGTGAATCATCAACTGATTACACATGCTTTATGAGAAAGAGTAGTGAGGAAAGGTGTTTATTTTTAGATTCTACTTATGTAAGACTGAAATTTGGTATTTCCTATCAGATTAACATTATTAGTAACACTAAATGCTTTCCCAACTGCAATGGGAAGGATTTGATCTTATGAAGCATTTTCAGATTTTGAAGTTTAGAGATTTATTTTGAAGAAAAGTAGTGCTGTGCTGAAGTTCTGGAAATATTTAAAGATGAATATTATTGGATGTAGACTAATTCTCTGATGAAATGTTGGTAGAGTACATTGATCTGATGACCAGTTCGTTTCTGTCTTATGGTGTGTCAGATTTGATAAGTTGAGCCCATTATAAAAGCGTAAGATTATTATAAATAAATGTATAGTTTATTATAAATTTTAAAATAAATTATTTTTAATAAAAAATTTAGTAAAAAATTATCATAAATTTATAATTTATTATAATAAATTTATAACTTATTATAAATTTATTTATGATATTTTATAATTATATAAATAATTACATAGAATATAGTTATATGTTTATATATTATATATTATTTATTATATCATAGTAAATATTTTGTAATATATACAATATATAATTTATACATAAATGTATAATTTATAAGTGTAAAATTATTAAAAATCTATTACTCTGTAATTTTGTGAATCATCTGTATGTATAATCTATGAGAATGAATTCTTCATGCCTGCTATTTTTGATAATTCTGTTTGTTTTGAGTTTGATATATTAATCATACATTCTTTCTAAAATATGTTAGGAGTATGACATTTGCTGTCTTCTGAACCATATGCATTTTAAATATTAATGGTAATTACCTTTATTTTATATCTCTAAACCTGATATATGCCAACAAAGTAAGGTATTTTATAAACTAAGATTAACATTTTTTTTTTTAAATGTACACATAAATACTGAAACAAATGTATTGGCTTTTCTATTTACATGCCAGTGTTAGGGGTTTTGTCCATACTAAATTTTCATCAACATTTGTCCAAGAAAGGCAACGAAGTATATAATTTACCCTACTATCTCAAGTGTTACCTATGTATGAGGCTTAAGGGAGTATCAGTGTTTCCTGGATTAGACTGTATGTGAGAGTTGATTACTGGAAAACTAAAAAAAATGTTTTTTGTAAAAATCAGCAGATAGAAACAACAAGCAAAAGTCAGTAATGACTTATGTGCAAAAAAAGAATGATACTTAAAAATAGGGCTTCATTTATGTGAAACTGATATCTGGGTTAAAAGTAAAAGAACAGATCTGCTTTCACTGGATATAAACATTTCCTTGGAATCCTTTCGCCACAGACACAATTATTAAAACCCTGAGCTGTTTCATTGCATCATTACAATACTCCAGTTTCCTTCAAAGCATTCCACTCCCGTGATAGCAAAGGTGACTGGAAAACTGGCTCAGTTAACATATGCCTAATGCAATCTGCTTTCCTATTCCCATCACATTGCACCAGCTATACTGCAGAGAGCAAGCAGTTATCACACAAACGTGTATCCTCTGAGCCAGGATAAACACTCCGTTTTTCTCCCTCTAAACTACTCTTCAGGGAGAGAGGGAAAATAAATAGGGACAAAGACAGACATAGAAGTTGGGAGGGTATTAAATAATTCTTTTCTAAGAAGGCAACAACCAATAGAATTCTTTTTTTAATGTTTTCCCATTTCTTGTTAGAAAAAAAATGTTATTTCAGCAATGAAGTCAAAAGCCAACAACTAGGGTTTCAGGTTGTGAAAGAAGGTAGCAACTTGTACCAGGTAGGAAGTCCCTTCTGCCACCTCTTTAATTCTTCTAACTCATGATTTTCTGTGATAAAATCCTAGTGCTGACTTCTAGAGATCTAGCATCTACCCTACACCTTTCCCTGAATGAAAATGTTCCTGGTAAACATTGCTAATGACATTCAGGATATTTCTTCTTTGAAAGGAGAGGACACTTCATATAATAAAAGGAGACAGTCTCTACTTCTATCTTCTTGAGCAGAAGTGTGTGTGGAACATTAGGATGCAGCTGACAAAATTGCAGCTGTTTCTTATCCATGAAGTCATGTACGGAAGTAGTAAGGGTTATCTGTTTTGCAATTATGGAAACAGCTGCTCTGTTTATTTAGGAACACTATTGCATTAGCTTTAGTAAAACGTATTGCCATAAGTTTAGTTCTGTACAATAGGTGAATGTAGTTTAGGGTATTCAAAGATACGTCATAAGCTGAGATTGTTTTAATTTCCTAGACTCTTTGGGGGCATATTTTATTCATATTTTTCAGCATCGTGTTTCTTTAGTGGATGTTGTTTTTCTTACAAAAGATTGATCTTTGCCCTTTTTTACTGAAAATAGTCAATAATATATTCGGAATGCATTATTGAATTTATTCACTGTATCATACAAGTTTTTTTTAAATTCTTAGATAACAAGGAATTTATTAGAACTTTTGTATGAATCCTTTTTAAAAAGCCTAGTAAAATAATTAAATTTATATAAGTAAAATGTTATCTTTTAATTACAGGCATAATTTTATTAGAATACTGACTAATCCTGAGTACCTCTTGAGAAATATACAAATATAAAATTAAAAATATATACATTACAATCTGCCATTAATTTTTTTCTAAATAAGACAGAGTTCAGTTCAACAAAGTAATATATATCATAGTTCTTTGCTTTGTCCAGATTTCTTAACATTAATTTTGACATATATATATGTGTTTGTCTTATAAATAATTTACTAAGGCTATACCACTGACAGTCCAGTTACATTCTTTGGCATGTAAGTATCCAATTTTCCTGTCATTTATTAAGGAGGCTGTCCTTTCTCCATTGCATATTTTGGCATCTTGGTAAAATGGGTTTATTTCTGGACTTTCTATTATATTGGTCTAGGTATCTGTTTTTATGCTGGTGTCACACAGTTTTGTTTACTATAGGTTTGTAATATGTATTGAAATCGGGAAGGGTGACACTTCCAGCTTGGTTCTTCTCGCTCAAAATTGCTTTGGCTATTTGGAGTATTTTGTGACTCTAAATGAACTTCAGGATTGATTTTACTATTACAGCACAAATATCTTTGGGTTTTTAATGGGGATTGCATTGAATCTGTAGCCCAACAGGGATATGAAACATTTTTTGCATCACTAATCATCAGGTAAATGCAAATAAAAAAACACAATGAAATATCACTTCATGCTTGTTAGGATGGTTATTATAAAAAAATGACAAGTGTTGGTGAGATTGTGGAGAAATTGGAACTCTTGTACACTATTGGTGAAAATGGAATTGGTACAGCCATTATGGAAAACACTAGGGATGTGCCTTGAAAGATTAAAAATATAAATACCATGAAATTCAGCAATCCCACTTCTGACTATCTATCCAGAGACGTTGAAATCTGTATGTTGAAGAGATATCTGCACTACCATGCCAATTGCAGCATCATTCAAAAGAGACAAGATATGGAAACTACACAAGTGTCCATTAACAAAGGAATGGATAAAGAAAATTTTATCTATATATACGCACACACACACAAAGGAATATTATTCAGCATTAAAAACAGGGAAATCCTACCATTTGCAACAATATTGATGCTAAGACACTCTGTTAAGTGAAACGTATGTCACAAAGGAACAAACCATGATTTTTCTTATATGAGGCATCTAAAATAATCAAAGATGTAGAAGTAAATAATAAAATGATGATTACTAGAAATGGGAGGAGGAGTATATGGAGAGTTGTTTTTCAACATGTACAAAATTACAGTTATACCAGATGAGTAAGTTCCAGTGATCTGCGATATAACATAGTGCCTATAGTTAATAATAGGTATTGAGTACCTAAAAATTTATTAGGAGGGTAGATCTCATACTAAATGCTCTTACCACAAAAACCAACAAAAAACAAAGGGACATAAGGAAACTTTTAGAGATGATAGATATGTTTCTTTACTTGGATTGTGGTGAGAGTAACATGAGTGCGTACATATGTTCAAACTCACCCAATTATATACTTTAATTACGTGCAGTGTTAAAATACCAATCAGACCTCAATATAGTTACAAAAAAAGATTTTGAAAGGAATAAAAATGTTATTAACATGTTTAGTGCTAAGTAGACAAAGAAAAAATTTTGTTTTATAAAATGACATATCTATTTCTAAAACATTAACTGAAGCACATTAGGGAAATAGCAAGGTCATACTTTCAAACTAGAATAGTCAAGATTTATTCAAAATTTTGCTACAGTGTACAAATAGAATCACTCTGAATTTTTGATGCCAACAAATCAAGGCATTTATGTGTTTTGCAAAATATAGCCACTATATAAGTGTTATATGTACATTTGTATAGTCCATAGATAAAATCTATGTTTTATTATGGTAAGAGCACTTAACATGAGTTCTGCCATCTTAACAAATTTTTAAATGCATGATACAGTAATCGTAACTATAAGCACAATGTTTTATAGCACATCTCTAGAACTTACTCATCTTGCATAACTGCAACCTTATACCCATTGAACATCAATTTTACTTTTACAAGTGCTTGCATTTAAAAGTAAATAATGCTAAAATTATATACTTTTACTTTTGGTTAGAATAATAAGAATCAGAAATATTATGAAACAATGTGCAATAACATATTCACAGTATCATTATTTCCTTTGTTATAACCTGCTTTAAAAAGTGTGAATGTGGCCAGGTGTGGTGGCTCACACCTGTAATCCCAGCACTTTGGGAGGCTGAGGCAGGTGGATCATGAGGTCAGGAGATCCAGACCATCCTGGCTAACACAGTGAAACCCTGTCTCTACTAAAAATACAAAAAAAAAAAAAGCTGGGTGTGATGGTGGGCGCCTGTAGTCTCAGTTACTCAGGAGGCTGAGGCAGGAGAAGGGCGTGAACCCAGGAGGTGGAGCTTGCAGTGAGCTGAGATCGCGCCACTGCACTCCAGCCTGTGTGACAGAGCGAGACTCTGTCACCAACCCCCCAACCCCCCCAAAAAAAGTGTGAATGTTTTCAACACCCAGTGAAGAATCTGTTATAACAATTATTTCTCTACTAACTGTACTTATTTTTTAGAATTTCCAACTCATTTTATCTATAATAGCAAATTACTAAATGTTTACTTTTAATATCATTTTGAAAATTCTTAATTATGAATGACAGTAACAGTAACACTGTTATCTATGCAAGTGAAAAAATTGAAGAATGTTAACATTTATGCTGTTTGTGAGTGAAATTTGTATCTCCTTTAAAAAAAATGCTTTTCCTAACTGCTTTGTAGCATCTATGCAGGCAAATCTGAACTTTCCTATCTTTGTCACTGTACAAAATAATGTATTTGTTAGCAAGATGTAACTTTGGTTGAGAGTCAATGAGCTTTTACCATCCTTGTGGGCAAGGGTCCCCAGTGCCTGGGCCATGGACCAGTGTAGGTTTGTGGCCTGTTAGAACCAGGTCACACAGAAGGTGGTGACTGGTGGGTGAACCAGCAAAGCTTCTTCTGTATTTACAGCCTCTCTCCATTGCGTGCATTACCACCTGAGCTCTGCCTCCTGTAATATCAGCAGTGGTATTAGATTCTCATAAGAGTAGAAACCCTATTGTGAATAGCACTTATGAGGGATCTAGGTTGCACACTCCTTATGAGAATCTAATGCCTGATGATCTGTCACTGTCTCACATCAGCCATAGATGGAATCAACTAGTTGGAGGAAAACAAGCTCAGGGCTCCCACTGATTCTACATTATGGTGAGTTGTATAATTATTTCATTATATATTACAATGTAATAATAATAGAAATAATGTGCACAATAAACATAATGTACTTGAATCATCTTGCAAACATCCCTCTACCCCCAGTCTATGGAAGAATTGTCTTCCACCAAACCAATCCGTTACCAAAAAGGTTGGGGACCACTGCTTTCGGGTCCAAACTACCATTACTTTGGTACATGTCACAATGTTATAACTAGGATTTTGTTAATTTTGTTTTTCCTCTCTCAATGAGTGGCTATCTTATGTTAATATGCCTTTTAATTGAACTTAATAAGGAAACTGCTTTCAAAAGTAGGATTTCAAACACAATAACCTAAGTCCTGACAAAACTTATATTAATAAAATATTGTATGATGATGACGATTATTATTTTTGAGGTGGAGTCTCATTCTGTCACACAGGCTAGAGTGCAGCGGTGTGATTTCAGCTCATTACAACCTCTGCCTTCTAGGTTCAAGCAATTCTGTCTCAGTCCCTGAGTAGCTGGAATTACAGGTGGGTGCCATCACGCCCGGTTAATTTTTGTATTTTCAGTAGAGATTGAGGTTTCACTATGTTAGTCAGACTGGTCTCGAACTCCTGACCTCAAGCGATCTGCCTGCCTTGGTCTCCCAAAATGCTGGGATTATAGGCATGAGCCACCATGCCTGGCCAAAATATTGCATTATTATTAATGACCCATCTTAATTTAACGTGTCTGTAGATGTGACCAACTACTTTGAATTATATGTCTGCATAGGGAGACTTACACTGCATATAGAGAGAATTAACCCACTTAGTATGTAAATAAAACTAAAAATAGAATATTCTGTGTATTTTATGACAGGACTATAAGAGTTTTTCATGTATTCCTGTTTTACAAATCAAAAGATAATAACCAATGTTTATTTTGCTGTAAGTTTTAGGCATACATAGAAGTTACTTTGAAACACATTATTTAAAAAATACATTTTAGACTATTATCTCCAAGAAACCAATCGTTATATGCAATTCACTGCTAGATTTCTAGTTCATTATGGCCTATTAATGCTTTTAACAAAGTGACAGCTAAGTAAAGCAGCAGTAGGGAGAACATAGTGGTTGATACTGGAATTGGATTAACCGTGTGATATCCTTTTTTTTTTTTCTAGTTAAAAAATGCATACATATTTTGTAAAATTTAAATGAAAAATTGTTTTTGCAAATAAATGTCTCCTATTTTGTGTATTTAAATGTTAAGCTATCTAGCATAGTTGTGTAATAAAAAGATATAATAGACCACATGAATCTATTTTATTGCTCTTGAACTCTTTTTCTCACTGTTCACTTACTCATTTTTGACTGTCTGCATTAATGAAAGGTAGCGATGGTTCAGATAACACAAAATGAGAGATGTCATCCAATCGCATTATAATTAGCCCTGAGAGACTTTTATTCTTCCACTTAAATATGGATTCTGGAAATACCCAACAATACAGTCCAAAAAATAAAGTCATGGAGGAAAAAAAAAATCAGTAAATAGTTTTCCCATCTTTTGTCCTGTCCCCAATGCAGCGACCTAGTTTCATATCTAGAAGAAGAGAATCTCACAACTTGGAGAAATTACCACTTGTACAATGCTCTAATCTCCATTATATCCCTGTCAAGTGACCGTCAAACCTCAGCTGTAACCTTTCACATAAGAGGGATCATAACCTCTCTTTGGACTCCTTTGAAGTCTTCTGACTACCTAGCAGTTCTTCTCCATTGAGCTAAAAATCACATTAAATAGCATAATTCTGAAGTGCTTTGATTCTGTAATCAGGAAAAAGCAGTTTCAACTAATACCTCCTACTTATGAGCTGGTCAGGCTGTTTACTATCAGTAAGTTTAGCTCCTTATATGCAAAATGGGGAAAATAATAATGTTTTACCCTAGTGTTGTAGTAATTCAGTAAACTAATGTCCTCACAAATACTAAGCTCAATAACTTATTATTTTTTCTCACTTTTTAATCTTGGTTCTTTTACCTTTCAAATATGGCAAAGTTAACAAAATTCTGAATGAAATAGTAAATAAAAATGTCAACAAAATTTTGAAATTAATACTCACAATAAAGATAATCTAAGTTTTAGGCAGGAAATCAAAAACCATTTATATGTGTATGCACATATACATACATGTTTACAAAGAAACTCAAAATTCCACAGCCAGAAGAAATTAAGTAAAAAGTGGAGAAAAGATACTATGTCGTACCTGATATATTTTTTCTCCTTAACCATGACCATATTATGAAATAGCTAAATATCTGCAAAGTTCCCCTACATCCACACTTTGCTCCCTTGCAATCTTGGTTCCATTAACTACTGAAGGATTCTGTGTTCTTCATTACTAATCTGATATATACACTCAAGTTGAAATTTAAGTGAATAATAAATCCTCCATGATATTTGCGCTTAGGACTTTATTTTATTTTTATTTTTTTTTCTGTGCTAAATTTATTTTTTCTGTGCTAAAACACAATTAACATGAGATGTACCTTCTCAACACATTTTAAATTTACAATACTATATTGATAACTATAGGAATAATGCTGTATAACAGATCTCTAGAAGTTATTCATTTTGCTTAATCAAAATTTTATTCCCATGGATTAGCAACTTCCCACTTCTCCATGCCCCCAGGTCCTGAAAACCTCTGTTCTACTTTCTGGTTTCATGAATTTGAATATTTTTAGATGCCTCATATAATTTGAATCATGCAGTATTTATCCTTCTGTGACTGGCTTATTTCAACTAGTATAATGAACTCAGCATAATGGATTCATCCATTTTGTTGTATATTGCAGGATTTCTTTCTTGCATAAGCGTGAATAATGTGACACTGCATGTATATACCACATTCCCTTTATCCATTCATCTGTCAATGGACATTTAGGTTTTATCAAATTATGGTCATATCGATTAGTGCTGCAATAAACATGGGCATGCTAATATCTCTTAGAGATACTTAATATAATTTTTGATGAGTACACAGAGATAGGAGCATTAGATCATATGGTAGCTGTATTTTGAATTTTTTTAAGAGTCTTTGTACTGTTTTGCATACCAGCTTCACTATTTTGCATTCATTTTAACAATGTATGAGGCTTCCAATTTTGCCATATCTTCATCAACATTCGTCTTCTGTTTTCTAATAGTTCTGTTTTCAATTTCAGTTTTTAGTAAGCATCATATAAGGTGTGCAACTTGATGCTTTGCTCTACATAATAATCATGGTAAACTGATTACTATAATCATGTTAATTAACATACTAATCTCGCATAATTACCTTTTTGTGATGAGAACACTTAAAATATGATCTTTTAGCAAATTCCAAGCATAAAATATGGTATTATTAATTGTAATAATCATGCTGTACATTAGATTTGTAAAAGTTACCCATCCTACAAACCTAACCTTTGTACTTTTGACCATTATCTCTTCATTTCCCTTATCCCCAGACCCCTGTTAACCACCATTCTGCTGTCTGCTCTTATGAATTCAACTTTTTTAGATTCCACATATAAATGAGATCATGTAGTATTTTTCTTTGTGTATCTGGCCTGTTTCAGCATAATAACACTAAAAGAAAATACAGATAAATAGCTACTTGACATTGGTCTTGGTAATGAGTTTTTGCTATGACATCAAAAAAGCAGTCAACAAGAACAAAACTAAACAGGTGGAACCACATGAAACTACAAAGAAACAATAAAATAGCAAAGAGCAAAGAAATAATCAATAAAATAAAAAGGCAACCTATGGGTTGGAAGAAAATATTTGCAAATCGTGTATCAGATTAGGGATTAATATTCAAAATATATAGAAAACGCAACAATATCAAAACCCACAAATAACCTAATTAAATAAAAATGGACAAAGGAAAAGACATTTTTTGAAAAAAGACTTAGAAATTGTCAACAGGTACATAAAAAGGTGTTTCATATCACTAATCAGGGAAATAGAGATCAAAATCACATTGACATATTGTCTTACATCTGTTGGGATAGACAGTATTAACAGATAATCCTGTTATGAGTATTTTTTTAAAGAAGTGTTGGCTAGAATGTAGAGAAATTGGAACGCTTGTATACTGTTGGTGGGAATTTAAAATGGTAGAGTCATTATGGAAAAGTGTATGGAAGTTTTTTTTTTAATTAAAAATGCAAGCAATATATGGTCCAGTAATCCCTCTTCTGAGTACATATACACATGAAATAAAATAATATCTTGAAGATTTATCTGAGCTCTCATGTTAATTGCAGCATTATTCACAATAGCCAAGTTATAGAAAAAAAAGTGCCTGTAGATGGATGAATGGGGATATGCACACACACTCACACCCACTGGAATATTATTCAGCCATAAAAGAAGGAAATTCTGCCATTTATAACAACATGAATGAACCTGGAGGATATTATGCCAAGTGAAATAAGTATTTTGTTTTCTAAAAAATAAACATAACAGTTTTGAGGTAATAAATCATTTGTGCTTAGATTAGAATTTCCTCCATGATTAGTGACACTAATCATCTTTTCATAAAAACTATTGACCATTGTATGTCTTTTTTAGAGAAGTGTCTGTTCACATTGTTAGTCCATTTTTAATTAGGTTATTAATAATTTTTATATTTTGTTTGCTTTTGCTATGGAGTTGCAGGAGTTCTAATACATATTTTGGAAACCAACCTTTTATTTGATATATGGTTTACAAATATATTTTCCCATTCTGTGCATTGCCTAATCATTCTGTTCATTATTTTCTTTGCTGTGCAAATGCTTTTTATTTTGCTGTAGCCTCACTTGTCTATTTTTGATGTTTTTCCCTGTGTTTTTGTTGTGATATACATGAAATCATTACCAAAACCAATGTCATGGAGGGAGTTTTACAGAAAGTCTAATTAATTTTGTGTTGATTTTTGTCTATCATGCAAGATAAGGGTCCCGTTACATTCTTTTACAATTGGATATCTGGTTTTCCAACACCATTTGTTAAAGAGATGATCCATTCTTGCATATAGCCATCTTGTCAAAGATCAGTTGACAACATATTTGAGGAATAATGTCTTGGCTCTCTATTCTGTTCTATTTGTCTACATGCCTTTTTTTTTATTCCACTACAATACTTTGTAACCATAGCTTTGTAACATGTTAATAATTTGAAATCAGAAAATGTGGTGCTTCTGGCTTTGCTTTTGCTCAGGTTGCTTTAGCTATTCAGGGTCTTTTGTAGTTCCATATGAATTTTAGGATTGTTTTATCTATTTCTTTAAAAAAAAGCCAATGATATTTTGATAGGAACGGCATTGAGTACTTAGATCGTTTTGGCTTATGTGAGCAATTTAACAGTAAGTCTTTCCATTCAGGAACAGAAGATGTGTTTCAGTTTGTTTTTAGTTTCTTCAATTTATGCAACCAATGTTTTGTAGTTTTCAGTGTATAATTAATCACCATAATTAAGAATATTCCTCAGTGTTTTATTATTTTAGGTGCTATTGTAAATAGTATGATTTTCCTAATTTCTTTTTCACATAGTACTTTAATAGTGTATAGAAACAACTCATTGTGTGTGATTTTTCCATCTTTTTTGAGGCATAACCTACAAAATTGTATGTTTAAGATGTACACATGATGCTTTGATGTGTGTATACATTGTGAAATGTTTACCACAATCGAGGTAATTAATATATCCACCACCACACATAGGTATCATTAAGGTGATAATATTTAAGGTCTACTTTCTTATCAAATTTCAAGTATGTAATGCAGTATTAGTAACTGTAGTCAACATGTTAAACAGATTCCAGAAGTAAGTGATATCAAGAAGTATTTGTATTTCTATGTCTGGCCTATTTCACTTAGCATAACATCTTCTAGTTTCATCCATGTTGTTTCAAATGGCAGAATTTTCTTCTTTTCATGGCTGAATATCTCATTGTATATACAAGTATACCATATTTTCTATATCAATTTATCCATTTATGTATGCTTAGATAGTTTTCACATCTTTGCTATTGTGAATAATCAATTGCATTGGTCTATATGTCTGTTTTTGTACCAGTACCATGTTCTTTTGGTTACTGTAGTTGTGTAGTATAGTTGAAGTTGGATAGTGTGATGCCTCCAGCTTTGTCCTGTTTGCTTAGGATTACCTTGGCTATTCAGGCTCCGTTTTGGTTCCAGATAATTTTAAAATAGTTTTTTTTCTAGTTATGTGAAGAAAGTCATTGGTAGTTTAATAGGAACAGTATTGAACCTGTAAATTGCTTTGGGCTGTATGGCCATTTTAATGATATTGATTCTTCCTATCCATTAGCATAAAATGAAAATGGTTTTCCATTTGTTTGTGTCATCTCTGATATCTTTGAGCAGTGTTTTATGATTCTCCTTGTAGAGATCTTTCACCTCGCTGATTAAATTTGTTCCTAGATTTTTATTATATTTTGTGTCAATTGTGAATGGGATTGCCTTCCGGCTTTATTCTTGGTATATAGGAATGCTAGCAATTTTTGCATGTAGATTTTATATCCTGATACTTTGCTGAAGTTGTTTATCAGCTTAACAAGCTTTTTGGCTGAGACTATGGGATTTTCTAGACATAAGATCATGTTGTCTGCAAACTGGAATCATTTGACTTCCTCTCTTCTACTTAGATGCACTTTATTTCTTTCTCTTGCCTGATTGCTCTGCCCAGGACTTCCAATACTTCGTTGAATAGGATTGGTGAGGGAGGGCATCCTTGTCTTGTGCTGGTTTTCAGGGGGAATGCTTCCAGCATTTGCCCATTCAGAATGATGTTGGTTGTGGGTTTCTCATAGATGGCTCTTATTTTTTTGAGATATGTTCCTTCAACCCCTATTTTATTGAGAATTTTTAACATGAAGGAGTATTGAATTTTATCAAAAGTCTTTTCTACATCTATTGAAATTATCATGTGGTTTTGTCTTTAGTTCTGTTTATGTGATGAATCACATTTATTTATTTGTGTAGGTTGAACACACCATGCGTCCCAGGGATAAAGGCTACTTGATTGTGGTGCATCAGCTTTATGATATGCTGCTGGATTCTGTTTGCTAGTATTTTGTTAAGGATTTTCACATTGATGTTCATCAAGGATACTGGCCTGAAGTAGTTGCTTTTGCTGTTATTGCTGTTCTTTTTGTCTCTGCCATGTTTTGGTATCAGGCTGATGTTGGCCTCATAATGAATTAGGGAGGACTCCCTCCTCCTCAGTTTTTTGAAATAGTTTCAGCAGGAATCATACCAGCTCTTCTTTGTATATCTGGTAGAACTCAGCTGTGAATAAGACTGGTCCTCAAATTTTTTTTGGTTGATAGGCTATTTATTACTGCCTCAATTTTAGAGCTCATTATTGGTCTGTTCAGGAATTTAATTTCTTTCTGTTTCAGTCTTGGGAAGATGTATGTGTCCAGTTTATCAATTTATTCTAGGTTTTCTAATTTCTGTGATACATGTATTCACAATATTCTCTGATGGTAATTTCTATTTCAGTGAGGTCGGTGGTAATGTCCCCCTTGTCATTTCTGACTGTGTTTATTTGGATCTTCTCTCTTTTCTTCTTCATTAGTCTAGCTAGCAGCCTACTATTCTATTAACTGGCTAGCTATATGCAGAAGATTGAAACTGGACCCCTTCCTTACACCATATACAAATGTTAACTCAAGATGGATTAAAGACTTGAATGTAAAGGCTGGGCATGGTAGCTCACGTCTGTAACATCAGCATTTTGGGAGGCCGAGGTGGGCAGATCACTTGAGGTCAGGAGTTTGAGACCAGCCTGGCCAACATGGTGAAACCTCATCTCTACTAAAAATATAAAAATTAGCTGGGTGTGGTGGCACATGCCTGTAATCCCAGCTACTCTGGAGGCTGAGGCAGGAGAATCACTTGAACCCAGGAGGCAGAGGTTGCAGTGAGCCGAGATTGTGCCATAGCACTCCATCCTGGGTGACAGAATGAGACTTCATCTCAAACAAAACAAAACAAAACAAAACAAAAGACTTAAATGTAAAACCCAAAGCTATAAAAACCCTGGGAGAGAACCTAGGCAATACCATTCTGGACATAGGTATGGGCAAAGATTTCGTTACAAAGTCACCAAGAGAAATTGCAACAAAAGCAAATATTGTCAGATGGAGTATAACTAAACTAAAGAGCTGCTGCACAGCAAAAGAAACTATGAACAGAGTCAATAGACAACCTAAAACATGGGAGAAAAAGTTTTCAAAGTATGATTCTGTAAAAGGTCTAATATCCTGAACCTATAAGGAACTTAAACAAATTTACAAGAAATAAACAACCCCATTAAAAAATGGGAAAGGGAAATGAATAGACACTTTTCCAAAGAGGACATACATGCAGCCAACAATCATGAAAAAAGCTCAACATTATTGATTATTAGAGCAATACGAATCAGAGCTACCATGAGACACCATTTCACACAAGTCAGAATGGCTATTACTAAAAAGTCAAAAAAATAGGTGCTGGTAAGGTTGCAGAGAAAAAGGAATGTTTATACACTGTTGGTGGGAGTATAAATTAGCTCAACCATTGTGAAAGACAGTGTGGCAATTCCTCAAATACCTAAACACAGAAATATCATTCATCCCAACAATCCCATTACTGGGTATATACTCAAGGGAATATAAATAGTTCTATCATAAAGACACATGCACATATATTATTCATTGCAGCACTATACACAATAGCCAAGACATAGAATCAACCTAAATGCCCACCAATGGTAGACTGAATAAAGAAAATGTGGTACATATTAAACAATGGAATACTATGCAACCATAAAAAAGAAAAAGATTATGTCCTTTGCAGAAATATGGGTCAAGCTGGAGTCTATTATCCTTAGCACACTCATGCAGGAACAGAAAACCAAATGCCACATGTTCTCACTTATAAGTGAAAGCTAAATGATGAGAACATATGGACACATAGAGGGGAGTACCACACACTGTTGGAGGGGTAAGGGTAGGAGGAGGGAGAGAATTAGGAAAAATAACTTATGAATACCAGGCTTAATACCTAGGTGATGAAATAATCTCTACAACAAACCACAATGACATGAGTTTACCTATATAACAAACCTGTACGTGTGACACTGAATTAAATATAAAAGTTAAATTTCAAAAAATGGTAGTACTGTTTAATTTTTTGGGTTAACTCCATACTGCTTTCCATAGCAGCCACACTATTTTACATCCAAATCCAACGTATATGCAGTTCTCTTTTCTCCACTTCATCACCAACACTTGTTCCTTTTTTTAAATTTTTAATTGTTTTGGAAAACTAGAAGTAGACATCATAGTGTACATTATGTTATTACGCATTGTAGTCTTGCTTCCTTGTCTTTTGATAATAATTATTCTAAAATCTGTGAGATTATATCTCACTGTGGTTTTGATTTGTATTTCCCTGATAATGTGCCTTGTTAACCATTTTTTAATATAATGGTTGGCCATTTGTATGACTTCTTTTAATAAATGTCTATTCATGCCTTTTCCCAATTTTTAATCTGATTGTTTCATTGCTATTTTGTTTGAATTTCATCATATATATTTACACACATATATATATAGTTTTAGAATGTAAAATTAAGTTATTGATAATAGTCACCCCATTGTGCTATCAAATGGTAAGTCTTATTTATTTTTTCTGGTGATTTTTTTGTACTCAATTCCCAACTACCTTCAGACCTTCACTACCCTTCCCTGACTCTGTTACCCATCCTTCTACTCTCTGTGTCAATGAGTTTAATTGTTTTCATTTTTAGATTTCACAAATAAGTAATAATATGTGACATTCATCTTTCTGTGATTGGCTTATTTCATTTAACATAATAATCTCAATTTCCTTCCATGTTGTTTCAAATGACTGCATCTCATTCTTTTCTCCATTGTGTATATGTACTACATTTTCTTTATCCATTTGTCTGTTCTTTCTTTATCCATTCATCTGGACATTTAGGTTGCTAACAAATCTTAGTTATTGTAAACAGTGCAGCAACAAACATAGGAGTGCAGATATCTCTTCGCCAGACAGATTTTCTTTCTTTTGGATATATACCAAGCAGTGGGATTGCTGGATCATAAGGTAGCTCAATTTTTAGTTTTTTGAGGAAACTGCCACCTGTTCTCCATAGTGGTTATACTAATTTGCATTCTCACCAACAGTGTACAAGTCTTCCCTTTTCTCTGCATCTGTGTCAGCATTTGTTACTGTCTGTCTTTTGCATAAAAGTCATTTTAACTGAAGTGGGATGATATCTCATTGTAGTTTTGACTTGCATTCCAATGATGATCAATGATGTTGAGCACCTTTTTCATTAGCCTGTTTTCCATTTGTGTATCTGCATTTCAGAAATGTTTATGCAAATCTTTTGCTCATTTGTGATCGGATTACTAGGTTTTTTCACTTACAGTTGTGTTGAGCTCCTTATACATTCTGGTTATTAACTCTTGTCAGCTGGATAGTTTGCAAATATGTTCGCCCAATCTGTTGCTTGTCTCTTCACTTTGTTGATTGTATCCTGTGCTGTGCAGAAGCTTTTTAACTTGATGTGATCCCATTTGCTCATTTTTTCCATAGTTGGCTGTGCTTGTGGGGTATTGCTCAATAAATCTTTGCTCACTCTAATGTCCCCAACATTTTCCTCAATGCTTTCTTGTAGCAGTTTCATAGCTTGAGGTCTTAGATTTAAGACTTTAATCAGTTTTGATTTGATTTTTATGTATAGAGAACAATAAGGGTCTAATTTCATTCTTCTGCATATGCTTATCCAGTTTTCTCAGCACCAACCATTTATTGAAAAGACTATCTTTTGCACAGTATATGCTCTTGGCAGCTTTGTTGAAAATGAGTTCACTGTAGGTAGGGGGATTTTTTTTCCTGGGTTCTCTATTCTGTTTCATTGGTCTATGTGCCTGTTTTTATGCCAGTACCATGATGTTTTGGTTACCATAGCTGTGTAGTATCATTTGCGGTCATGTAATGTAATATCTACAGTTTTGTTCTTTTAGCTCATGACAGCTTTGGCTGTTCTGGGTCTTTTGTTGTTCCTTATGAATTTTAGGATGATTTTTGTATTTCTGTGAAGAATGTCCATTGATATTTTGATAGGTATTGCAATGAATCTGTAGATTGCTTTTAGTCGTATGGACATTTTGAAAATATTGATTACTCCAATCCATTTACATGGAATATTTTTCCGTATTTTTGGTGTCCTTTTCAATTTCTTTCATTAGTGTTTTAAAGTTTTCATTATAGAGAGTTTCCATTTCTTTGGTTAATTCTTAGGTATTTAATTTTATTTGTGGTTATTGTAAGTGGGATTACTTTTTAAATTTCTTTTACCCATTGTTCACTGTTGGCATATAGAAATGCTACTGATCTTTGTATGTTGATTTTTGTATCCTGGAACTTTGCTGAATTTGTTTACCAGTTCTAATTGTTTCCCTGTGGAGCTTTTAGTTTTTTCCAAATATAAGTTTGTGTAATCTGCAAACAAGGATAAGTTGATTTTTCCCTTTGCAGTTTAGATTCCCTTCATATCTTTCTCTTGTCTCATTGCTCTAGCCAGTACTTCCAGTACTATGTTGCATAACGGTGGTGACAGTGGACGTCCATGTCATGTTTTAGATCTTAGAGGAAGGGTTTTCAGTTTTTCCCCATTCAGCATGATATCAGCTATGGGTCTGTCATATATGGCTTTTATTGTGTTACATTCCTTCTATCCTCCATTTTATGAAATTGTTTTCATGAAAATATGTTGAATTATATCAAATGCTTTTTCAGCATCAACTGAAATGATCATATGGTTTTAATCCTTCATTCTGTTGATATGCTGTATCACATTGATGGACGCGAATATCTTGAACTATCTTTGCATGCCCAGGATCAATCTCACTTGGTCATGATGAATGATCTTTCTAACATATTGATGAATTCAGTTTGCTAGGATTCTGTTGATAATTTTTACATCAATATTCGTAAGAAATATTGGCCTGTGGTTTCTTTTATTTGATGTATCTTTGTCTGGTTTTGATATAAAGGAAATGCTGGCTTTGTAGAATGAATTTGGAAAAATTTCATCCTCTTCTATTTTTTAGAATAGTTTGAGTATGATTGGTGTCCTTAAATTTTTGTATTTTTATTTTTATTTATTTATTTATTTTTGAGACAGGGTCTCAGTCTGCAGCCTCAACCTCTCTGGCTCAAGAGATGCCAAGGATCCTCAAGGATCAAGAGATCCTTCCACCTCAGCCTCCTGAGGGGCTGGGACTACAGGTGCATGCCACCATGCCCCACACATTTTTGTATTTTTGGTTAGAGACAGGATTTTGCTATGTTGCCCAGTCTGGTGTCAAACTCCTGAGCTCAAGCAATACACCTGCCTTGCTTCCCTAAAATGCTGGGATTACAGGCATGTACCATTTAACTGTTTGGTAGATTTCAGCAGTGAAGTCATCAGATGTCAGACTTTTTGTTAGTAAGAAACTTTCTTTATGGCTTCAATCTTGTTACTTTTTATTGGTGTATTTAGGTTTTGGATTTTTTTCCTGGTCAATCTTGGTAGGTTGTATGTATTTAGGAATTATTCCATTTCTTCTAGATTTTTCAGTGTCCTATTAGTTACTAATGATCCTTTGAATTTCTGCAATATCAGTTGTAATATTTTTCATTATTGATTTCATTTATTTGGATTTTTTCTCTCCCTTAGTTAACCTGACTAAATGTTTGTCTATTTTGTTTAACTTATCAAAAAACCTTTTAAATTAATCTTTTGTATAATTTTTATTTCAATCTCATATTTTTTTTCTCTGATCTTTGTTATTTCTTTTCTTCTACTAATTTGGGGTTTGGTTTGCTCTTGCTTTTCTATTTCTATAAGATGTATTGTGAGATCATTTATATGAAGTTTTACCTCTTTTTTTGAAGTAGGTACTTATAGCTATAAACATCCCTCTTAATACTGCTTTTGCTGTATCCCATAAGCTTTGGTGTCTTGTGTTTCTATTGTCATTTTTTTCAAGAAATTTTAAATTTTTCTTCTTAATTTCTTCATTGACTGACTAGTCATAGGAGTATATTGTTTAATTTCTACTTATTTGTATAGTTTCCAATATTCCTTTTATTAATTTCTAGTTTTATTCCATTGTGGTTAGAGAAGGTGCTTGATATTATTTCAGTTTTTTTAAAATGTTCTAAGACTAGTCTTGTGACCTAACGTATGATCTGTCCTTAAGAATGATCCATGAGCTGAGGAAAATAATATGTATTCTGTAGCTGTTCTGTAAATACCTATTCAATTCATTAGTCCTATAGTGCAGGTTAAGTGTGATGTTTCTTTCTTGATTTTCTCTCTGGAAGACCTGTCCATTGCTGAAAATGGGGTGTTGAAGTCTTCATTTATAATTCTATAGAGGCCAATCTCTTTCTTTAGCCCAAAAATGTTCCCTTTATATATCTTGGTGCTTTAGTGTTGGCTGCATATATATTTAAAATTGCTACATCTTCTTTCTGAAATAATCCCTTTGCAATTATATAGTAACATTCTTTGTCTCTTCTGATGGTTTTTGTCTTGAAACCTCTTTTGTCTTATATAAGTATAGTGACCCCTGCTCTTTTTTCATTTCCGTTGAAATGGAGTATCTTTTTCCATCTCTTGATTTTTCAGTCTATGTGTGTCATTATATGTGAAATGTGTTTTCTGTAGGCAACAAATTAATGGGTCTTGTTTTTTCTTACATTCAGCCAGTCTATGTCTTTTGATTAGAAAGTTTAGTCTGTTTACATGCAACGTTATAATTGATAGGCAACACCTTACTCCAGCCATTTTGTCATTTGTTTTCTGGTTGTTTTAGTGTTGTCTTTTCCTATTTTCTTTCTTTTCTGTCTTCCTCTGGCAAAGGTGATTTTCTCTTGGGATATAGTTTGGTTTCTTGCTTTTTATTTTTATTTTTGTGTGTGTATACATTGTATGTTTTTGGTTTGAGGTTACCCTGAGGCTTGCAAATACTATCTTATAACCCATTAGTGTAACCCGATAATAACTTAACACTATTTGCATAAACAAATAACAAAAAGAAAATTGATAAAAACTCTATGCCTTAGCTTTGTCCCCCAGCTTTTTAACTTTTTGTTGTTTCAATTTATATACTGTTGTACTATGTCATGAAAAGTTGATTTGCTATTATTTTTCATTGGTTCATTGTTTAGTCCTACTTAAAAGCAGTTTACACAACACAGTTCCAATGTTATTATATTCTGTGTTTTTCTGTGTACTTACTATTACCGGTGAGTTTTATACCTTTTAGGTGATTGTTTATTGCTCTTTCATTTATTTTTCTTTCTAATTGAGGTACTCCATTTAGCATTTTTTGTCAGACAGGTCTGGTATTGATGAAATTTCTCAGATTTTGTTTGTCTGGGAAAGTCTTTATCTCCAGATATAGTATTCTATTTTTTTTTTTTTTCCAGATACAGTATTCTAGAGTAAACATTCTTTTCCTTCAGCACACTAAACATGTTATGTCACTCTCTCCTGGACTATAAGTTTAATGAAAAGTCTGTTGTCAGACATACTGAAGCTCCATTTTTGGGTACTTGTTTCATTTCTCTTGCTGCTTTTAGGATATTTTATTTATCCTTGCACTTTGGGAGTTTGATTATTAAATGCTTTTAGTTAGTACTTTTTAAATTTAAATGTCTTTGGTTTTCTATAATCTTTTATTTGCATATTGATGTCTTTCTCCAGGAATGGGAAGTTCTCTGTTATTATCCCTTAGAATAAACTTTTTACCCCATCTCTTTCTCTACCTCCTTTTTAAGGCCAATAACTCTAATATTTGCTCTTTTGAGGGTATTTTCTAGATCCCATAGATGTGCTTTATTGTTTTTTAAATTTTCTTTCTTTTGTCTCATTTGAGTGTATATTTTCAAATAGCCTGTCTTCAAGCTCACTAATTCCTTCTGCTTTATAAATTCTGTTATTAAAGGACTCTGATGCATTCTTCAGTAAGCCAATTGCATTTTGCAGCTCCAGAATTTCTGCTTTATTCTTTTTAATTATTTTAGTCTCTTTGATAAATTTATCTGATATAATTCATAATTGCTTCTCTGTTATCTTGAATTTCTTTGAGTTTCCTCTACACAGCTATTTTAAATTCTGTCTGAAAGGTCACACATCTCTGTTTCTCCAGGATTGAACCTGGTTATTATTTATTTAGCTGCTTTGTTGAGGTCCTGTTTTCTGGGATATTTTTGATGCCATTAGATGTTCTTTGGTATCTGTGCATTGAAGAAGAGTTAGGTATTTATTGTAGTCTTCACTGTCTGGGCTTATGTGTAGCTGGCCTTCTTGAGGAGACTTCCCAAATATGTGAAAGGACTTGGGTGTTGTGATCCAAGCTGTATCTGCCTTAGGAGATGTATTAGTCTGTTTTCACCCTGCTGATACAGACATACCTGAGACTGGGCAATTTACAAAAGAAAGAGGCTTATTGGACTTACAGTTCCATTTGGCTGGGGAGGCATCACAATCATGGCAGAAGGTGAAAGGCACATCAAACATGGACGCAGACAAGAGAAGACAGCTTGTTCTTGGAGACTCCCCTTTTTAAAACTGGTAGATCTCATGAGACTTATTCACTATCACAAGAACTATATGGGAATGACCTGCCCCCATGATTCAGTTACCTCCCACAACACGTGGGAATTCAAGATGAGATTTGGGTGGGGACACAGGAAATGCCATATCATTCCACCCCTGGCCCCTCCCAAATCTCATGTCCTCACATTTCAAAACAAATCATACCTTCCCAACAGTCCCCCAAAGTCTTAACTCATTTCAGCATTAACTCAAAAGTCTACAGTCCAAAGTCTTATCTGAGACAAGGCAAGTCCATTCTGCCTCTGAACCTGTAAAATCAAAAGCAAGTTAGTTACTTCCTAGATACAATGGGGATACAGGCATTGGGTAAATACAGCCCTTCCAAATGGGAGAAATTGGCCAAAACAAAGGGGCTACAGGCCCCATGCAAGTCTGAAATCCAGCAGGGCAGTCAAATCGTAAAGCTCCCAAATGATCTCCTTTGGCTCCATGTCTCACATCCAGCTCACACCAATGCAAGAGATGGGTTCTCACAGCCTTGGGCAGCTCCACTCCTGTGGCTTTGCAGAAAATAGCCCACCTCCTGGCTGCTTTCACCATCTGGCATTGAGTATCTGTGGCTTTTCCAGGTACACAGTGCAAGCTGTCAGTGGATCTACCGTTCTGAGGTCTGGAGGATGGTGGCACTTTTCTCACAGCTCCACTAGGTGTTGTCCCAGTATGGACTATGTGTGTGGGGGCTCTGACCCCACATTTCCCTTTTTCACTGCCCTAGCAGAGGTTCTCCATGAGGGCCCTGCCACTGCAGTAAACTTCTGCCTGGCATCCAGATATTTCCATATATCCTATGAAATCTGGGTAGAGGTTCCCAAACCTCAATTTTTGACTCCTGTGCACCTGCAGGCTCAAAATCACATGGAAGCTGCCAAGGCTTGGGGCTCCCACCTTCTGAAGCAACAGCCTGAGCTGGATCTTGGCCCTTTTAGCTGTGGCTGGGGTGGCTGGAACGGAGGGTACCAAGTTCCTAGGCTGTACAGAGCAGGGGGTCTCTGGGTCCAGCCAACGAAACCATGGTTTTCTCCTATGCCTCTGGACCTGTGATGGGAGCGGCTGCTGTGAAGACCTCTGACATCCCCTGGAGACATTTTCCACATTGTCTTGGGAATTAATGTTGGAATCCTCATTACTTATGCAAATTTCTACAGCTGGCTTGAATTTCTATTGCATTGTCAGGCTGCAAATTTTCCAAACTTTTAAGCTCTGTTTCCCTTTTAAAACTGAATGCCTTTAACCAGCACCAAAGTCACCTCTTCGATTCTTTGCTGCTTAGAAATTTCTTCTGCTATATACCTTAAGTCATCTCCCTCAAGTTCAAAGTTCACAAATCTCTAGGGCAGGGGAAAAATTCCACTGGTCTTTCTGCTAAAACAGAACAAGAGTCCCCTTTGCTCCAGTTCCTAACAAGTTTCTCATCATCTTCTGCCACAGCCTCAGCCTGTACTTCATTGTCCATATCATTATCAGCATTTTGGTCAAAGCCATTCAACAAATTTCTAGGGAGTTCCACAATTTCCCACATTTTCCTGTCTTCTTCTTAGCCCTCCAAACTGTTCCAACCTCTGCCTGTTACCCAGTTCCAAGGTCACTTCCACATTTTGGGGTATATTTGCAGCAGCGCCCTACTCTACTGGTACCATTTTACTGTATTACTCCTTTTTCACACTGCTGATAAAGACATACCTGAGACTGGGCAATTTACAAAAAAGAGATTTAGTGGAGTTACAATTCCACGTGGCTGGGGAGGCCTCATAATAATGGCAAAAGGTGAAAGGCACATTTAACATGGCAGGAGACGAGAAGAGAGCTTGTGCAGGGAGAATTCCCTTTTTAAAACCATCAGATCTCATGGGACTTATTCACTATTACGAGTAAAGCACGGGAAAGACCTGCCTCCATGATTCAGTTATCTTCCACCAGGTCCCTCCCACAACATGTGGGAATTCAAGATGAGATCTGTGTGGGGGCATAGCCAAACCATATCAGGGGTACAGCTCAAGCCCAGTAATGTTGTGGTTCTTACAGATTTATATGAGTACTACCAAGGTGGTCTTTTACCAGATCTGGGAGAATTCTCTGGATTACCAGGCAGAGACTTTTGTTGTCTTCCTACTCTCTCCTATACATACACAGTCTCTTCTCCCTTCTGAGACTCCTAAAGCTAGGGGTGGAATGATGTAAGCATCCCTGTGACCACCAACACGATGACTGTGGTGAATCAGACTTAAGCCAGCACAGCACTAGATCTCTCCAAAAGCCTGTTGTAACTACTGCCTGGCTACTGTCTATGTTCACTCAAGACCCCGGGGCTCTACAATCCGCAGGTGGCAAAACCAGCCAGGCCTGTGTTCTTCCCTTCAGGGCAGTGAGGTTTTCTATTCCCCGTGTGGGTCCATAAGTGCTTTCAAGGAGTCAGGGAATAGAGTTGTGTCCTTTGTAGGGACATGGATGCAGCTGGAAACCATCATTCTTAGCAAACTATCACAAGAACAGAAGGCCAAACACCGCATGTTCTCACTCATAGGTGGGAACTGAACAATGAGATCACTTGGACTCAGGAAGGGGAACATCACACACCGGAGCCTATCATGGGGAGGGGGGAGGGGGGAGGGATTGCACTGGGAGTTATACCTGATGTAAATGACGAGTTGATGGGTGCTGACGAGTTGATGGGTGCAGCACACCAACATGGCACAAGTATACATATGTAACAAACCTGCACGTTATGCACATGTACCCTAGAACTTAAAGTATAATAATAATAATAAAAAAGAAAAATAAATAAAATCCTTAGAAGTCTACCTGGTTTTCTATTGTAGTGTGGCTGAGCTGTCACTCAAATCACAAGATGCATTTCTTTCCGTTTCTCTCCATTTTCAAAAGGAAAAGGAGCCTCACCCAGAAGCCACTACCACTGTAGGCCATGAGGAATACTGCAAGACTACCACCAATGTTTCCTTAAGTCCCAAGGTTTTTTAGTTTTGTGGTGAATGCTGCCTGGCCTGGGACTCATCGTTCAGGGCAATAGGCTCCCCATTCACTCAGGGAAGGTCCAGAAATGCCATTCAAGGGTTGAGTCCTGGCATAGGGGAACCCAAGAGCCTGCTTGGTGCTTTACACCCCTGTGGCCTTGTGATAACTGAAGCCAGCAAGTCTCAGAAGCTCACCCAAGGCCATCAATGTAGTGCCTGGGTATCGCTGCTGGTTATTCAGGGCCCAGGCGCTCCTCAGCAGGTGATGAATGCTACCAGCATTGGGTCTTTCCTTCAAGATAGCAGGTTCCCTTCTGAATCAGTATGTGTCTAGAATTGTTTTGTGGAAGCTATGGCCTGGAATGGGGGCCTCATGACTCTGACCATTGACCTATCTTGCTGTCGCTGAGCTTGTGTCCCAGATAAACACAAAACCCTCCCCACTCTTTTCTCTCCTCTCTTCAAGTGGAAAGAAGGGGTCTCTTGGAGACAAGAACTGTGTAGCCTGGGATTAGGGGAAGGGTGATGTCAGCATTCCCTTGGCTGCCAGCTGGTGAGTCGGTATGTTGTTTTCCCCACCCTAGTGCACTGTCTCTGGGTCAAGTGCAGTACTAGGCCTCACCTAAGAGCTTCATTCTTTATGGCTTAGACTGCCTTATGACTTAGAGTGCTGGGATTGGGGATTCCTCTCTGACTAGAGCTGGTTTAAATGCTTCCTCCATGGGTGGGCATCAGCTGAGTTGGGTCCAGTTTTCTCTTCTGCTCAAACAGAACAGTAGTGAGTTCAATGCATCACAATTGTTGTGTTCTCCCTCCCCAAGCACCCAGAGATGCTCTCTGGCCAATGCCACTGCTGTGGTAAGTGGGAGAGGGGTGGCATGAGTGATTCAGGACTGTTTTTTTACTTTTTTTAAAAAATCTGTTCAGTGCCTCTTTCAGTGATGCAAAGTTAAAACAAAGTACTATGAGTGTTCACCTGATTTTTGGTTCCTATGAAAGTATTTTTGTCTGTCTGGATTGTTTTTAACTTGTTGTCCTTGTGAGGGAGGAGTGTGGGAAAATCAATAGAGCTTTCTAATCCTCCATCTTGCTCCACCCCCTTCCTCTTCTTATATATTTTGGATACAAATCTCTTATGAGATTTATGGTTTGCAAATATACTTTCTCATTCCATAGGTTGGCCCTTCACTCCGTTGATTGTTTAACTGTAGAAAATGTTTTTTAAAATGTAATCCAATCAATCTGTTATTTTTGTTGTCTGTGCTTTTGAGTGTCCAGAAAATCATTGTCGTAAACAATGTCAATAAGCTTTTCTCCCATATTTTCTTTTCATAGTTTTACAGCTTCTTGTCTTATGTTTAAATTTAATACATTTTGAGTTGGTTTTTATATGGTGTGAGAAAGGGGTACAATTCCATTCTTCTGCACGTAAATATGTAGTTTTCCCAGCATAATTTAGTGAAGAAACTGCCCTTTCTCCATTGTGTGCTCTTGATACTTTGTCAAAGATCATTTGAGTGTATATGTGTGTATTTTTTTTTTTTTGGAATCCCTATTCTGTTTCAATGGTCTATATTTTTGTTTATGCCAAAATCATACTGTTTTATTTACTATATCTTTGTAGTATATTTTGAAATCAAGTGGTTTATTGCCTCCTGCTTTGTTCTTCTCGCTCAAGATTATTTTGGCCATTCAAGGTCTTCTTTGGTTTCACATATGTATTAGGACTGATTTTTCAACATTTATGAAAAAATTCATTGACATTTTGATAGGCATTTCATTCAATCTATACATCAAATTGCATAGAATGGACACTGTATGAATACTAATTCTTAAAATCCATAAACATAGGATGTAGTTCTATGTATTTGTCTCTTCTTCATTTTTTAAAAAAATTTTCTCGTAGTTTTCTGTTTACAGATTTTTCGTACCCTTTAAAAAATTTATTCCTAAGTGTAGGTTGGGCATTCTTGAATCAAAAAATCCAAAATGCTCCAAAACTGGGCATTTTTGAGCACTGTCATGATGCTACAAGTGGAAAATTTCACACTTGGCCTTTTGTGATGGTTCACAGTCAAAACATAGGCACATAACATGCAGTACATTCAGCATCCTCAAAGGGAAAGGGACCCTTCTGGTTGCCTTCAACTGTGACATACCTTTTCTTCACACATTCAGATTCCCTGACTCAAGCATGGCCACAAAAGGCAACAAAATGGCATGTGTGCATGTAAGAAAAGCATTGCTTATTGGTAGCACATACATTTAGTGTCAGAAATGCTGGTGATGCCAACAACCACAGATTGCTCACATTAGTGGCTGAGATAGTGTCGCCTTTGCTTTCTGATGATTTATCGTATATACACTTTGTTTCATTGCGCAAAAATATTTAAAATATTTTACAAAATTACCTTCAGGCCATGTGAATAAAGTATACATGAAACATAAATGTATTTCCTGTTTACAGTTGGGCCTCATCACAAATATCTCATGTATATGCAAAGATTCCAAAATCTCAAATTTAGCAAAAGAGATTGTCCTTATGTATTCCCTGTGTTTGAGAAAATACACTCCTTTCTTTATATGTATTGGCCAGTTTATTTGATCATAACACAAACTACTTGTCAAGTATAAGGAGAAATTATAGTCCTCACAGATTTCAATGTCGCAGTTGAAGAAAAATTGATAAATATTCCCATTTCCTGATGACATTATTTTTTCATTTGAATTTCAGTGCAAAGTAGATTTGCTTGACAGGTTGAAATATTGCCTTTATATGTGTCTTAAATATGAAGTTTGGAATAAAATATGGTATGCTCTTTAGAATGATGAACCAAATTCCAACTTATATATTAATACTTTCTGACATTGATGTTAACATTGTGTTTCACTACTAAAATAGTAATATTTATGTTAATATGAACAACAATTCTGTTTTCCATGACCACAAATCTTATACAATGAGGATTATAAAGGAAGGGCCTTAATTTTCACATTTCTTTTATCAACTTGGTATAATACAGGAGGGTATGTTAGTAGAGCTTAAATGAGACGTAAGGGTGAAACTGATGAGAGTTGCTCAACATCCTTTTAAGAAATAGATACATATCCATGATCAGAAAAATGTTCATATCAACAACTCATGTTCACATAAAAAACTCATGTTAAGAGTTTTTGCCAGTCAGAGAACATTGACAGTGGAATAATTTTTAAAGGAGTAATAACTTTATAATTATTTCTAACCACTTAATGATATAATAATAATGTTGTGAAAAGAAATAATTATAGTGCTAGTTTTCTGCACACTAATTTATGTATAGAAAAGTCTGAGAAACATTAGTGTTTAAAGAAAAATGTATAATTCTTAAATAATTCCATGTATTTCTACTATTGATGGTATTATATTAACACTGTTATTTATATAAGTGTTTGACTTTCATCTGTATGTAATGTTATAAAAAGTGACAAATATAGAATGGCTATAATTTAAAAAGGAAAGTAACAAGTTATGGGAAACACATAAAGAAACTGGAACTTTTTTTTTTTTTTTTTTTGAGACGGAGTCTCGCTCTGTCGCCCAGGCTGGAGTGCAGTGGCCGGATCTCAGCTCACTGTAAGCTCCGCCTCCTGGGTTTACGCCATTCTCCTGCCTCAGCCTCCCGAGTAGCTGGGACTACAGGCGCCCGCCACCTCGCCCGGCTAGTTTTTTGTATTTTTTTAGTTGAGACGGGGTTTCACCGTGTTAGCCAGGATGGTCTCGATCTCCTGACCTCGTGATCCGCCCGTCTCGGCCTCCCAAAGTGCTGGGATTACAGGGTTGAGCCACCGCGCCCGGCCTAGAAACTGGAACTTTCATATATTGGTGGTCAATCTTCAAAACACTAAACACAGAATTTTCATAAGAACAATTGTGTGTATAAATATATATATATATAATATATATGTATATATATGTGTGTATATATAATCCCATTTTCTTTATGCATTCATTCATTCATGGACACTCAGGTTAATTCCATGTCTTTGCTATTGTGAATAGTATTACAAAAAACATAGAGGTGCAGGTATCATTTTGACATCCTGATTTCTTCTTACTTGAATAAATACCTAGTGGTGGGATTGCTAAATATAATGGTAGATCTATTCTTATTAAGAAAATTTCATCATGCTCTCCATTTGGCTTTATTTATTTTCACTCCTCCCAACAATGTGTGAGAATTTCCTTTTATGCACATCCTTGCCAGCATCTGTTACATTTTTACCTTTTTGGTAATAGCCATTCTAACTGGAGTAAGATGATATATCATTGTGGTCTTTATTTGCATTTTTCTGATGATTAGTGATGCTGATCATTTTATCACATCAGTTGGCAATTTGTATGTCTTCTTTTGAGAAATATATATTCATGTCCTTTGCCAACTTTTTAATGGAATTATATTTTTTATTACTGTTGTGCAAGCTTCTTGTATTTTCTGAATATTAGTCCCTTGTTTGAAGAATACTTTGTAAAGATTCTCTCCCATTCAATAGGTTGTCTCTTCATTCTGTTGATTTTTCGTTTAATATATTCCCATTTCTCTATTTTCACTTTTTTGTCCATATTTTAAAGTTGTTAATCTTAAAATCTTTGCTTAGAACAATGTCTTGAAGTGGTTCCCCTGTCTTATATTCTAGTAGTTTTATAGTGTTGGGGCTTTTGTTTCAGCGTTTAATCCATCTTGAATGGATATTTTGTATATGCTGAAAAATAAGAGTCCAGTTTTATTCTTCTACATGTGGTTATTCAGTTGTTCCAGCATCATATATTGAAGAGGTGTCATTTCCCTTAATGCATGTTCTTGGCACAATTGTTGAAAATCACTTTGCTGTAAAAACGTGGGTTTATTTCCAGGTTCTCTATTCTGTTCAATTTACCTCTGTGTCTGTCGTTACACTAATATCATACTGTTTTGCTTTCTATAGTCTTGTAATATATTTGTTTTAACTTTTATTTTAGGTTCAGGAGTACATGTGCAGGTTTGTTATATAAGTAAACTGTGTGTCACAGGAGTTTGGTATACATATAATTTCATCATCCAGGTAATAAGCATAGTACCCAATGGGTATTCTTTTCTGATCCTCTCTGCTCCCAACCTCCACCCTCAAATAGGCCCCAGTGTCTCTCGTTCCTATTCTAGTATCCATACATACTCATTGTTTAGCTCCCACTTATAAGTGAGAACATGAAGTGTTTGGTTTTCTCTTCTTGCATTAGTTTGCTTAGAATAATGGCCCAAGCTTCATCCATGTTGCTGCAAAGAATATGATCTCGGATTTTTATGTGTGCATAGTATTCCATAGTGTATATATACTAGATTTTCATTATCTATCCTACCGTTGAATGGACATTTAGATTGATTCCATTCCTTTGCTATTCTGAAGAGTGCTGCAGTGAACATACACGTGCATATGTCTTTATGATAGAATGATTTATATTCCTTTGAGTATATACACAATAATGAGATTGCTGGATTTCATGGTAATTCTGTTTTAAGTTCTTCAAGGAATTCCCACACTGCTTTCCACAATGGCTGAACTAATTTACACTCCTACCAGCATTATATAAGTGTACCCTTTTTGCTGCAACCTTGCCAGCATCAGTTATTTTTTGCCTTTTTAATAATAGCCATTCTGCCTGGTGTGAGATAGTATCTTATTAAGGTTTTCATTTGCATTTCTCTAATAATTAGTGATATGGTTTGGCTGTTTGTCCCCAACCAAATCTCACCTTGACTTGTACTCCCCATGCGTGAAGGGAGGGGCCTGACAGGTGATTGTATCATGAGGGCAGTTTTCCTCATGATCTTCCCATGATATTGAAAAAGTCTCAAGAGATCTCATGGTTTTATTAAGAGCAGGCTCCCCTGTGCTCCTTCTGTCTCTCCTGTCACCTTGCAAAGAAGGTGCCTGCTTTCTCTTCCAACACTTCCACCATGATTGTAAGTTTCCAGAGGCTTCCACAGCTATGAGGAACTATGGGTCAATTAAACCTCGTTCTTTTAGAAATTACCCAGTCTTATGGAAGTTCTTTGTAGCAGTGTGAAAACAGACGAAAGCAATTAGTAATATCGTGCATTTTTTATATGCCTTTTGGCTGCCTGTATGTCTTCTTTTCAAAAGTGTCCCTTCATGTCTTCTGTGTCATGTCACTTTTGGGACTTGTTAACTTGTTTAAGTTTCTTATAGGTTTTAGATATTAGACCTTTGTTAGATGCATAGTTTGCAAATAGTTTCTCCCATTCTGTTGGTTGTCTATTTAGTCTGTTGAAAGTTTCTTTTGTTGTTGAGAAGCTCTTTAATTTAATTAGATCCCATGATGTCAATTTTTGTGTTTGTTGCAATTGCTTTTGATATCTTCTTCATGAAATTTTTGCCAGATCCTATGTCCAGAATGATATTTGCTAGGTTATCTTCCAGGTTTTTTACAGTTTTAGGTTTTTTATTTAAATGTTTAATACATCTTAAGTTGATCATTGTATATGGTGTAAGGAAGCAGTCTAGTTTCAATCTTTTGCATATGACTAACCAGTTACCCCAGCGCCATTTATTGAATGAGGAATTCTTTTCCCACTGTTGGTTTTTGTCAGCTTTGTCAAAGATCAGATGGTTTTAGGTATATGGCATTATTTCTGGCCTTTCTATTTTGTTCCATTGGTCTATGTGTCAAAAAGAAGACATAAAAATTAAAAACACGTATGTTTATATGCTTTGGACTGGAGCCCCCACCAAATATCATGTTGAATTATAATCCCCTGTGTGGGAGGTGGGGCATGGTGGGAGGTGATTGGATCATGGGGACAGTTTCTCATAAATACTTTAGCACCATCCCCTTGGTGCTGTTCTTATGATAGTGAATGAGTGAGTTACTGTAAAATCTGCTTGTTTAAAAGTGTGTAGCACCTCCCCTTACTCTCTCTTCCTCTATCTTTAGCCATGTGAAGGGCCTGCTCCCACTTTAACTCTAGCATGATTTTAAGATTCCTGAGGCCCCTCTAGAAGCTGAACACATGCCATCACCATGCTTCCTGTACAGCCTATGGAACCATAAGACAATTCAAATTCTTTCCTTTATAAATTACCCAGTCTCAAGTATTTATTTATAACAATGCACGAACAGACTAATACATCTCTTTTTTTCTTTATTAATATAGCTAGCAGTCTATCTGTCTTATTAATTTTTTCAAATAACCAATTCATGGATTTGTTGATCTTTTGCACAGTGTGTGTGTGTGTGTGTGTGAGAGAGAGAGAGAGAGAGTGAGAGAGAGAGAAAGAAAGAGAGTCTTGTGCACTTCAGCTCTAATTTTGGTTGTTTCTTGTCTTCTAGATTTGGGATTGGTTTGCTCTTGCTTCCCAAGTTCTTCTAGTTATGATGTTAGGTTGTTAATTTGAGATCTATCTTTTTGATATCAGTGTTGATCACTGTATGCATCTTCCCACTTAATACTTCCTTGTGTCCCAGAAGTTTTGATATGTGTTACCCTTGTTCTCATTAGTCTCAAATAATTTCTTGATTTCTGCCTTAATTTTACTATTTACCCAAAAGTCATTCAGGAGCACATTGTTTAATTTCTATGTAATTGTATGGTTTTGAGTGATTTTCTTCATATTGATTTCTATTTTATTGTGCTGTGGTCTGGGAGTATGGTTGATATGATTTGTATTTGTTTTTAATTTGCTGAGTATTTTATGTACAATTGTGTGGTCAATTTTGGAGTATGTGCTATGTGGTGATTAGAAAAAGGTATGTTCTTTTGTTTTGCAGTGGACAATTATGTAGATGCCTAAAGGTCCGTTTGGTTGAATGCTGAGTTGAGGTCCTGGATATCTTTGTAATTTTCAGCCTGAATGATCTAATACTGTCAATGGGATGTTGAAGTCTTACACTAGTATTTTGTGGGAATCTACATCTGTAGGTCTCTAAGAACTTGCTTTATTGATCTCAATGTTCTTGTGTTGGGTGGATGCCTATGTATTCAGGATAGTTGGCTCCTCTTGTTGAATTGAACCTTTTATCATTATATAGTGCCCTTCTTCATCGTTTCTGATCTTTGTTGGTTTAAAGTGTATTTTGTCTATAATTAGGATTGCAAACCCTGCTTTTTTCTTATTTCCATTTACCTGGTATATTTTTTCTCCATCCTTTTATTTTGAGCCTATGAATGACATTGCATATGAGATGGTCTCTTGAAGACTGCATACCATTTAGTCTTGCTTCTTTATCCACCTTGCCACTCTGTGCCTTTTAACTCTGGCATTTAGACCATTTCCATTCAAGGTTAATATGGATGTGTGTGAATTTGATGCTGTCATTTTGTTGTTAGCTGGTTATTATGCAGACTTTTTTGTGTGGTTACTTTATAGTTTCACTGGTCTGGGTACTTAAGTATGTTTTTTAGTGGCTGGTAAAAGTCTTTCTTTTCCATGTTTAGCACTTCTTTCAGGACCTCTTGTAAGGCAGGTCTAGTGGTAACAAATTTCCTCACAATTTACTTGTCTGAAAAGGATTATTCTTTCTCCTTCACTTACAAAGCTTAGTTTGTCTGTATATAAAATTATTGGTTGGAAATTATTTTCTATAAGAATGCTGGGGCCAGGCACAGTGGCTCACACGTGTAATCCCAGCACTTAGGGAGGCCAAGGCGGTTGGATCATAAGGTCAGGAGTTTGAGACCAGCTTGGCCGGCATTGTAAAACCCCGTTACTACTAAAAATATAAGAATTAACTGGACGTGGAGGTGCATGTCTGTAATCCCAGCTACTCTGGAGGCTGAGGCAGGAGAATCACTTGAACCCAGGAGGCGAAGTCTGCAGTGAGCCGAGATCGCACCGTTGCACTCCAGCCTGGGTGACAAAAAAAGAATCCATGTAACAAAAAAAAAAAAAAAAAAAAAAAAAAAAAAAAAAAAAAAAGACGATGAAGAAGAATGCTGAATATAGACCCCGATCTCTTCTGGCTTATAGAGTTTCTGCTGACCGGTCCACTGTTAGCCTGATGGGGTTGCCTTTGTAGGTGACCTGCCCCTTCTGTCCTGCTTCCTTCAAAAATTTTTCTTGTATTTCAGCTTTAGAGAATATGATGTTAACATGTGTTGTGGATGGTATTTTTGCATAATATCTCTGTATTTTCTGAATTTGAATCTTGGCCTCTCTAGCAAGGTTGGGGAAATTTTCATGGATGATAACCTGAAATATGTTTTCAGGTCACTTGCTTTCTCCTCATCTTTTTCAGGGATGTCAATGAGTCATAGATTTGTTCTCTTTACATAATCCTTTATTTTTTGGTGGCTCTGTTCATTCTTTATTATTATTATTATTTTTTATTATTGTGTGAATGAGTTATTTTGGAGAGCTAGAATCTCAGTCTTCAGGCTCTGAGATTATTTCCTCAGCTTGGTCTATTCGGCTGTTAATAGTTGTGACTGAATTATGCAATTCTTGTTGTGTGCTTTTCAGCTCTATCATATTTGGTTGGTTCTTTTTTTTTTTATAATGGCTCTTATCTGTCAGCTACTGCATCATTTTATTGTGAGTCTTAGCTTCCATGGATTGAATTCTGATGTTCTACTGAATCCTGATGATCTTCATTTTTATGTACATTCTGCATTCCATTTAAGTCATTTCAGCCATTTCAGCCTGATTAAGAATGCTTGCTGGATAACTTGGGTGATCATTTGGAAAAGTAAGCACTCTAGCTTTTTGAGTTGCCAAAGGTCTTGTGTGGGTTCTTTCTCATTTTGTAGGCTGATGTTCCTTCAATCTTTGATGCTGCCATCATTTGGATAGAATTTTTTTTTTTTTTTTTTTTTTTTTGCTTTCTTTCTTGAGGTCTTTGAGGTTTTGATTATGGTATAAAATGGATTCAGTTGACTAACTGTGATTCTAGTCCATCCTTCATCTTGGAAGAGTCCGCACCAATTACTGTCTCTGTGACTGCATTTCTTTTGTTTGGTGTTCTGGTCCATGGGGCTCCCTCAGGCAAGGGCCACCGTTGGCAGACAAGCTGTATCCTTTCCAGATCAGCCTTAATCTGCGTCCTGGGAAATGCCAATGTGCATCCTGGGAAAACACGGGATTTCACTTGCCTGTAGATTACAGACAGAAGCCGGACCCCAGTGGGTTTGAAGCTCTAGTGGGTGTAGCCGTTATAGCTATTGGAGGCAAGCATGAGTAGGGTTGCCCACCCTGACATTCAGGTGTTTCCAGGGCAGCAGGAGGCTGTACCCCTTGGCAAATTCAGGTGGAAAAGGACCAGTGGGCCAGATTCTCTAGCAGGCATGGCTTGCTTGGCTGTCAGTGATGGAAGTGGGTGGGGATGCCTGACATTCTGTCCAGGTGCTTCCCGGGGCAGCAACAGGAGGCTTTGTCTGTCAGCTGACTTTACACAGAAGCAGGTCTGTTTGATCAGAAGCTTTTGCATTTGTTGCCTACCTGGCTACCAGTGAATGGGGGTAGGTGGAGTGTCTTACACTCTGTCATCCAACTATTCCTGAGACAAAAGGAAGATGCACCCTCTAGCTGAGTTCACACAGAAGTGGAGCCACTGAGCCAGAGGCTTTAGCAGGCATTGCTTGCCTGGCTAGCAGTGTCAGGAGCAGGTGGAGTCATGCACTCTGCCATCTGGGTGTTTCCCAGGAAAATAGGAAGCTTTGCCCTCCAGCTGAGTTTACACAGAAGTGGGTATGTTTTACCAGAGGCTCTAGCAAGTGTTGTGCTCCTGGCTATCAGTGGCAGAGTAGGATAGGTTCTACATCCTGCCATCCAGGTGTTTCATAGGACATCAGGAGGTTGTGCCCTTCAACCGAGTTTACAGAAAAATGGGACCACTGGGCTGGAAGCTCAAGCAAGCACTTCCTGCTTGGCTACCAGTTGCAGGGGTGGGTGAAGTGGCTGGTCAAGTTTGGGCTGAAGCAGAACTACTGGCTGGAAACTGGAGCTGAGCCCTGACCAGCAAGAGTGGGTGAAACAATCTTACTACTCTCAGGCACCTGAACTGTGGCCGCTATTGGGGCTATGGCACCAGTGCTGGTCAGCTGCAATTATTTACATACCATTCCAATTGCAATAGAATATACATTCTTCTCATCAGCACATGGAATATTCTCCAAGATAAACCATATACTAGGACAAAAACAAAGTATAAACACATTTTTAAAAATCAAAATCATATCAGGTGAGTTTTATACTACATGTGTTAAGAATGATTCAATATATACAAATCAATAAATGTGATGTATCAATCAAATAAAGAGAAAACAACATTATTTTCTCAATAGATAAAGAAAAAACATTTGATAAAGTTCAACATCCCTTCATGATAAATACTCTTAACAAACCAGGCACAAAAAGGACATAATTCAAAATACTGCTGTTTATTTTTGGTTTCCATTTACATGGAATATCATTTTCAATCTCCGTGCTTTCAGTCGATATGTGTATTTAGAAGTGAAATGAGGTTTTTTATGCAGCATATAGTTGGATCAGTTGTGTTATTCAATCAGTCTATAATCTTTAAGTAGACAGTTTAATCTGTTTATATGCAAGGGTATTATAGATATGTGAGGGCTTATACTTGTCGTTTTATTAATTCATTTCTTTTATTAAATATATTTTGCCCCTTTCTTTATGTTTTATTTTCTATTATTTTGGTTTAGTGGTTTTCCATAGTGGTAATACTTAAATCCTTTCTCTTCCTCATTTGTGTGTTTGCTCTACCCCTGTGTTTAGTACTTTTGTGTATTTTCATGACTGTAAATATCATCCTTTTGCTTCCGCATGTAGGATCCCTTAAGCGTTTCTTGTGGACCCATGTCGTGGTGATGAACTCGATAATATAGTCAAAGTGCTGAAAGAAAAAAACAGCTTCCAACCAAGATTACTTTTTTGAGGAAAGTCTTCATTTCTTCTTTATTTATAAATGATAACTTTGCTGTCCATAGTATTGTTCCCTAACAGCTATTTTTTTTTAAGCACTTTAACTATATTATTCTATTCTGTCCTGGCCTATAATGTTTCTGCTGATATATCTGGTGTTGGTATAATGGAGATACACTTAAAAGTGACTACTATTTTTTTTTTTCATTACTGGTTTTATAATTATCTCTTTGATTTAGACTTTAGGTAGTTTAACTATAATGTGCTGTGAAGATATTTTTGAATTGTATCTTCTTGGAGATCTCTGAGCCTTCTACATCTTGATGTCTAAATGTTTTGTTAGATTTGGAAGTTTTCAGCTATTATTTTATTAAATAGACTTCCCATTTCTTTTATTTCCTCTTCAGCTTCTCGGACATCAAAAAATTGAATATTTTGTCACTTTATGCTGTCTCATATGTTAAGTAGCCTTTGAATATTATTTTAAAATATTTTTATTTCCATAGTTTTTGGGGTACAGTTGGTTTTTGGTTACATGGATAAGTTCTTTAGTAGTCTCCTTTCCTCTCCTCTCCTCTCTCCTCTCCTCTCCTCTCCTCTCCTCTCCTCTCCTCTCCTCTCCTCTCCTCTCCTCTCCTCTCCTCCCTCCTTCCTCCTTCCTCCTTTCCTTTCATCTTGCACTGTCACCCATGCAGTGGCGCCATCTCAACTCACTGCAACCTCTGGCTCCTGGGTTCATGTCATTCTCCTGCCTCAGCCTCCCAGGTAGCTGGGACTACAGGCGCCCATCACCACACCTGGATACTTCTTTGTACTTTTAGTAGAGATGGGCTTTCACCTCATTAGCCAGGATGGTCTCGATCTCCTGACCTCGTGATCCACCTACCTTGGCCTCCCAAAGTGCTGGGATAACAGGTGTGATCCACTGCGCCCGGCCTTAAGTAGTGATTTCTCATATTTTAGTGCCTCTGTCACACATGAAGTGTACACTGTACCTAATGTATAGTGTCTTATTCCTCACCCTTCCAAAACATCTCTAAGTCCCCAAATTCCATTATATCATTCTTATGCTTCTGTGTGCTCATAGCTCAGCTCCCACTTATAAGTGAGAACATACACTATTCGGTTTTCCATTCTGAGTAACTTCACTTAGAATAAGGGGCTCCAGCTCCATTCATGTTGCTGCAAAATACATTATTTCATTCCTTTTACAGCTGAGAAGTATCCCATAGTATATATATACCACATTTCCTTTATTCATTCATTGGGTGATGGACACTTAGATTGGTTCCATATCTTTGCTGTCGTGAATTGTGTTGCTATAAACATTTATGTTCATGTTTCTTTTTCATATAATGACTTCTTTTTTTTTGGATAGATACCCAGTAGTGGGATTGCTGGATCAAATGGTAGTTCTACTTTTAGTTCTTTAAGGAATATCCATACTGTTTTCCATAGTGGTTGTACTAATTTTCATTCCCAACAGTGGTCTATAAGTTTTTCTTTTCCACCACATTCATGTCAACATCTATTATTTTTTAACTTTAATTATGGCCATTCTTGCAGGAGTGCGGTGCTATCTCATTGTGGTTTTAATTTGCATTTCCTTGATGATTAGTGATATTAAGCATTTTTTCATACATTTGTTGACTGCTTGTATATCTTCTTTTGAGAAATGTCAATTCATTTCCACTTGTTGATGGAATTGTTTTTCTCTTGCTGATTTGCTTGAGTTTTTTGTAGATTGCTGACACTAGTCCTTTGTTGGATGCATATTTTGTGAATATTTTCTCCCACTTTGTGGTTGTCTGTTTACTCTGCTGGTGTGATAATGACAATTACTATTATTATTATTTTGCTGGGCAGAAGCTCTGTAGTTTAATTAGGTTACAGTTGTTATTATATGTTTGTTGATTTGCTTTTGGGGTCTTAGCCATGAATTATTTACCTAAGCCAATGTCCAGAAGAGTGTTTCCAATGGTATCATCTAGAATTGTTATGCTTTCAGCTGTTAGATTTTAGTCTTTGATCCATCTTGAGTTGATTTTTCTATATAGTGCAATATGATGTTCCAGCTTCATTCTTCTGCATGTGGCTTGCCAGTTTTCCCAGCACCATTTGTGGAATAGGGTGTCTTTTTGTCAATTTGAGTTTTTGCATGCTCTGTTGATCATCAGTTGGCTGTAAGTATTTGGCTTTACTTCTGGCTTCTCCATTCTGTTCCATTGATCTATATGCCTACTTTTATGTTAGTACCATAATGTTTTGGTAAGTATAGTCTTGTAGTATTATTTGAAGTTAGGTAATGTGAGCCTCCAGATATTTTTTCTTTTTGCTTAGTATTTATTTGGTTATGTGGGCTCTTTTTTGATCTCAAATAACTTTTAGGATTGCTTTTTTTGTTAGTTCTGTGAAGAATAATGATGGTATTTGATGGGAATCACATTGAATCTATAGATTGTTTTGGGCAATAGTATAATTCTTACACTATTGATTCTTCCCATTCATGAGCACGGAATGCAGTTCCATTTGTTTGTGTCACCTACAATTTCTTTCAGCAGTGTCTTGCAGATTTCCTTGTAAAGATCTTTCTCTTCTTGGATAAGTATATTCCTAGTTATTTTACTTTTTCTCGCAACAGTTCTAAAATTTTTTTCTTTATTTTTGTCTGACTGGATTATTTCAAAAGACTTGTGTTCTAGTTCTGATTTCTTTCTTCTGCTTGATGTACTGTATTCTTGAAGTTTTCAAATGTGTTTTGTGTTTCTTTCAATGAACTTTTTGGTTTCTGATATTTTTGTTCTTTTTTAAAATATCTGTCTCTTTGGTAAATTTCTCATTCATATCCTGATTTTTTTTTTTAAATTTTCTTATTTCTTTTTATTGTTTTTCTGAGATTTCTTGTATCTCATTGACTTTATTAATATAATTATTTTGTATTCTTTTTTTGAGATTTCGTGTCTTCATTGGAGTGTTACTAGAGAAGTATTGTGTTCTTTTGGAGGTGAAATTTTTATTGTTTATTTATGTTTCTTGTGTCCTTCTGTTGTTATCTGTGCATTTGGTGTAATAGTTGGATTCCTCAAATTTTAAAAAATATATTTTTGGGGAAGAACTTTTTCCTGAAGATATTTTTGCCATGTTGGTTGGGTAGGGCTATTTGGCTTTTATTCTAGGTGCATGAAGTGTAGTCACCATATGATCTTTTCAATGTTAAACAGCATCAGTAGTGTCTTTGATTTCTTTATTGGCTTAGTGTGTGGTTTTTAATGCAGGCTGTGATGATATTTTCCTGGAGATGGTGATATCAGGTGGACCACTCTTCAGTGGTGGCAGTTGTGGACTGAATGTGCCTATCCTTGTGTCCCAGGGCAGCATATACTGGCACCATTGTTAGCAGGTCCAGGTGGGCTGATTTTTGGGCCTCCATGCAGCTTGGTTGGGTGCCAGGAATTGCAATGGTGGGCACATGTTTTTGTGCCCCTGGGCAGCAGTTTGTCATGGGCAATGGCAGTAATAGTGACAGGACAATCCTCCGGCTTCCAAGTGGTCCATAGTGGTGATGGTCATGACTGTGTGGGTCAGTCCTTGGGCCTACAGGGGATGCGTGTGGGTAAGTCCAGCTGTGGGCATAGTAGAAGTTTGTTTGGGCCCATCCTCAAGACCCTAGAGGAGTACTCAGGTGCAGTAGTAGATGGGACAGAGTGATCTCCAGGACATCAGACAGTGTGCCTGGGCACTGAGGAGATTGTGTTGTGCTGGGCAGGACTATCCTGAGCTTCTCTGTGGAATATGTTGGCACTGACTGTGGTAGTCATTGATGACAAAATTCTCAAACCTCTACAAGAATGCTTGGGTTGGGGCAGCAGTGGCTGTACTGCATCCCTGCTGCTCCCTGGCGGGATGGCTTTCAGTGGCAACAGCCATAAACAGGCAACTGGGACTCCAGGTGGCAGCTCTAAGTGGAGTAGCCTTTTCTCTGGGCAATTTAAAATGCACAGTGGCCCTGCTACTTGGGGTAGTGAGAGCACAGCCAATTGTTCATACTTCAGCCTTGACAGCTGCAGCCAGCAGCAGTTCCCAGATGTGGACAGAGCATATCACTGGGATTCCAGGGATGTGAAAATTAAGGGATTGTTGAGCCCCAGGGCAGGGTGCAGTCTGGTGATGCCTAGGCACTTAAAACGTTACCTTGCAGCAACTGCTTAGAATTTTGGATGTCAGTGAAACCCAACATGTACTCTCTCTCTAGAGCAATGCCATCGACTGGTCTCCAGGCAGCTCTTAATGTTAGTTTGGGGCTCTTATGGGTTGAGGAGCTCTCCCATGGCTGGACTATCTGGAGTCCATGGTGAGAATGTAGACTTCTGGGGGTGACTTACTTACCCTTTCCCTGCATTGGGAAGGCTCTACAGGATCCCAGAAAATCAGGCTGCCTTGTTTCACTCTCCTTCCTTGTGTTAGGAATTTCCTGTGACTTCTCTGCTGAATTCCAGTATTTTATCTTAGATGATTTATTTGAAATGTAATTACCTTCTTGCCATTTCAGTTCTTAGTTTTGGAGGAGGTGAGTACCAGATACCTACAGTCAGTCATCTTGACGTCCTCCTCCATAAATACATTTCTTTGAAGGAATATCTGCAAAATTCTTAATCATGTAAACCAGTTAGGCCACGTTTCTTTTAGTTTGTCCAAGTTTTAGACTGAAATACATAACTTTACTTTTACTTCTGTTAAATGTTATCTTGTTAGATATTGCCCCATTAGATCTTTATAGAGTTTCATCCTAGTGTTCAACATGTCAATTTTTCTTTCTTGGTTCAGGTTTTCCACAAATTTTATTAGCAAGTAATTAATGTCCTTGTTTATATCACTAATACAAATATTTAATAGTATATAGCTGACAGTAAAATTATTTAAAAATCCCTCCATTTTTATAGTTATCCCTTAACCAGAAGCTTTTATTTATGGACATTCAACTACATATGATCTCTGACTTACAATTTTTTAATTTCATGATGTTGCAAACATGGTATGCATTCAGTAGAAATCATATTTGGTTACCCATACAATAATTCATGTTTTCACTTTCAGTACAGAATTCAATAGATACTAAATGCTTTATTACAAGATAGGCTTTGTGTTAGAAGATTTTGCCCAACTTTAGACCAAAGTGACTGTTCTGTGTATCTTTAGGGAAGGCTTGGCTAAGCTATGATGTTCAGTAGGTTGTGTATTAAATGCATTTTTGATTTACACTATTTTAAACTCACAATGGGCTTATTAGAACATAACTCCCTCATAAAACAAAGAGCACTTGTCATTGTAATTCTAAACAGTTTCTTTTTCTCACTTTGCTAAATAATAAAATCATTTCCATGTGTTTATCATGAAATGTTTGAATGCAATCATTGCATAAATGCAGGTATGTGATTTTTTTTACACATTGATATGGTTCAGCACAATAGGCACTCATCAAAGCAAATTGAATTTGTTAGGGGTGTATTATTTTCTTTTTATTAATAATAAATTTATTAAATTTAATGACATTTTGTAATTGTATAAAAATTGTTCTAAAAGATGTAAAATGTATCCAAATGGGAAGAGAGGAAATCAAAATATCTCTGTTTGCATATGATATGATTCTATACCTAGAAAACCCCGTGTTCTCTGGCCAAAAGCTCTAAGACCTGATAAACAACTTTAGCAAAGTTGCAGGATACAAAATCAATATATAAACATCAGTAGCATTTCTATACATCAACAGTGTCCAAGTTGAAAGCCAAATCAAGAACGCAATCCTATTTGCAATTGCCACAAAAAAATAATAAAATATTTTAGAATACAGCTAGTTGGGGAGGTTAAAGGTCACTACAATGATAATTATAAAACATTGCTCAAAAAATCAGAAATGACACAAACAAATGGTAAACCATTCCATGCTCATAGATAGGAATAATCAATATCATTAAAATGGCCATACAGCCCAAGGCAATTCATAGGTTTAATGCTATGCTTATCAAACTATCAGTGACATTTTTCATAGAACTAGAAAAAAACTATTTTAAAATTCATATGGAACCAAAAATAGAATAGCTAATTCAATTCTAAGAAAAAAGAAGAAAGCTAGAGACATCACATTACAGTACTTCAAACTATACTACTAGACTACAGTGATGAAATCAGCATTGTATTGATACAAAAACAGATGCATAGACCAATAGAACAGAATAAAAATCCCAGAAATAAAGTCACATACCTACTACCATCTGACCTTCGACAAAGTTAACAAAAGCAATGGAAAAAAGATTCCCTATTTAATAAATAATGGTGGGATAACTGGGTAGCAGCCATATGCAGAAGACTGAAACTGGACCCCTTCCTTCCATCACATAAAACAATCAATTTGAGATGGAATACTCAGTTATAAAAACTAAAACTACAAAAACCTTGCAAGATAATCTAGAAATACCATTCTGGACGTAGATATTAAAGTTAAAAAAAATGAAAATAAAATAAAATAAAAACTCTAAAATTCTTAATGAAGAGTGTTTTCTTCTCAAAAAAACTGATTTAACAATAAACTGAAATATTTCTTAAAAAATGAAATGTGTATGTTGGTTCTCTGTGCCTCAGCATATATCTATTTATTGAAATATATGTGTAAGTTAGCTGTGACTTGTCATCTATCTACTTAATAAAATATAATTAAAAAAAAAAACTCTATGCTGAGTTTTACATTCCACTAATATACAACCTTGCTATATATTTGTAAATAATTTCAACATTTATTTTAGATTCTTGGTGCACATGTGCAGGTTTGTTACATGGAAGTATTGTGTAATGCTGAGGTTTGGGTTATGATTGATTCCATCACATAGTGATCATACTATACAATAGTTAGTTTTTCAACTCCTCCCCTCATTCTTCCCTTCCCCCTCTTCTAGTGGCCAGTGTCTGTTGTTTCCGTCTTTATGCCTATGCATATTAATGTTTAGCTCCCACTTATAAGTGAGAACATGTGGAATTTGCTTTTCTGTTCTTATGTTAATTTGCTTGAGATAATGGCATCTAGCTACATCCATGTTGCTGCAAAAATCTTATTCTGATTTTTTTAATGGCTATGTAGTATTCAATGGTGTATATTTATCACATTTTCTTTCTCCAATTCACGATTGACAGGCAACTATATTGATTACATGTCTTTACTATTGTGAATAGTGCTGTGATGAACATATAGGTTGATGTGTTTTTTTGGTAGAATTATTTATTTTCTTTTGGGTATGTACTCAGTAATGGGATTACTAGATCAAATGGTAGTTCTGTTTCAAGTTTTATTGAAAAATCTCCAAACTGCTTTCCACAGTGGCTGAAATAATTTACATTTTGACAAACTGTGTGTAAGCATTCCCTTTTATCCATAGCCTTGCCAGCATCTGTTTTTTTCTGACTTTTTAATAATAGGCATTCTTACATTCTTCTGATGTTAGATGGTATCTCACTGTGGTTTTGGTTTGCATTTCTCTGATGATTAGTGATGTGGAGCATTTTTCATGTTTGTTGGCTGCTTGTATATCTTGTTTTGAAAGTGTCTCTTCATCTCTTTCACCCACTTTTTAATGAGGTTATCTGTTTTTTTCTTGTTGAATTGTTTAAGCTCTTACATATTCTGCATATTAGACTTTCATCAGATGAATAGTTTGCCAATATTTTCTCCCATTCTGTAGGTTATCTGTTTACTCTGTAGATAGTTTCTTTTGCTGTGCACAAACTCTTTAGTTTAATTAGGTCTCGCTTGTCAATTTTTGCTTTTACTGCAATTGCTTTTGCAGACTTAGTCATAAATTATTTCCCAAGGGTGATGTCCAGAAAGATATTTCCTAGATTTTCTTCTAGGATTCGTTTATTTTTTATTTTTGTGGGTTTACAGTCAGTGTATATATTTGTGGGTTACATGAAATATTTTGATACAGGCTTGCAATGCATAATAATCATATCAGAGTAAATGGGGTATCCATTAACTCAAGCATTTATCCTTTGTATTACAAACAATCGGTTATACTCCTTTAGTTATTTTAAAATATACAATTAAATTTGGTACAAAAATAGGGAAAATGAATGAGATCTTTTAGGATTCTTTTAGTTTGACTTATTACATCTAAATCTTTAACCGTGGAATGTATTATTTTCTTAATAAATATCAGTGTCAGACATTTTCTTCACAACTGTGTTCTCCTTCACCACACCCATGACAATATGTGAAAATTTTGAGAAGTCAACAAAAGAGAGTAGGTTCTGGAATTAACCTTTGTGGCATGAAATGGGGAGCGGCTTTTATGAACAAATCTCAACACTTATTTGCACTGGTATTTGTCTCTCCATGTTACTGGTGAATGTAGCTATTGCTGGTCCCTGGGCTTATGTCTTATTTGCTTCATTCTGTTTCACCACTGAGTCCCCACCTACTTGACTGTGTCTCTGAACATCTTAATTTACTTCAGGCTCTTTTTAGTGAGGAGCTGGACATTGAGCATTCTTCGTATACTCCCAGTCATCATCTAGGATCTTTTTCAACTAGTGTATTTATGTCAGGCACTCTGCTGAGCTAGAGAGTGAACTGAGATGTCCAGTAACTGATTAAAGCAACAAGTCAAAAATGAAAACAACAATCAAATATTTAACCACTTACTGCAATAATAGGAACATGATGCTAAGACTGAAGAAAATGTCAGCTCCTCATATTTCATTTTCCCTCATGTAACAGTGTGCTGATAGACATTCACATGGATTGATGTAGACATGTGGATCATCTCACTGTTCAGAGTGCCTGTATTCGTTTAATTAGGCTGATGTTATGGACCAAATTGTGCACTCCCAAAATTCATATGATGAAGCTCTAATCCCCAGTGCCTCTGAATGTGACTATATTTGGAAAATAGGATCTTTAAATGGGTGATTTATTCGCATGAAGTCATTAAAGTAGACTCTAATCCAATCTGACGGTTGTCTTTATATGAAAAGAAGATTAGGGCACACAAAAGACAGCAGGGATTTGCACACAAAGTAAAAAAGGTTTTGTAAGGACAAAGAGAAGGTGGCTATCTGCAAACCAAGAAGTGAGGCCTTAGGAGAAACCAAACTGGTTGGCACCTTGATTTTGGAATTCCAGCCTCTAGAACTCTGAAAAAAAAAATTAGTTTCTCTCCTTTAAGTTACCCAGTCTGTGGTATTTTGTTATGGAAGTCCTATAAAACTAATATACCTGTCATAAGAAAGTTCCACAGACTAGGTGACTTAAACAAGAAATTTATTTTCTCATGGTCCTCAAAGCCTAGAATTCTAAGGTCTAGACATTGCTGGGGTTTATTTATCTTAAGGCCTCTGTCCTTGGCTAGTGAATTGCTGTCTTCCTGAGATGGCTTCATGTGTTCTTCCTTCTATGAGTATTGGTGTCCACATAATCTCTTCTTATAAGAAGAACAATAAGATTGAATTAGCACACCCCCTGTCTCATATAACCTAATTTTACCTTAATTACCTCTTTAAAGCCCTTGTCTCCAAATACAGTTACATTCTTAGGTACTGAGGGTTAAAGCTTCAACATACGAATATTGAGGGGAAAAATTTAGCCTATAATACAATTTCAAACAAAGGGTACTGACATTTTTATGAGCCCTGGGGCTGGGGAGAAATAAGCAGGGAGGACTAGGATTAAAATTTACTTGGTACCATGCTCAAGTTGGCTTCATCCACGGGATGCAAGGCTGGTTCAACATACACAAATCAGCAAGTGTAATTCATCACATAAAGAGATCTAAAGACAAAAGGCATGTGATTATTTTGATAGACTCAGAAAAGGCCTTCCTTAAAATTCAACATCCCTTCATGTTAAAAACTCTCAATTAACTAGGTATTGAAGGAACATGCCTCAATATAACAAGAACCATTTATGACAAAGCACAGCCAATATCATACTGAGTGGGCAAAAGCTGGATGCATTCCCTTTGAAAACCAGCACAAGAAAAGGATGCCCTCTCTCACTACTTCTATTCAACATACTATTGGAAGTTCTGGCTAGGGCAATGAGGCAAGAGAAAGAAATAAAAGTATTCAAATAGGAAGAGAGAAGTCCAATTGTCTTTGTTTGCAGATGACATGATTCTATATCTAGAAAACCCCATCATCTCAGCCCAAAAGTTTCTTAAGCTGAAAAGCAACTTCAGCAAAGTCTTAAGATACATCAATGTGAAAAAAGTCACAAGCATTCCTAAACAACAACAGGCAAGCAGGGAGCCAAATCATGAATGAGCTCCTATTCACATTTGCTACAAAAAGAATAAAATACCTAGGAATACAGCTAACAAGGGAACTGAAGAACTACAAGTACTACAAACCACTGCTCAAGGAAATCAGAGAGGACACAAACAAATGTAAAAACATTTCATGCTCATGGATATAATCAATATCATGAAAATGGACATACTGCCCAAAGTAATTATTATAGATTCAATGCTATTGCCATTAAACTACCATTGACATTCTTCACAGAATTAGATGAAACTATTTTAAAATTCATATGGAACCAAAACAGAGCTTGTATAGCCAAGATAATCCTATGCGAAAAGAACAAAGTTGAAGGCATCACTCTATCAGACTTCAAACTATACTACAAGCCTACAGTTCCCAAAACAACATGGTATTGGTACGAAAACAGACACATAGACCAATGGAACAGAATAGAGAACTCAGAAATAAGATCACATATCTACAACCATCTGATCATCAACAAACCTGACAAAAACAAATAATGGGGAAAGGATTCCCTGTTAAATAAATGGTGCTGGGAGAAATGTCTAGCCATATGGAAAAAATTGAAACCAGACCCGTTCCTTACACCTATACAAAAATTAATTCAAGACAGATTGAAGGCTTAAATGTAAAATCTACAACTATAAAAACCCTAGAAGAAAAGATAGGCAATACCATTCAGGACAAAGACATGGGCGCAAATATTTCATGATGAAAACACCAAAAGCAATTGCAACAAAAGCAAAAATTGACAAATGGGATCTAATTAAACTAAAGAGCTTCTGCACAGCAAAAATGAATCTAATATCAGAGCGAATAGGCAAGCTACAGAGTTGGAGAAAAGTTTTGCAATTTATGCATCTGACAAATATCTAATATCAAGAATCTACAAGGAACTTAAATTTACAAGAAAAAGAAAAAACCCCATTACAAAGCAGGCAAAAGAAATGAACAGACACTTCTCAAAAGACATTTATGCAGCCAAGAAACATATGAAAAAAAGCTCATCACTCGTCATCAGAAAAATGCAAATAAAAACTACAATGAGATATCATCTCACACCAGTTAGTATGGCGATCATTAAAAAGTCAGGAAACAACAGATGCTGGAGAGGAAGTGGAGAAATAGCAACACTTTTACACTGTTGGTGGGAGTATAAATTAATTCAACCATCGTTGAAAACTGTGGCGATTCCTCAAGGTTCTAGAACCAGAAATACCATTTACTCAGGAATCCCATTACTGGGTATATACCTAAAGGAATATAAAATCATTCTACTATAAAGACACGTGCACACATATGTATTCACAATAGCAAAGACATGAATCAACCCAAATGCCCATCAATGATAGATTGGATAAGGAAAATGTGGTACATATACACCATGGAATACTATGCAGCCATAAAAAGAAATGTGCTCATGTCCTTTTCAGGAACATGGATGGTGCTGGAAGCCATTAGCCCCAGCAAACTAATGTTGGAACCAAAACCAAACACTGCATGTTCTCACTAATAAGTGGGAGCTGAACGATGAGTCCACATGGATCAAGGTAGGAGAACAACACACACTACCGACTGTTGAGGGTTGGTATAGGGGGAAGGAGAGCATTAGGAAAAATAGCTAATGTATGCTGGGCTCAAAACCTAGGTGATGGGTTGACAGGTACAGCAAATCACCGTGGCACATGTTTACTTGTGTAACAAACCTGTACATCGTGTGCATGTAACCCAGAACTTAAAATAAAAATTAAAATAAAAAAAGCTACTTGGTACCAAGTCAGAGTAGGAAAAAGCATCTTTAATGTTTTCCTCTCCACCCTCCATCTCATAATAAGGACTCAATAGAGGTGCCTGAGGAAAAGCTCTGAGTCCTTGTCTTAAGTCCTTTTAGAGATGCCCATGCACTGGCTGTTTAGAAAGTCTATTGTAGGTGTAGGGAGGGCAGCTTTCCCCCATCAGGCCTGCCAGGTACAGCCTTTGAAACTGCCTGTGATCATATCTGAAAAATCACACACAGGTTTTTATCCAGGGACTAGACTCCTTAATTTATTATCACTGAAAATTTCTGGTATTTATGCCAGTTCAGAATACGCTTGAATTCTCTAGATTCTTTTCTGAATGGAATGTGCAACACCTCTCTTAGAGATCAGACCTAGAGAGTAAATCGGTCCACCTTCCTTTCTCTCTGATGGTTTTCTACTGGCATCCAGACATATGTAGATGTTGTTTTAATGGCATAATTGACTTCTAATACAGAGTTTTTATTGTGTTAAATACTTATAAACCATTATTTTATCTATATACACTGCCATATTTTTTGTCGGTAACATCAAACTCACTGAGTCATTGCAGAATGCAATTTCTTCCACCTTTAAAAAAATAGGGTTGCATTTGTCTGCCTAAATTTGTTGTCACTTCTTCTGAATCCCATTATTTATACAGGATTGCAAACAGTGCTTTGGCAATATCATCTGGGAACTTTTTTGGTAGACTGCAATCTTGGATTTATGTAAAGCAATTACATGACCTCTTGACATCAATGCCAAATACTTTAGGATTTAGTTTATTCTTGCCAGTGTTTGTTCCACAGTTTTCAGCCTGAACAATAGTATTCTAAATATAGTTGTGCATTATATTAAGATTGAGCAGTTTTGTGTTATTTCTGTCATTCATTTTAATAACTTCACCATCTCCGAAAAGAAAATATGTATTATTCATTCTACTAGTTGTTCTGGATATAAATAAAAAATAGCTTATCTTTTCTAGGTAAATTTTGAGTCACATTTTACTTTGAGACTTTCAACAGACTATACCAGCAAAATCATAACATCGTTATTATCAGTTTATCTCTGATCCATTAATCAAGAACCTTTACACTTTTTAAAATGTATTTTTCTAGAAATGAATGCACTGAGTGGCTCTATATAAAATTGTATTCATGTTTTAGAGACTAACTTTTCTTCACATGTCATTTATAACTATATACTTAGCATTATGATTCTTAGTTTTCTTAAACTATATTTACTTCTAAGAATCACAACCTATAGATCATGAAATTTGCAATCTGCCTCTTCAAAGATTCAGATAAATATTTGAGTATTTTACTTTACTCCATCTTTACCTGTGCTTGTTGTTTCCACCAAATTCTCATTTCAATTTAATCAACTAATATTAATTTGATAGTCAGAATTAGATCTATATTTATTATTTTTGTTATTTTTTTCTATTAAATTATCAGTAAATTAAAGAATTTATCACAATTCTGATTTTAGCTTAATATGACTTCTAGTAGATGTCTCCATTTTTGAAATTGTCTCTTAATTCTATATTTTGCCCTTGTGCCACCTTTCTGAGTCAGTATTGCATTATCTACTTTTTATCTCACTGTGTTATCAGGAATTGTATGCCCACAACTTTGTAAGTTGTTCTCTTCTCTACATTAATCCTCATGTAACTAATTTTTAGATATGTTCCATTCTTAGAATTTTAGATATCTATGCAAATAGACACATACAGTGATACCTGATACTTTAGTTCTGACAAGTCTGTGTTTATTGAGCAATGTTTCCCTTCCACAGACAAATTTCAGTCCTATATTGCATCTTAGTAAATCTTTATAATCTCCATGGGAATTATATGTATGTTTTCATGGTAAAGCCTAAAGTGAATTTTCCTGAATACTGTTTTTTCATGCAGGAGTTTCCAGATCGTTTTTCAGTTCTTCTCCATGGTATCTTTCTCCTCTGAAGTCCAATAAATAACCTTCCTAGTTTAATTATCATCTTCAAATCATACCTGAATGACTTCCACTGTAGCACTTCCAATTTTATCTCAGCATTCCTATTCTTTCACCTCCCTTTTTAGCTTGCATTCTTTTTGGTAATACCAGCAAGTCACTCAACAGACATATGCATATCTGGTGTTAATTCCTGTCTAAAGAATCCGTTACTCAGATGTCATAAAAACTGTGATCCATCTTCCTAAAAGAGATGGGGGTGGTATGCTTGATTTCTTTGTGTTTTGTACGTAATCCTATTTTATGTGGAATTGATACTTTGACCTGTGTTCTGCTGGTGAGGTCACACTTACCATAAACATCAACTGAAGACATATCATTGCTGTTTCCTCCTAATTTCTTCATTAACATGTAAGTTTGTTTTCTGAACAAAATTTAATGTATGGTTATATAGTATATCTAGAAATTAAAGTATTTCTGTTAGACTCAGAAAATCTCAGCAGTAATGACTTCATGAGACTATATTTTCTTTTTAAACTAGAGTAAGATTTGAATTTTATAACAGATCAGTCAATTGTAGTTTTTGAAATTGTCCTTAAAGGTATTTTTTAGGGTTCATCTGGAGGTAATGTTTAGCCTACCTGAATTCACAAGACTGAGAAGCAGTTCAGATTTTTTTTTATTTTTATTTTTTTGAGATGGAGTCTTACTCTGTGCCCAGGCTGGAGTGCAGTGGCACAATCTTGACTCTTTGCATCCTCTGCCCCCCGACTTCCAGTGATTCTCCTCTCAGCCTCCTGGGTAGCTGAGATTACAGGCACACGCCACCACGCCCAGCTAATTTTTGTACTTTTTATATAGTAGAGATGGGTTTTCACCATGTTGGTCAGGCTGGCCTTGAACTGCAGTCCTCAGGTGATCCGCCTGCCTCGGCCTCCCAAAGTGCTGAGATTACAGGTCGGGATATTTGACAAATTTCTTAGGTCTTCCATCACATCCCACAAATACATTACAGAAATGCAGCATACCTTTTTATAAATCTATATCACCTATCAAATATTTCTCCATATTTTTTGGCAGAGAGACACCAATCACCTCTGTAGATTGCTTTTACACATGCTAAGACATATGCTGCCTCCTTACTGTTCTGTGGAAAAGTGGAATGCCTACTTTGAGTTTTTTTGTGCAAAAGCCTAAGGAATTTTTTTCATTTTGTCTTCAAAATGATTTGGAAATTCTGACAAGAAAGGAGGGAGTAACACTGAATTATTCAAAAATTAAATATATGACATTAGGCAAGGAAGTAAAAAATAATTAGAAGAATTGGGGCTTGTGAAATTGTTTTTTAGTTAATAAATACCAACATTGCTTGATATAATTTATCTGAATTATTTAATAAATCTACTGGGATAATTTTTAAATAGTCTGCAATGACAAAATTTGGTCTAATGTTGTATCAAGACTTTAGACTAGATGGTAATATGAATAATAAAAATGATATGTTTATATTTACTTATGACAGAAAATTTCCTAATCAACCTTGGCAAACTATCAGAGTTATTCTGGGAAACATTCCAATGTATTGAGTCTTTTTTTTTCCCTCATTTTATGAATTCTAGAAATGATGTTTACAGATGTTGGTTTTTTGGTTATTGACTAATACAAGACATATATTCAAAAATCTTGGATTATATAGTATAAAATTATGGCACTACAAGAAACCCTAAGATATCACCTTGCCCTTTTCCTTACCTTTACATATCAAAGAGAAAAACAATAATTTTTAGAAATAGAGGATTCAGGGGAAAGGGTTTAGTGAAAATTATCAACGTGCATTGTGCATTGTTTTTGACTTTTAATAGACTCATAAATTATTAATAACTCTATTTTATTCATGAGCACTTATCCAATTACATAGAAAATTCTTCTATCATTTACAGATACTCCAGAGTAAGGATAGTTAATTAACGGTGGCAAAATTTAGTTGTAGGGAAGCAGGAGGTAGTTTTCAATGTAGGTTTAATGGAATGTCTGAAAGAAGATTTCTTTTCCTGGCTGTTTGATAGAAAATTTAATAATACTTAATATGATTTTCTAATTATTCACAATTGACATTTTTATAATTTCTTTTGCTTTTGTGTGACCTGTGTGCCTTTAGACTCAATTAAATGTACTCATCAAACTACTCCCCAACCCAGAGCTTATGCTTTCAGTTTTATATCTCTTTTGCTGGGGTTTTTATACAAGCGTAAGGGCTATCATTTACAATCTTGTTTGCATTTTCTTAATTATGCTACTGATCTCTGTTATTTTCAGTAATTACTCTACCTACTCAAATCTTCATTCTATTCCTAACCATTTCTTTTCACTATTTTTGCCAGTAATTTAGTAGAAATCTCATCTCTTTTTGTGAGACATCTATTAGCATAAGCATAATTGCTAGTTCATTTTATCTCATGATCACTCAATAGTATATAAAACAGCCATCATGATAATCAAATCTATATATGATATATAATAAATACTACAATTTACGTAAGCAGATGATAGTATGTAGGAAGAGGATCTAAGTCTTAGGTAATAGAATTAATTAAGTCACAGCTGTATAATTTGTATATAGGAGTAGGTTAAAAATTGGCCATAAAATATATGTGGGTAAAACTATTTAGATTTGTGGAGGCTTCGAAAATTGTGATTAGCAAATTGCTACTTCTAAACAATAACAAAAATTATCAACTAAAAGCTCACCAATAACAGATAAGGTGCATTGATTTTTTTTTTTTAACCATAGCTGAGTCAGAAGTGTTCCAAATTAAACATACTGCACATATGATTGTGGGATGTGTGAAAAGTAAATATCTTGGGGCCCCCAAATCACTAAGCTAAAGGAAGATATCAAGCTGGGACTGCTTAGGGCAAACCTGCCTCCCATTTTACTCAAAGTCCCCCCTCTGTTCACTGAGATAAATGCGTATCTGATTTCCTCCTTTGGAGAGGCTAGTCAGAAACTCGAAAAAATGCAACCATTTGTCTCTTATCTACCTATGACCTGGAAGAAGCCCCCTCCCCTTTGAGCCCTCCAGTTTGTGCTTCACGTTGTCCCGCATTTTTGACTAAACCAATGTTCATCTTACATATGTTAATTGATGTTTCATGTCTTCCTAAGATGTATAAAACCAAACTGTGCTGTGACTATCTTGGGCACATGTAGTCAGGACCTCCTGAGGTTTCTCATGGGTGCATGTCCTCAACCTTGGCAAAGTAAACTTTCTAAATTAACTGACACCTGTCTCAAATTTTCAGGGTTCATGTATGTTCAACATTTTGGAAGTGTTTGAGAAGGGGTGACATTAATTATTCTCTAGATGTTTGGTAAAATTTACCAGTGAAGCCATTTAGTTCTGGATTAACATTTGTTGGGAGGTTTCAGATTATAGATTCAATCTCCTTGTTTGTTACTGATCTATTGATATTTTCTGTTTTTCACAATTCAATCATGGTAAGTTGCATCTCTAGAAATGTATCAGTTATTTAGGTTATCTAATTCATTTGCATATAATTGTTTAGTCTGTTATGATTCTTTTTGTTTCTGTGCTGTCAGTTGTAATGTGTCCTCTTTCATTTCTAATTTTATTTACTTGAGTCTTGTCTCTTCTTTTTTCTTAGTCTAGCTAGAGGTTTGTTAGTTAATATTGTTTATCTTTTCAAAAAAGCAGCTCTTAATTTTGTTGATTTTATTTTTTCTGTTGTGTTTCTACTTTCTATTTTGCTTATTTCTGCTCCAGTCTTTATTATTTTTTTCCTTCTGCTATCTTTGGTCTTTTTTTTTCCTAATTCATTGAGGATTAAAGTTAGGTTGCATATTTGACCTATTTCTTTTTAAATAAAGTTGTTTATTGCTAGAAACTTCCAAATTATTACTTCTTTTGCTGCATCTCATAAGTTTGGTGTGGTGCGTTTTCATTTGTCCTTAGATATTTTCTAATTTCTCTATTTTTTAAAATGACTTATTGGTTTCAAGAATGTGTTATTTATTTTTTACACATTTGTGAATTTTCCTATTTCTCACCACTTGTATTCCACATAGTACTAGAAGACTTAACCAGAGCAATTAGGAAAAAAAGTAAACGAAAGGCACCCACTTCGGAAAGGAAGAAGCACAATTGTCTCTTTTTGTACATGACATGACCTTATATGTAGAAAACCTTAAAGGCACTTTAAAAAATGAAAACTAGTGAATGAATTTAGGAAAGTGGCAGGATACCAAATCAACATATAAAAATCAGTTCTGTTTTTATACATTAATGATAAGGTCTTTGTTATTACTTTGGTATTGTTGGTTTGTCCTCCCAAAACTTACGTTGAAATTTGGCCCCTAATGTGATGGTGTTGGGGCTAGTTAGGAGGTGTTTGGCTCCTGGAGGTAGGTCCCTCGTGAAAGTCTTGGTACTGTTCTCCCAGAAGTGAGATATTCTCCAGGAAAGATGAAATTAGTTATCATGGGAATAGATTAGTTCTGGTTTGTTATAAAGTGAGGGTTTTCCTCCTGTTTGGTCCCTCTTTGCACATGCCTGCTTCCCCCTTGACATTCTCTGCCACGTTTTGATGGAGCACAAAAATCCTCAACAGATGTCAGTGCCATACTTCTTACAGCCTGCAGAATTTTGAGCCTAATAAACATATTTTCTTTATAAACTAGCCATCCTCAGGTATTACTTCACAGCAACACAAAATTCATCAAGACACTATTTAGAAAAGAAATCAAGAAAACAATAAAACAATACTATTTGTAACACCAATAATAATAAAACACTGAGGAATAAAATTAACCGAAGAAGTGAAAAATTTGTACACTGAAAATTAAAAAAAAAAAAACATTAAATAAATTAAAGGGGACAGAAATGGAGACATCCTTTGTTCATGAATGGAAGCCTTAATATTGTTAAAATGTCTACACTACCCAAGGAAATCTATGGATTTAACGCAGTCTCTATAAAATGTCTCAATGTCATTTTTTAAATAGAAATACTAAAACAGTTCTAAAATTCATATGGATAATTTTACGCTAAAGACCATGAATAACACAGCAATCTTGAAAGAACAAAGCTGGAGGCATCACACTTTGTGATTTCAGAATATTATACATCTATAGTATTTAAAAATGATAGAAGCATAAAAGCATATATATGGACAAATGGAACAGAATAGACTGCCCAGAAATAAACTGTCATGTACACAACTTATCCTAAACAAGGGTTCTGAAAATACAAAAGGGGGAAAGAGTAGTCTCTTCAACAAATGATGCTAGGAAAACCAAATATCCACATGCAAAAGGAGGAAATTGGACTTTTATCTTGCACCTGCACAAACATTTACACAAAATGGATTAAAGATTTAAACATATGATCTGAAATTGTAAAACAGCTAGAAGAAAACATAAGGGAAAGACTACTCGACATTATTCTAGTCAATGATTTCTTGGATATGACACCAAAACGACAAATAACAAAATCAAAATTAGACATGTGTATCTGTACTCCTATGTTCATTGTAGCATTATTGATAATAGCCAAGATATGGAAAGAAACTTAATGTTTATTGATAAATGAATGGACAAAGAAAATATGATATATGCATACAACGGAATTTTCTTCACACTTAGAAAATTCTGACACGTGTGATGGATTAATTAGCTTGGAGCAAATTATTCTAAGTGAAATAATCCAGTCACAATAGTACAAATACTGCATGATTCCAGTTATATGTGATACCTTAAATAGTCAAACTTAAATGAACAAAATGGTGTTTGCTGGAGGATGGGGGCAGTGGGACTTGGAAAGTTGCTGTTAGACTAATATAAAGTTTAAGTTGTACAAGACAAACAGATTCTAAAGATCTGCCGTACAATATTGTTTGTATAGTTAACAATATTATATTTGTACATAAATATTTGTTAAGAGGGTAGATTTTATGTTGTGTTTTTAATATAATGAGAAAAAAATTAGAACCAGTAATATATGATAATACTTCTTTTAGAAAGACTGATAAGAAAAAAGTTATGAGAAGAGGCCATTGCCAATAGATGAAGTGAGTATTTTTAGATTCACAAGGAAGCCCTTAATGTACCTGTGTAATTGGGAATATTAAATTTGTGTTTAAGCAAAAATATTTTATCTGTAATATTTTTCTTCCTTACTTGTTTCTTTAATGTTAGAGAAGAATTGACACAGAAACATTATTTCCTTAGTTTAAATGCTAGTGATTTTATTGTGAAACTTATCTCTACTTAAGATGCTGAAATCACTCAAGAAATTAAGTTTAATTGTAATTCTTAGGAGTATAACAGAAACTTGATATTTTTATGATTGTACCACATCTTAAGTTCCTACAAGCATGCTCTTGTTATAAACTTATTTTCAGTTATATTCAATAATTTACCTGGAGATTATCTATCTATCTATCTATCTATCTATCTATCTATCTATCTATCTATCTGCCTATCTACCTACCTACCTACCTATCGACTACTTACCTATCTATCTTTCTATATGCCTGACTGTGTGGAACTACAAAAATTCAGCATAAGCCCTGAAAGCTTATAGAATTATTTGGTACTTATGTGATTAAAAAACTGGACAATTTGGAATATCAGAGAAAGAGAGATAGTTTGGACAGAAAAAGAGAGAAAGAGGGATAAGATTTGCTGCCAGACATCTAAAGAGACTTAACCCATTTCCCTGATAGTATCAGTATTATTAATAATACTAAAATTTAACTAATAGGCTTTATTCTTTTTAGTCTATGATGCTTAATCTAACATGCAATTCATGCACGTCATTCCTTAGGAAATATTTTAAGGAGTGGCTAAAAGCAGAGATTCAATTAACGTTTACACTATAAGGCTCAATTCAACATGTTATATTTAAGTAAGTAGTCAGTAAGAGTTGCTTTAGGCACCATCAATATGTTATATATGGACTAAAAGCAGATTATTCTACTTCCTAATTTGTGTATCCATCGGGGTTTTGGGGGTTTAAGCAGCAGAAACCACTTCTGATTATTGAGCAGAAACTATCTTTTGGGAATATTTGAAAGCTCGAAGGATTTCTAGGAAGACGGTATAACCAAGCCTTGTGTCTGGGGTGCCAGAAAATATGCCCCAAATAATGCCACGGTATTAGGTTTATAAAGATAACATTATGATTGCTAATGGTCACAGACACCCCAACTTGCTTATTGTGAGTACAGCTTAATGATATTGCTACAAGTGATATCACTCCAACTTGGAGACATTGGAAGTATCAACTGCCATGACAATCCCATCGTCACAGGGAGTTCTGCATGGCCCTGCTTCTTCTAGCCAGGGGTATATGGTCAAAATCCGAGTCAGTGAATACCATTTTTCAAAAGTGAGTCATGTCCTTGCATCTTAGCTTCAAGGGAATCTAAGAGCGTGAATATCTGGCATTTTAAGTCTTTGTAATGAGAGAAAATTCTGCATCATTAATGAAGAACATTCCCACATGTAGAGAGTCAGTGGGAAGCCAAAAAAGAACAACAAAGGATTACTACTCTTGGTAGTTCTGGGTCAACATCAAGGTCTTTTAGTTTCTTCTCAAAAAAGCATCAAGCATAATGATTCAGAGGCTACTCCTTCCATCCTTAGGAAATAAACTTTAGCTAACTTATGGTTATTTAAGTATCATTTTCTTTGTGATTTATCTATTCCACAATGTACATGCACAGTGATATGCTACATAAAAACATTTTGGTCAGCAATAGACTGAATTATATAATGATGCTTCTGTAAGATTATAATACTGTATTTTTACTGTACACAAATACTTCTCATTGTGTTACAATTTCCTACAGTATTCAGGTCAGTGTGAGGATGTATGATTTTATAGCCTAGGAGCAATAGGCTATATCGTACAGTCTAGGTGTGTGGTAGTCTATACCATTTAGGTTTGTGTAAGTGCAGTCTATGATGTTTCTACAGTGATTAAATCATCTAATAATGCATTTCTCAGAATGTATCAGTCATAAAGTGATGCATAACTAAAAAGGTTTGGCTCTTTCACCATAGTATGTTTCGCACAAAGTCTTAGGCTGACAGAGGCATAGAGACAAGAAAGCAAAGACATGCAACAAATCTAAAGAGGAAACCTAGAAAATAACTAAGTGTATATTCATCAGCCCATGAACCTGATTGGAATCAAGCCTATAGAAACCGAATTTCCGTCATTTAGTGACACGTGACTGTATGGCAAAACATCATGTCATATATCATGAATATGAACAATCTTAATTTGTCAATTAAAAATAAAATTTAAGAAAGAATCATGGTTTCATATGAGCCTCAAAAATGGAAGTAGCCAGAGTTTCTTAAGATTATTGAAGGGCTCTATTACCAGCTGAAATTGTAAGTAGCAGACAACCTTATGGGAAGATTGCTTTTCGCAGCTGAAGCTTAATTGGAACTCGGTATGACAAGATCCCTTTCTTCTGATGCAGTGACCTTTCGGCCTATATAACACTAATGTACAAAAATGTGTGGGCTTATTTAAACTTCTTTGGTAAAGATGTATGAAATTTTAATACAAAATTATGGTGGGATAAGGAGAAAAATTAAAATGCTAGGTAAATTGAGCTTCCCCGTAAGTTCATCGGAAAGGCATTTAATGATTTGAACTTTCTCACAAAGAGCTTTCCTCATGGATTCCCTCCACTCAAACTGTGGTTCTCCTACCTTCAATTTTATGCCTATGTTTAAAGCCTCCTTTCTATCACATATACTATCTCCACCCTTGAGAATATTGTACCCCTTTTTACAAGTTAAAATAAGCTGAGTCTTCATCTCTGGATTCTTACAGAGTCCTACAGTTGCTTGTTTGAATAGTAACCTCAGAAGACTTGTATGGCTTCAGCTGTGTGACCATTAGTATTGCTTCATTCTGGGATTCTTTAATGTTAATTTAATTTTCAATATCCAAGCAGTGGAAATTCTTAGCCTGAAAGGTGTCTCATTACTTGGTTTATTAAATATTCACATTTCTGAAAGTAAGACATTAATTTCTTGTCATCAGAAATAGCGCAGTCAAAATCCATGTTGAAAAAAATAATAATCCTATAAGCAAGATTTTGGTTCTGTCTTGAAGTAAATGTGGGTCTCTTACAGACCTAGGAAATATCTTCTTTGCCTGAAGTAATCAGAAAAGTGTCATACAAACTTCCCCATTTCCTTAGGGGAGTGCTACGAGCCTCAATTCAATGATTTTTATTTGAAGCCTCCTGAATATTGCAAAATAGAGGGGTGGCAGGTAGAGTTGTTAAAATTGTTCTCACCACACATTATGCCTAAAAATCAAATATGTACTATAACATTAAATTAAAAATGGCAAATCAATGAGTTATTCTTTATTTTACAGATAAACTCACAGAATTAAAATGAAGTCCTTAGATTAAGTCTAAGAATTGTTAGGGATAATGCTTCTGAAGAAATAATCGAGTTTCAAATTTTCATGTTGAAGATGACAATAGTGAATCCCTAAGGAGGAAGTTATTTGTCCAGTTGTCACAGCCAGAAAATGTGTTTACAGTTCAAAATTACATGCTAATTTGTGAGTCCTAAATTCAATAGTGGGAACTTAAGTTTAGCCAAATTATATTTTAATCTTCATTAGTCAACCATAGGGGTTGCTGAAATAAACAACATTTTAAACTTTTTTTCTAATTTTTATTTTTTAAATTTTTGATTATGGAAAAATGGTATATATATTTAGGGGTATATGAGATATTTTGATACAGGGATGCGATATTAATAATCACATGAGGGTAAACGAGGTATCCATCACCTCCAGAATTTATCCTTTGAGTTATGAACAATTGAGTTATACCCTTTTAGTTATTTTTCAATGAGCAATTAAATTATTATTGACTATAGTCACTCTGTTGTGCTACCATATACTAGATCTTATTCATTCTTTCTAACTGCTTTTTGTTGTAACTATTGTCCATCCCTACTTCCCCTCACCACTGCCTCCACCAATAGTGCTTCCTAGTCTCTGGGAACCATTATTCTGTTGTCTATCTCCATGATTTCAATTGTTTTAATATTTAGCACCCATGAATAATAACATGGAAAGTTGTCATAAAAAATAAATGGCTTTTTAAACAAAATGAGAAGGATAGTCTTATAGCAGTATCATAAAGCTCACATTTTAATATTTTATAATTAAACATATGTTTTCTATGCTTCTTGTATAGTTAAAGATAAACATATTGAATAAACTTCATAATGAAAACTAGAGAAGGAAAGATAGGTTGATGAGCAATGATCATAAAAATCTATAAAATGAAATGACATAAGCATTAGAATTTATTATTTATTTTTACTTTATAAAATTTCATTTTGTTCTTTTAATTTTTTTATTTCAATAGGGTTAGGAATACAAGTGGATTTTTTTTTAGTTACATGGATGAATTTTATAGTAGTGAACTCTAATTATGAATAGTCCTGTGATAAATATACATGTGCAGGTGTCTTTTTGAAATAGGAACTTTTCTTTTTCCTTTGGGTAGTAGGATTTCTGGATTGAATGGTAGATTTACTTTTAGTTATTTGAGAAACTTCCATACTGTTTTCCATAGAAGTTGTGCTAATTTATATTCCCACCAGCAGTGTGTAAGTGTTCCCTTTTAATCACATCCATCCCAACATCTATTGCTTAATGACTTGTTAATAATGGCCATTCTGGTTGCCTTAATGTGGTACCTCATTGCAGTTTTAATTTGTATTTCCTTGATGATTAGCGGTTGATATGGTTTGGCTGTGTCCCAAATCTCAACTTAAATTGTATCTTCCAAAATCCCCATGTGTTGTGGGAGGGACTCAGGAGGGACTCATGATTCAGTAGAATTGAATCATCGGGGCCCATCTTTCCCATGCTGTTCTCATGATAGTGAATAAACCTCGCGAGATCTGATGGGTTTATCAGGGGTTTCTGCTTTTGCTTTTTCCTCATTTTTCTCTTGCCACTGCCATGTAAGAAATACCTTTTGCTTCCTGCCATGATTCTGAGGCCACCCTAGCCACATGGAACTGTAAGTTCAATTAAACCTTTTTTTTTTGGTCCCAGTTTCGGATATATCCTTATCAGCAGCATGAAAACAAAATAATATGGTAAATTGGTACCAGTAGAGGTGTTGAAAAGATACCCGAAAACCTGGAAGCGACTTTGGAACTGGGTAACAGACAGAGGTTGGAACAGTTTGGAGGGCTCAGAAGAAGACAGGAAAATGTGGGAAAGTTTGGTTCCTCCTAGAAATTTGTTGAATGGCTTTGGCAAAAATGCTGATAGCGTGATATGAACAATAAGGTCCAGTCTGAGGTGGTCTCAGATGGAGATGAGAAACTTGTTGGGAACTGGGGCAAAGGTGACTCTTGTTATGTTTTAGCAAAGAGCCTGGCAGCATTTAGCCCCAGCCCCTGCCCTAGATTTGTGGAACTTTGAACTTGAGAGAGATAATTTAGGGTACCTAGTGGGAGAAATTTCTAAGTAGCAAAGCATTCAAAAGGTGACTTGGGTGCTGTTAAAAGCATTCCATTTTAAAAGGGAAACAGAGTATAAAAGTTCAGAAAATTTGCAGCCTGACAATGCAGTAGAAAAGAAAAACCCATTGTTTTGAGGAAAAAGTCAATCTGGCTGCAGAAATTTGCATAAGTAGCAAGGAGCCTGATGTTAATCCTCAAGACCATGGGGACAATTTCTCCAGGCCATATCGGAGACCTTCACGGCAGTCCCTCCCATCACAAGTCCCAACACCCAGGAGGAAAAAGTGGTTTTTGGGCCAGGCCCAGGGTCCCCGTGCTGTGTGGAGCCTAGGTACTTGGGGCCCTGTGTCCCAGCTGCTCCAGCTGTGGCTGAAAGGGCCAAACATAGAGCTTGGGCTGTGGATTCGGTGGGAGGAAACCCCAAGATTTGGCAGCTTCCACGTGATGTTGAGTCTGCAGGTGCACAGAAGACAAGAATTGAGGTTTGGGAACCTCTGCCTAGATTTCAGAATATGTATGGAAATGCCTGGCTGCCCAAGCAAAAGTTTGCTGGAGGGATGGGGCTCTCATGGAGTACCTCTGCTAGGGTAGTGCAGAAGGAAAATGTGAGGTCGGAGCCCCCACATGGAGTCCCTAATGGGGCACTGCCTACTGCAACTGTGAGAAGAGGGCCACCGTCCTCCAGACCCCAGAATGGTAGATCCAGCGACCGCCTGCACCGTGCACCTGGAAAAGCCACAGACACTCAATGCCAGCCAGTGAAAGCAGCCAGGAGGGAAGCTGTACCCTACAAAGCCACAGGGGCGGAGTTGCCCAAAACCATAGGAAACTACCTTTTGCATCAGCATGACTTGGATGTGAGACCTGGAGTTAAAGGAGATCATTGGAGTTTTATAATTTGATTCCCCCACTGGATTTTCGATTTGCATGTATCCTGTAACCCCTTTGTTTTGGTCAACTTCTCCCATTTGGAGTGGCTGTATTTACCAGTGCCTGCACCCCCATTGTATTTATGAAGTAACTAGCTTACTTTTGATTTTACAGGCTCATAGGAGAAAGGGACTTTCCTTGTCTCAGATGAGACTGTGGACTGTGGACTTTTGGGTTAATGCTGAAATGAGTCAAGACTCTGGGGGACTGTTGGAAAGGCATGATTGGTTTTGAAATATGAAGACATGAGATTTCGAGGGGCCAGGGGCAGAGTGATATGGTTTGGCTTTGTCCTCACCCAAATCTCAACTTGAATTATATCTTCCAAAATTCCCACATGTTGTGGGAGAGACTCAGTGGGAGGTAATTGAATCATGGGGACCAGTCTTTCCCATGCTGTTCTCATGATAGTGAATAAGTCTCAGGTGATGTGATGGGGTTAACAAAGGTTTCTGCTTTTGCTTCTTCCTCATTTTTCTCTTGCTGCTGCCTTGTAAGTAGTGCCCTTTCCCTCCTGCCATGATTCTGAGGCCTCCCCAGGCATGTGGTTCAATTAAACCTCTTTTTGTTTCCAGTTTCGGGTATGTCTTTATCAGCAGTGTGAAAATGAACTAATACAGTGATGTTGAGCATTTTTAAATATGTTTGTTGACCATTTGTATATTTTCTTTTGAGAAGTGTCAATTCATGCCATTTGCCCAATTTTAATGGGATTATTTGGATTCTTCTTGCTGGTTTGAGTTTCTTGTAGATTCTGAATATAGTTCTTTGTCAAATGCATAATTTGCAAAAATTGTCTTAGTCTGTAGGTTTTCTTTTTACTCTGAAGATTATTTATTTTGATGTACCGAAGCTTTTTAGTTTAATTAGGTTCCATTTATTTATTTTTGCTTTTGTTGCATTCGCTTTTGGGATCTTCATCATCAATTATTTGCCTAGGCCAGTGTCCAAAAGAGTTTTTGCCATGTTTTCTTTTATAATTTCTATGGTCTCAGGTCTTAGATTTAAGTGTTTATTCTACCTTGAGTTAATTTGTATATATACTGAGAGATAGGGATCCAGTTTTATTCTTCTAATTGGGGATATCCAATTTTCCCAGCGTCATTTATTGAATAGGATGTCTTTTCTACAGTTTATGTTTTTGTATTCTTTGTCAAAGATAAGTTGGTCATAAGTATCTGGCTTTATTTCTGTCTTCTATATTCTGTTCCATTGGTCTATGTGTCTACTTTTATACTAGTTCCATGCTGTTTGGGTTATTGTACTCTTGTAGTATAGTTTGAAGTCAGGTAATGTGATGCCTCTAAATTTGTTATTTTTGCTTAGGATTTCTTTGCTTATTCAGGCTCTTTTTTGGTTCCATATGAAGAATTTCGTATTTCAATAAAGAAGTACATATTTCTTCCATTGCATGTGGCTCAAAATTAGACTACATCAACTATGTGATTTAACTGTAGCCTGTCATTAAACAAGAATATAAATCAAGTCCACAATTTAATGTAATGCATAGTTACTCAATGAATTCTCACAATGACACTGATTAATATAAAAATGCTGAGAAAACATGTAGATCATTTATGTTTAGAATATGATACCATAATCTTGATTAATGACAAAGGATTAATATGAAAGAGAACCATATGTTCATATGTTGGGAAAGTAGCTTGCCAAAGAATTTTATCATTTCCTGAAAGAAACACCTTTGTAACTTCTTTTTTTCACAACCCAAATTAATGGAGTTTATATAAAGGGGCTCACAATAAATTTGTTGTGTAGGGGCAGTAATTTTATGCAGCAATTTTCTTAGTACTTTTGTTATGGTCAAATATTGTTCTAAATTATACACCAGCTTAATTGACCGTAAAAATAGAAAGTATTCTTCTAAGGAGTAGGATGTATCTATTGCAAATTTTAAAATAAGTATTAAAAGGGCATGCAATGCACATATTCATCAACTTCTAAAAAGACTAAACTTATGCAAAGGTGATATCTAGAAAAATAACTTCCATTTACTACCTGATGAGTAGACATTTTGGCTATAATCAGTGCTCCCCACTCCCCACCTTCCTTTTCTCTCTTTCCTTTTCTGTCTCCTCCTTTTTCTTTCTTTGAAAATTTAGTAGGTCATACTGGGATTTTTAAAGGAGATTTTCTATATCTTTCTTTCAGGCTTGAAGATATCAAGGAAATTTGGCACTTTCCTACAGTGTCTTTAAACGTGAAATAGCATTCCAAATCTACAAGTGTATAAAGAGACAAGAAAACCCACAAATATTTTGATATGCCAAAAAAAAAAAAAGAAAATTTGGAATTGGAGGGCATGATAGAAATAGGACAACCAAAATAAAGAAAATTATTGGGTTGATTATGATTACTTTTTGGAGATGAAATGATACATTAGAATTGTTTCTGACTTTTGAGCATGGTAATATATGTCCAAAAAAGCATCATAGTTTAATTTCCAAGAAGGATATATAAACCACGTATAAAATATTTTTATGCAAGATGAAAGCAGGAACATTGGTACCACAGTAGAAATAAGAAAATGTCAGATAATCTAAAAAATAATTTACTTTCTTGAGCCAATCAAATCGTTAAGGTTTCAGGGAAAGCAGGGCAAATAGGTCAAAGCAGTCTGAATTCTAAAGCGATATAAGCTCTTCCAAAGAGACCTGAAACACAGAAAATGTGTCCCCTGAGGCAGAGAAGTTCTGGCCCAGAATTGAGGATAGAGGCTAGGGATGGTGGAGAGGACAAATTACACAGTAGCGGACCTTTTTGTGGTGATGGAAATATTCTATATCTTGACTGTGGTAGAGATTACATTATTTTATATATTTGTCAAGAATCATTAAACTGTCCACCTAAAAAGAGTAAGTTTTACCTTACACTTTAGAATTATTAGTTTTTTAAAAAATAATTAAACATTGTTATGACCTTAGTAATAAAAACTTGCTATCGCAAAACTTTGGTGAGGTTTGATGCTTAATATGTTAAAAAAATTCTCAGAAGTCATTGTTTTTGCCTTATATATGTAAAGAGATCATAATATACATTCTTGATTAGGGATTTAGTTCAATACATATTTGTTTGGCAACTGATATTTGCATATCCTTTTATCATTAAGTGCATTTAGTTCTCAATTAGTTATAAATACAAACCTGGGATGTGTTTAGAGCAGGAGATAAATATCATTTCTGTCTTAGAGATAGAAAAACTGATGCTAAGAGAATTAAACCTCTTGCTTAAAAAACAGACAGAAAGGAAAAAGAAAAGTCATTTTTAGGATACATGACTTCTGAGACCTATTCGAATTATGTTCAAGTTATCCTCTGCCCCCAGAAACACATATACAAATCTACACTGTCTATAAGGAAGAAAAACAAACTTTTTATTCAGAATTAATTCAACAAATACATATATACCAGGCACTTTTTGAGGCCCTGGAAATAAAACAGTGAATAAAATAAAGTCCTTTTTCTTGTTTTATGAAACAACAAAATTAACAATGGATGAGTTCAGTGCACGAGCATGCCATCTTCTTCTTACGAAGAATGTTTTCCCCAACCAGTCTAAGAATCTCAGACCAAAATACAGTCACTAATTTTCCAACACTTACACTTCTAAATAATGTATGTTTCTTTTTTTTTTCCCAGAAGAAGAGGAAACATCATTTGCTTCATTTATAATCACAAAAATTAATTGTCATTATGTAGTACCTACAAAGTGCCAACAAGGCACACTTTTAAATACTTTAGATATATTGCCTCCCTTAATCCTTACAGTAACTCTACAAATTATGTACTATTATTTGACTTGTTTTATAAATGTGGTACCAGAGACATAAAATATTATTTAAATAGAGTTGAGACTTCAACTGGATAGAACCATATCAGTTTTTATTCTTAACTATTACATTAATTGACATTACTAATAATGGAGTTTCCTATTAAGTCAGAAAATATCAACTTGGAATCATTGAGAATCAATGCAATAAAACTTGAAAAGTAATATTCTGGAGCATCTTAACCTAGTGTTGGTTTCAGAGAAGGATAAGACCTTAAGCCCCACAGTCTCTTAACTACTTAATAGATTGAGAACTAATAAAGAGTCTTCATGATATGAGAGTTAATATGGCTTGGTGGAAAGAACATGGGGTTTTAGATACTATAAATTCTACTACCTGTTCTTGTTTATTAGGCCTATGGTTTTACAAGCTACCCTAACTCTTTAAGTTTTAGTTTCTTCATTGCTAAAAAGAGCCATATTTAGGAGTTAAGGGTTAAACATATATATTTAGATAGTACAGTATCTGAAGTACAGCAATTACTATCAATTTATTCTATTGCTTCTTAAAGATATCTGTAATCAGCATTCATCTTTAAAATGCCAATTTGTTCTTACCACAACAAGCTATGGAGTTTTTCATGGAGTATTATTCCATGGAATTTTATTAAAATAATCTTTTAAGGAGTTACTCACTGTTGATTAATAAACAAAGGAAATCAAAAGAAAAATGCTTATTTTTCTATATTTCTTAGAATATGTGGAATCTAAAAAGGTTTAACTCACAGAATGAAAGAATGATAGTTATTAGAGACTAGGCAGGGAGGCGGGAAGGGGAAAAATGGGGAGTTGGCCAAAGGGTACAAAATTTCAGAGAGAAGCAATAAGTTTGGGATCTATTACATGGGAGGGTGATTATAGTCAATAATAATGTATATTTCAACATAACTGAGAAGATATTTCAAATATCTCACCATAAAAATGATAGGTAAACAAAGTGATGGATATGTTAATTTACTTGACTTAGTCACTTCACATTATATACATATATCAAAGCATCATGGCTGGGCATGGTGGCTCACTCCTATAATTTCTCTTTTGGGAGGCCAAAGCAGGCAGATTGCCTGAGCTCAGGAGTTTGAAACCAGTCTGGAAAACCTGGTGAAACGCTGTCTCTACAAAAAATACAGTGATTAGCCAGGTGTGGTGGTGTGCAACTATTGTCCTAGCTACTTGGCATCTGAAGCACCAGGATCGCTCGGGCCCAGGAGGTCAAAGCTGCAGTGAGCCGTGACCATGCCACTACACTCCAGCCTGGGTGACAGAGCAACTCCCTGTCGGTGAAAAAAAAATCAACTTATACTCCATAAATGTATACAATTAATATTTGTCAATTGAATAGTATTAATTTTTAAAAAACTGTGTTAGTTTGAGCTCCCATTACAAGATGCCATGGACTGGATGGCTTAAACAACAGAACTCTAGTTTTCTCAGCTCTGCATGATGGAAATTCCAAGATCAAAATGAAAGCCAATTTAGTCCCTGGTGGGGGTACTCTCCTGGGCTTGCACGTGATCAACTCCTTGCTGTATGCTCACATGGCCTTTCTATGGTATATATTCAGAGAGAGAGAAAGGGCAAGCTCTTTAATGTCTATTCTTAAAATTATACTAATCCTGTTGTGAAGACCCCACCCTCCTGACCTCATGTAATCCTAATTACCTCCCAAAGTGCATAACTCTTCAATTATCTCTCGAAATACCATCATATTAGGGGTGGTGAACAGTCAGATAATAAAAGTATGCAGTTCATAACAAAAACTAAAGGCCACCTTTTGTATTATTATTTGTCTTGTAGATTTGGCTAAAACATATAACTTTTGACAAAAATGTTTCAGTCAATGAACTATGATAGAATTTTTAGAAACTTAAAAAGAAAGCTTGAATGAATTTAAGTTCAAAAAGTCATTTAACCACAGATTTTACTTTTTATGGTGACTTTTTCCCAAAAAAATAATTTTATTATCATACATGATCACTTTGAAAGTTAGGATGGCCCTCCGGAAGACCACTACTTGGTCTTGAGTGATTACATTTATTTGGATCTTGAAGCTCATTAGTCTCATCCATATATATCAGTGTGCATTTAAAATCTATGTAAAAACAGAATATATGTCTTGGTCATTTGTTACAGACAGTGATAGAGTATCTACATGTTCATCTGTGTTTACTTTGGTAAGTATATATAAAGCATCAGCAGATCTGTGAAATATGCCTGCAAATCACCTCTGTTGTTTTGCTATAACAATAACAAATGAACAAGCTTATTATCAGTTGTTCATTTTCCTTATTAGAGGCTTTAAGTGCATCAGCTTGTGTCATTTTTGATTGCTCTTCTAATTCTGAAAAATTAATATGTGATTTTTATTTTGCTTTTCCTAAAAGCTAATTGATGTGTTTTTAATGCTGATATGGATATTGACAACTGCTTATGGGAAAAGCAACCATCAGTCAAAATAATAAACAAATAACCTGGAAATAAAAATGTCAATAGAAGCACCATTGAGAATTTTTGTGGATTTTTACATAGGCCTTCGAATAATTTAAATATAAAGCCATTAATTAATTAATTAATTTTTTGAGACAGGGTCTGTCTCTGTCACCCACGCTGAAGTGCAGTGTTGCTATCTGGGCTCACTGCAATCTCCACCTCCCAGGCTAAAGGGATCCTCCACCTGAGCCTTTTAAGTAGCTGGGACTACAGGTACACACAACCACACTTGGCTAATATTTCATATTTTTTGTAGAGATCGGGTTTGGCCATGTTGCCTAGGCTGGTCTCAAACTCGTGAACTCAAGAGATCTGCCTGCCTCAACCTCCCAAAGTGCTTGAATTACAGGCGTAAGCCATGGTGCCTGGCCCATTCAATTTTAAAAGTCTATTTTTATCCAGAAACATGTAATTTTTCATTTGAATCACTTTTCAATATCTAAAAAATATTTTATATATAGCATTCATATAATAGGATTCCTTGGCTTAGGAAGTAGTTAACTTGGTACTTTTAAATAAGTAGAATTATTTGTACATGATCGCCTTTCTCTTCTGTTGTATTGAGAAAGACACCAAAGTGCGGACAAAAACTGCTCAAAGCCCTTTGATAGAAGCCATCAGAGGAGCAAAGCCAGAGGTAGTTGGCCTATGTCCAGCGTTGAAGCCAATTTGACTGCTGCATTAGGAAATATGTTTCGGAAGTCAGTGGTCATAGATGAAGATATGGTGATTGGGAACAATCCATGGCACAATTTGATCAGTAAGTTAAAATGGTTGTCAGTTTCAAAGTGCCTCCTCTTTCAAAAAGAGATTGTTTGATATTAAAGACAAGGCTACAGATCATCCAGTAACCAACTCAAGGAATCCCCATTAAAAAACTACTGATGGGAGAAGGTTCTGAATGACCTTTAGAATAGCATAATTGTGCCAGAGTGCTGATTTATGTCATTTCATCTTTTACAAGCCTTAAAAAGTTCATTGAGGAAAATCATACTCTCTGAATTTCAACTCTGTAATTTATGATTATAATTGGAGAGACGGCTAGTGTTTCTAGCCATATATCTAAAAATAAATATAAAAGTGGAGCAGAGGAAGAAGAAATAATTGCTGAGTAAGGGAGATCAGTGTTTATATGAATTCAGAACAGAATTTTATCCCATATCATTAATGTATATTCTAGGACTAGGGAAGATTTGTTAACCAAACAATATAACTCCTGTTTCATAAAAATGCCATGAAATAAGTAATACAAAACTTTAGAAAGTAAGAAAATGTTCATGAATTTTGATACGTGTCTACCAGTCACATATTACATGTATGGTAATTGACAACCTCCTATAAAGTATGTTTGCTTTTGAGATATATATACATTCTTGTTTATTTTTTATTAATATAAGCACATGAGATGGCTATACCAGGTTAAGCAAGCCATCTGGAACCACAAAGCAAAGATTTTTCCTCTTTAATTCTCTTGTGAGCAAAATAAACCATTAAGAATGAATGTAAAATCAAAGATGATGACTTTATTATAAACATACTTAGGTTTATAACTTGAGAAAATATGCCTAGAAATTATATGTGTGTGTGTGTGTGTGTGTGTGTGCGTGCGTGCGCGCGCGCGCACGCGCATATATCATTTATACATAACTATAGTTCTCTTTCTGGAATGGAAAAAATTGTTAAATGCTTATCTTAATAATCAAGAACAGTAATAAAAAGCTACATTCACTCCCAATAAGAAAGTTTCACAATATGTACTTCATAGTTATATTATTCTTTTATAAGGAAGAAGGAAACTAATGGGGAAGAACTACAGAAGAAGGAAGATAGGTGAGGAAGCATATGTACTATTTTAATATTTTTCACTGTCTGAAGAGGCAAACATAAACTCATTTACTAATATCCGTTTACTTATTCATCAAATATTTTTGGAGCACCATCCATATCCTCTGTAGTGATTTGGGCATGGGTGATGCAATAATGAAGGAACAGAGAATGCCCTTGCTCTCGTGTAGTTTAAATTTTTGTGATGAGAAATAAACAATAAATATATTTATGAATGTGAGATAATGATGAAAAATAAGGCTAGAAAAAGGAACCAAATTGCCAGTGGAAAGTGGGGGAATTGGAAGTAATATTTTAATAAGGTGGACAGTTAAGTCCTTTCTTATGGGGTGACATTTTAGCAAAGATCTGAATGAAGACAGCAAGCTCTGCAGATTTCTAGGGAAAAGTATTACAGGCAGAGAATGCAGAGTGTACGATAGCCCTGAAGATTTTCATTAGTATAATTAAGGGAATTCAAAAAGGCCATATCTGAGGTCATGTAAATAACAGAAAGACTGGTAAAAGAGCGAGTCAGGCTCTGTAGGGCATTGTAGAACAACATATGAAACTTACATTTTGTTTTGAGTTAAACTGTAGTGCATTAGTGGTTTCTGTTTAAAATAGCAATATGATCTAATTTATGTATCATAAAAATCACTTTGGCTGCAGTGTGAAGAATAAAATGTAAATGGGGTACATATGTTTTGAGACAATTGAGAGTCTATTACAAATATGTGTGGTACAAACAGTGGCAATAAGAAAGCTAGAGTGTCCGTATCCACATTACACAAAGTAAACTTAAAACAAGACATGTTGCCAGAGATAAAGAGGAACATTTCAATTATAAATACATCGATTCCTTACAAAGTCATAAAAATTGTAAACATATATGTACTTACTAAGAGAGCCCTCAAAATATATGAGGCAAAAACTAACAATTAAAAGGAGAAAGTAGGCTGGCACGGTGGCTCATGCCTGTAATCCCAGCATTTTGAGAGGCCCAGGTGGGTGGATCACCTGAAGTCAGGAGTTCGAGACCAGCCTGGCCGACATGGTAAAACCCCGTCTCTACTAAAAATACAAAAAAAAAAAAAAAAAAAAAAAAGCCAGGTGTGGTGGCAGTCATCTGTAATCCCACCTACTCGGGAGGCTGAGGCAGGAGAATCGCTTGAACCTGGAAGGCAGAGTTTGCAGTGAGCCGAGATCACACCATTGAACTCCAGCCTACGCAACAAGAGCAAAACGCCGTCTCAAAAATAAATCAATCAATAAATAAAGTGAGAAAATAGATAACTGAAAAATAATAACTGGATACTACAATACTCCACCTTCAATAGTGAATAGAAAAATCTGGAAGTATATCAAGAAGGAAATAGAAGGTTTGAAGGATACTATGAACCAACTTGACATAATGGACATTTATAAACACTGCACACAACAACAACATTATTCTCAAATACACATGGAGCATTCTCAAGAATAGAACATATGTCATGATATAAAACAAATGTCAATACATTTTAAGATATTGAAATTATACAAATTATAGCTTGAGTAGAGGATAACAAAATCAGAAATTAGTAACAAAACATTTGTTAAATTTACAAGTATATGCAAATTGAACAAGGCAATCCTGCCTGAATGAAAAGAATTAAAAATATCACAATGGAGATTAAAACATACTTTAAGATGAATGTAAATAAAAACACAATATATGAAAATGTGTGGGATGAAGCTAAAGCAGCACACAGAGGGAAATTTATACCTGCAAATTCATGTATTTACAAATCAAACTAATACTCCACTTAAATAACCTAGTAATAAAAAGAAACCAAATCCACAAAAGGAATAGTAATAATTATCATGGAACTAAATGAAACGCAGATGAGAAAAAAAGGGAGAAAATCAATAAAACTACAAATTGATCTTTTAAAAAGATCAATAAAATCGACACATTTTTAAGAAGATTGAGAAGAAGATTCAAATTGCCGAAATAGGAAACAAAAATTCAAATAGTACAAGGGAACTTGAAGGAGGAGAAAGGGAGTGTAAGACAATACTAGGAACACTTGTAAGTAAAAAAATAAGGTGATCTGGAGAAATGGACAAATTCCAAAAAGATATATATCTTACTAAATCTTACAAGAAAAAAAGCTGAAGATCTGAATAGACCTATAATAAATAATGACGTTGCATTTGTATTTGTAAGAAATGCCCAGGCCCAGAAGACTTTACCGATTTTATTGAGATATTTAAAGAATAATTAACACCAATACTATAAAAACTCTTTCAAAAAGAAAGATAGTGTTGAAAGAAATTAAAGAACATTTGAACAAATGGATTGGAATCATATAGTTAAGATGGCTAAGATTGAAATGCTCTTGAAATTGATTTAAAATCATGTAAAGGAGTCTTAAAGAATGAATTAGAGGATTAACTTCCCAATTTCAAAATTTGCTATAGAGATACAGTAATCAAGATTATGAGTTACTGACAAAGAACAGGCATATATACCAAATGAATGCAATGGAGAGCCCATAAATAAACCAATACACCATAGTTATTCTATTTTAGATAAGTTTGCCAAGGCTATTCAAAAGGAAATAAACATTCTTTTCAACAAATATTACTGGGACAAATAAATATCCACATGCAAGAAAAATACTAAATTGTTTGTCCATGGGCGGTGGTTCAGGCCTGTCATCCTAGCACTGTGGGAGGCTGAGGCGGGTGGACCACCTGGTGTCAGGAGTTGGAGACCAGCCTGGCCAACATGGTGAAATCTCTACTAAAAATACAAAAATTAGCCCAGCTTGTTGGTGCACGCCTGCAGTCCCAGCTACTCAGTAGGCTGAGGCAGGAGAATAGCTTGAACTTGGGAGGCAGAGGTTGCAGTGTGCCGAGGTTGCACTACTGCACTCCATCCTGGGCAACAGGGTGAGACTCCATCTCAAAGAAAAAAAAAATTGTACTCTATATAACACCATTTACAAAAATGATCTCAAAATGGAAAATAGACTAAAATGTGAGAGATAAAATTATAAAACTCATAGAAGAAAACACAGGTGTAACTCTTTGTGACTTAGAGAGTTTCCTAGATAATCACCAAAGGAATAAACAGCCAAAAAATAGATAAATTCAATGTCATGAAATTTAAAACGTTTTGTTCTTCAAAGGACACCATCAACAAAGTGAAAAAGGTAACTCGTGGAATAGAGAAAAAAATTACAAATTATGTGTCTGTGAAGAAACTTGTATCCTTGGCCAACTTCTCCCTTTTGGAATAGAGATGTTTACCCAATGTCTACATCCCCATTGTATCATGGGAGCAACTGTCTTGTTTTTGATTTTACAGGGTCGTAGGTGGAAAGAACTCTCCTTGTCTCAGATGGGACTTTGGGCTTTGTACATTTGAGTAAACTGTGGAATGAGTTAAGTCTTTGGGGGATTATTGGAAAGGTATGATTGTGTTTTGAAATGTAAAAAGGACATGAGATTTGGGAGGGGCAGGGAGTGGAGTAATATAGTTTCGATCTGTGTCACTGCTGAAATCACATACTGAAATGTCATCCCCAGTGTTGGAGGTGATGCCTGTTGGAAGGTAATTAGATAATGGGGGTAGATTTCTCATGAATGGTTTAGCACCATCCCCCTTGATACTGTCCTCATGATAGTGAGTCAGTTATCATGAGACCTGGTCATTTAAAAGCGTGTAACACCTCTCCCCTCAATCTCTTGCTCCTGCTTTCACCATGTGAAGTGCCTGCTCCTGGTTGGCCTTCAGCCATGAGTAATAGCTCCCTGAGGGCTTCCCAGAAGCAGATGCCACCATACTTTGTTTATGGACTGTAGAACCATTATCCAATTTCACCTCTTTTGTTATAAATGACTCAGTTTGGGGTATTTATTTATAGCAATGCAAGAATGGCCTAACAGTGTCATTTAAAGGAAAATAGAAGAATTTCTCAGGGAAGAGAGATTGATCAAAAGTATCAAATGCAGCTGATGGTTCAACTAAGATGAGTGAGAAAATTGGATAAATTAATATATAATTTAGAAGCACTTCTGTGAAGTGATAATGATAAATGCTTCATTGGAGTGGATTCAGAAGTGAATATGAAGAAATAAAGTGCAGATAGTGAAAATATACAACTGTTTGGAAGAAATCAGTGCAATCAAAGAAGTTTATTAACTCTAGTGGGATTTTCGTTGTATATATTCCTTTATAAAATATTTTTCTTATTAAAAATCCTCAAACATATGTAAATATAGATCAGTTAATATAATAAGCTCCTATGTAATTATCACTGATATTTCAACCATTATCAACGTATGGCCTCTTTTACTTATTTCATCTATACTCCATCAACTATCACCCCTAATCTCCAATGGACAGCTGGGTAGGAAGTACTCACCCTAGAACTTTTCATCATCCTTTCTCCTAGAAGACTGATAGTCTCTGTTATCTGTCTCTTGTTCCCAGAACTTCCAAGAAGTAGCCAGTTATTTGAATTTCTGTGAAAGCTAAAAAATTACCAACAAAAATCCTATGAACTACTTTCACTTTGAAATAAGTTACATTTCATATATAGATATATATGTGTGTGTATATATATTATATATATTTAAGGATAAATTTGTGTGTGTGTGATTTAAAAAAGAGAGGTGAAATTTCAATGACATAATATTAATAATTTGAATGTGAACATTTCAGTGGCATTTAGTATACTGGGTGTTGAGTAACCACTACTTCTATCCAGTTCCAAAACATATCCCTCACTCAAAGTAAAACAGTTTACCAATTATGTGGTTTCTCCCCATTTGTCATCCTCACACTATTGTGAATAGTGCTACAATAACTTTTGAATTACCATTTCAGTCTTACTATTTGTTGTCGATGTGTTCAGAGATTCCATTTATTCCTGGCTTAATCTAGGAGAGTTTTATATTTCCAGGAATTTATCCATCTCCTCTAGGTTTTCTAGTTTATATGTATAAAGGAGTTCATAGTAGCCTTGAATGATCTTTTGTATTTCTGTATTGGTTTTAATATCTACCATTTCATTTCTAATTGAACTTATTTGGCTCTTATCTCCTCTTTTCTTGGTTAATCTCGCTAAAGGGCTATCATTTTACTTTTCTTTTCAAATAACCAGCTTTTTGTTTCATTTATCTTTTGTATTTGTATTTGTTGTTTTCATTTTGTTTAGTTCTGCTCTGGTCTTGGTTATTTCTTTTCTTCTGGATTTAGGTTTGATTTGTTTTTGTTTCTCTAGTTCCTTGAAGTGTAATCTTAGATTGTCTATTTGTGCTCTTTCATACTTTTTGATATAGGCATTTAACGTTATGAGCTTTCCCCTTAGCACCACTTTTGCTGTATCCCAGAGGGCTTCAACAGTTTTGTCACTTTTATTATTCAGTTCAAAGAATGTTTTAATTTCCATCTTGATTTCATTGTTGACCCAACAATCGTTCAGGAGCACATGATTTAATTTCCATGTATTTGCATGATTTTGAGAGTTCCTTTTGGAGTGGAGTTCCAATTTAATTCCCCTGTGCTTTGAGAGAGTACTTAATATAATTTCTATTTTCTTAAATTTGTTGAGACTTGTTTTGTGACTTATCATATGGTCTATCTTCTAGATTGCTCCATGTGGTTATGAATAGAATTTACATTCTGTAGTTGTTGGGTAGAATGTTCTGTAAGTGTCTGTATATCCATTTGTTCTAGGATATAGTTTAAGTGCATTGTTCCTTTGTTGACTTTCTGTCTTGATTATCTGTCTAGTCCTGTAAGTGGAGTACTGAAGTCTCCCACTCTTACTGTCTTGTTGTCTATCTCATTTCTTAGGAATAGTAGTAACTTTTAAATAAATTCGGGAGCACCAGTGTTAGGTGCATATAAATTTAGAATTGTGATACCTCCCTCGTGGACTGATCCTCCTATAATTATATAATGTTCTTCTTTGTCTCTTTTTACTGTTGTTGCCTTAAAGTCTGTTTTGTCTGGTATAAGATTAGCTACTCCTGCTTGCTTTTGGTGTCCATTTGCATGGACTGTCTTTTTTCCACCCCTTTACCTTAAGTTTATGTGTGTACTTATGTGTCAGGTGAGTCACTTGAAGACAGCAGATATTTGGTTGGTAAGTTCTTATCCATTCTGGCATTCTGTATGTTTTAAGTGAAGTATTTAGGCCTTTGCATTCAATGTTATTATTGAGAAGTGACGTACTATTCTATTCATCATGCTATTTGTTTCCTGAATGCATTTTTTTATTATTATTCATTGTGTTATTGTTTTATAGATCCTGTGAGAGTTAGCTTTAAGGAGATTCTACTCTGGTGTATTTTGAGGATTTGTTTCAAGATTTACAGCTCCTTTAAGCAGTTCTTGTAGTGCTGGATTTGTAGTAGAAATTTCTCTCAGCATTTTTTTATCTGAAAAAGATTGTATCTTTCCTTCATTTATGAAGCTTAGTTTCACTGTATACAAACTTCTTGGCTGATAATTGTTTTGTTTCAGGGAGCAAAAGATAGGACTCCAATCCCTTCTAGCTTGTAGGGTTTCTGCTGAGAAATCTGCAATTAATCAGATACGTTTTCCTTTATAGGTTACCTGATACTTTTGTCTCACAGCTTTTAAGATTCTTTCTTTCATCTTAACTCTAGATAACCTGATGACTATTTGCCTAGGTGATGATTTCTTTGCAATGTATATCCCAGGCGTTCTTTCAGCTTCTTGTATTGGAATGTCTAGCTCTCTAGCCTCCTGGGAAGTTTTTCTTGATTATTCCCTCCAGTATGTTTTTCAAACTTTTAGATTTCTTTTATTCTACAGGAACACCAAATATTCTTAGGTTTGGTCATTTAACATAATCCAGAACTTTTTGGAGGCTTTGTCCATTTTTAAAAATTCATTTATCTTTGTCTTTGTCAGATTGGGTTAATTTGAAAGCCTTGTCTTTGAGTTCTTAAGTTCTTTCTTCTGCTTGTTCAAGTCTATTGCTGAGACTTTCCAGTGTATTTTGTGTTTCTCTATGTGTGTCCTCAATTTCCAGAAGTTGTGATTGATTTATATTCATTTTATCTATTTCACTGAATATTTTTACATTCATATACTGTGTCACTTAAAAAAAATTGTTTAAGTTGGACTTCACCTTTCTCTAGTGACTCCTTCATTGGTTTAATAATCGACCTCCTGGATTCTTTTTCTGGCAATTCACAGATTTTGTCTTGGTTTGAATACATTGCTGGTGACCCAGTGAGAGACAGGACTAGCTGGATTTCCTAGGCTGACTAAGAATCCCTAAGCCTAGCTGGGAAGGTGACGGCTTCCACCTTTAAACAAGGGGCTTGCAACTTAGCTCACACCCGACCAATCAGATAGTAAAGAGAGCTCACTAAAATGCTAATTAGATCCAAACAGGAAGTAAAGAAATAGACAATCATCTATTGCCTGAGAGCACAGCAGGAAGGACAATGATCGGGATATAAACCCAGGCTTTCGAGCTAACAACAGCTACCCTCTTTGGGTCTCCCCACTTTGTATGGGAGCTCTGTTTTCACTCTATTAAATCTTGCAACTGCACTCTCTTCTGGTCCGTGTTTGTTACGGCTCAAGCTGAGCTTTTGCTCACCATCTACCACTGCCATTTGCTGCCATTGCAGACCCGCTGCTGACTTCCATCCCTCCAGGTGTGGCAGGGTGTCCGCTGTGCTCCTGATCCAGTGAGGCGCCCATTGCCACTCCTGATCAGGCTAAATGTTTGCCATTGTTCCTGCACAGCTAAGTGCCCAGGTTCATCCTAATCGAGCTGAACACTTGTCACTGGGTTCTATGGTTCTCTTCCGTGACCCACGGCTTCTAATAGAGCTGTAACACTCACCTCATGGCCCAAGATTCCATTCCTTGCAATCCGTGAGGCCAAGAACCCCTGGTCAGAGAAACACCAGACTTGCCACCATCTTAGAAGCGGTCTGCCGCCATTTTGGAAGTGGCCTGCCACCATCTTGGGAACTCTGGGAGCAAGGACCCCCCCCAGTAACTATTGCAGAGCTACTAAGCTCCAGGCCAGTACTGGGGAGTGTGTGTAAAATATCCTGTGATGTGATTTGTCTTCATATCTCTCAGCTGTGGATAGCAGCACCTACTCTGGTGGAGGTAGCAGGAGAGTGAAGCAAACTCTGAGAGTCCTTGGTTGTATTTTTCTTAAATGCACTGACTTTGTGTTAGGTGGCTTCCAGCCAGGAGGTGGCGCTTTCAAGAGTACATCAGTTGTATGGGAGGATACAAGGTTGTCCTAGAGTCACTTTTGGATAAGTATTCACATTTCTCAGGCCATAGACAGGGCCATAGAACTCCCAAGAGATTGTGTCCTTTGTCTTCAGTTACCAGGATTGGTAGAAAAAGACCATCAGGTGGGGGAAGGGTTAGGTGTGTTTGAGTTCAGACTCTCTTTGGGTGGGACTTACTGTGGCTCCTGTGGGGGATGGACGTGGGGTTCCCAGGTCAATGGAATTACATTTCCCAGGGAGATTATGGGTATCTCTGCTGTATCACACGAGTTACCAGGGAAGTGAGGGAAAGCTGGTAGCCACAGGCCTCACCCAGCCCCCATGCAGCCTGCAGTTCTAAAGGCTAGTCTCACTCCAACAGTGCCCCCGCAACAGCACCAAGTTTATTTCTAGACAGCTGGTGAGCAGGAATGAAAACTTGCCCCAGGCTACAAGATTGTCAGCTGGGAAAGCAAGTTGACTCACAGTTCCGTTCGCTGTCCCATGGAGCATGCAGCAGCAATCCACCTCCTTCAACAGGTCTGTGAATTCTCTAGGCTTTCCTGGTAAGTTCCTGTGGTAGTTCTTACAGCAAAATTTCATGATGTGGGTCTCCACATGCTGTTCTGTGTGTCCAAATGGGAGCCACAAGTTAGTCCTGCCTCCTATTCGACATTTTTTCCCATAGAAAATTGTTTTGTACAGTTTTTTACCATCTCCAGCTGCTCTTTTTCAAAGATCTATGTGGTAAAGAAAATGGAAAGAATGTTTCTCAAATATTTCACTGTTGCACTCATGTTCACATGGTTTCTTACCATTTAGAAAAAATATGCACTAATACTTTATAAAAGAAATATAGAAAAATGCTGGGACAGCAGTAATCTAATGTGATAAATGCTTTTCCCAAACTAACTTCAACCTGGATTTTGTGATAAAGAGTGATATTTCTAATGTATTGTTGAATTTGATTTGCTAGTATTTTATTTAGGATTCCTGCATCACTGTGCATCAGAGATATTGGCTTGTAGTTTTCTTTCATGATGTGTCTTTGTCTGGTTTTGGCGTCAGAGTAATACTGGCTTCATATAATGAGTTTGGAAAAATTTCCTCCTCCATTTTTTGGAATAGTTTCAGTAGGACTGGTATTAGTTCTTCTTTAAATGTTTGGTAGAATCCAGCAGTGAAGCCATCAGGTCCTGGGGTTTCTTTACTGGTAGACTTTTTATTACAGCATTGATCTCATCATCTTCTATTGGTCTACTCATGGTCTTTATTTTTTCATGGTTCAATCTTGGTAAGTTGTATGTGAAAGGGATTTGTTCATTTCTTCCAGATTTTCCAACTGATTAGCATATGCTAGCTCATGGTAGCCCTAATGATTCTAATGAATTTCAGCAGTATCAGTTGTAATGTCTCTTTGTTCATTTCAGATTTTTTGTATGTGTCTTCTGCTTTTTTTCTTAGTCTGGCTAAATTTTGTCAATCTTGTTTAACTTTTTGTTTTGTTGCTATTTCGTACTGTTTTCTTCATTTCAATTTCATTTATTTCTCATTTGATATTTATTTTTTTTCTTCTATTAAGTTTGAGTTTAATTTCCTATTGCTTTTCTTGTGCTTTAAAATTCATCTTTAGGTTGTTTATTTGATTTTTTTCTTCTTTTTTGATGTAGGCACTTAAAGCTATAAACTTCCCTCTTAGTACTGATTTTGCTATATCCCATAGCTTTTGGTATGTTGTGTTTTCTTTGTAACTTGTTTCGAGGAGCTTCTCAGTTTTCTTATTAATTGCTTCATTGACCCTCTGTTGCTTCAGGAGCATGTCATTTAATTTTCATGTATTTCTATAGTTTTCAGTATTTCTCTTATTATTGATTCCTATTTTTATTTCATTGCGGTTAGAGGAGATACTTGCTATTATTTCAACTTTTCAATTTTTTTTTGTTTTTTTAATTAAAAATAATTTTATGTTTAATTCCACTTTATCTTAATGTTTTACATAATTTTTATCTAATTGCTAAAATCTATAACCAAAATTATTATTTTTTAAAATTTATTTATTTATTATTATTATTATACTTTAAGTTCTAGGGTACATGTGCATAACATGCAGGTTTGTTACATATGTATACTTGTGCCATGTTGGTGTGCTGCACCCATCAACTCGTCAGCACCCATCAACTCGTCATTCACATCAGGTATAACTTCCAATGCAATCTCTCCCCCTTCCCCCCTCCCCATGATAGGCCCCAGTGTGTGATGTTCCCCTTCCTGAGTCCAAGTGATCTCATTGTTCAGTTCCCACCTATGAGTGAGAACATGCGGTGTTTGGTTTTCTGTTCTTGTGATAGTTTGCTGAGAATGATGGTTTCCAGCTGCATCCATGTCCCTACAAAGGACACAAACTCATCCTTTTTTATGGCTGCATAGTATTCCATGGTGTATATGTGCCACATTTTCTTACTCCAGTCTGTCACTTATAGACATTTGGGTTGATTCCAAGTCTTTGCTATCGTGAATAGTGCTGCAATAAACATACGTGTGCATGTGTCTTTATAGCAGCATGATTTATAATCCTTTGGGTATATACCCAGTAATGGGATGGCTGGGTCATATGGTACTTCTAGTTCTAGATCCTTGAGGAATCGCCATACTGTTTTCCATAATGGTTGAACTAGTTTACAATCCCACCAACAGTGTACAAGTGTTCCTATTTCTCCACATGCTCTCCAGCACCTGTTGTTTCCTGACTTTTTAATGATCGCCATTCTAACTGGTGTGAGATGGTATCTCATTGTGGTTTTGATTTGCATTTCTCTGATGGCCAGTGATGATGAGCATTTTTTCATGTGTCTGTTGGCTGTATGAATGTCTTCTTTTGAGAAATGTCTGTTCATATCCTTTGCCCACTTTTTGATGGGGTTGTTTGTTTTTTTCTTGTAAATTTGTTTGAGTTCTTTGTAGGTTCTGGATATTAGCCCTTTGTCAGATGAGTAGATTCCAAAAATTTTCTCCCATTCTGTAGGTTGCCTGTTCACTCTGATGGTAGTTTCTTTTGCTGTGCAGAAGCTCTTTAGTTTAATTAGATCCCATTTGTCAATTTTGGCTTTTGCTGCCGTTGCTTTTGGTGTTTTAGACATGAAATCTTTGCCCATGCCTATGTCCTGAATGGTACTACCTAGGTTTTCTTCTAGGGTTTTTATGGTATTAGGTCTAACATTTAAGTCTCTGATCCATCTTGAATTAATTTTCGTATAAGGAGTAAAGAAAGGATCCAGTTTCAGCTTTCTACTTATGGCTAGCATACTCTGGTTTCTCTTCAGATCGCATAAATCTTTCGCCTTTTACTTTTCAATGTTTTAAGACTTGTTTTATGACCTAATACATTGTCTATCCTTGAGAATAATCCATGTGTTGAAGAAAATAATGTGTATTCTGCAGCTCTTGAATGAAATGTTCTATAAATATCTATTAGATCTATTTGGCCAACAGTGTGAATTAAGTCTAACGTTACTCTGTTGATTTTCTGTCTACAAGACAGAAGTGGGGTGTTGAAGGCTTCAGTTATTATTGTTTTGGAGTTTATCTCTCTCTTTAGCTCTAATAATATTTGTTTTCTATATCTGAGTGCTCCTGTGGTGAGGGCATATATTTTTAGCATTGTTGTATCATCTTGCTGAATTGACCCTCTAATAATTATATAGTGACTCTCTTTGTCTCTTATATTTTTATTTTGAAATCAATTTTGACTAATATAAGTGCAGCTACTCCTGCTCTTTTTTTGTTTGTCCATTGGCATGGAATTTGTTTTTCCATCCTTTTATTATCAGTCTAAGTGTGTCTTTGAATATGGGTCTTTGAGTATGATCAATGGGTCTTGTTTGTTTATCAGTCCAGCCAGTTTGTGTCTTTTGATTGGATACTTTAGTCCATTTACATTCAATGTTTTTATTAGTCTGTTCTCATGCTGCTAATAAAGACATACCAGAGACTGGGTAATTTATAAAGGAAAGAAGTTTAATGGACTCAAAGTTCCACATGGCGGGGAGGCCTTACAATCATGGCATCAGACAAAGGAAGAGGAAAGGGACATTTTACATGGCAGCAGGCGAGAGAGAATGAGAGCCCACCAAAATGGGAAACCCTTTATAAAACCATCAGATCTTGTGAGACTTATTCATTACCACAAGAACAGAATGGGGAAAACCACCCCATGATTCATTTATCTACCACCAGTTCCCTCCCACAGCACATGCGAATTATGGGAGCTAAAATTCAAGATGAGATTTCAGTGGGGACACAACCAAACCATATCATTCCACCCCGACCCCTCCCACATCTCATGTCCTCACATTTCAAAACCAATCATGCCTTTTCAACAGTTCCCCAAAGTCTTAACTCATTTCAGCATTAACCCAAAAGTCCACAGTCCAAAGTTTCATCTGAGACAAGGCAAGTCCCTTCCACCTGTGAGCCTGTAAAATCAAAAGCAAGTTAGTTACTTCCTAGATAAATGAGAATACAGACATTGGGTAAATACACTCATTACAAATGGGAGAAATTTGGCAAGGCGAAGAGGCTACACACTCCACACAAGTCTGAAATCCAGTAGGGCTGTCAAATTTTAAAGCACCAAAATGGTCTCCTTTGACTCTGTGTCTCTCACCCAGGTCATGTTATTGCAAGAGTTGGGTTCCCATGGTCTTGGGCAGCTCTGCCAGGCTGGCATTGAGTCTTTGGCTTTTCCAGGCACACAGTGAATGCAAGCTGTTGATGGATCTACCATTCTGGGGCCTTGGAGGATGGTGGCCCTCTTCTCACAGCTCAGCTATACAGTGTCCCAATGGGGACTCTGTGTGGGGACTTCAACCCCACTTTTCCCTTCTGCACTGCCCTAGCAGAGGTTCTTCATGAGGGCCCCACCTCTGCAGCAAACTTCTGCCTGGACATGCAGGCATGTTCACACATTTTCTGAAATCTAGACAGAGGTTCTCAAACCTCAATTTTTTACTTCAGTCCACCTACAGGCCCCACACCATGTGTAAGTCACTAAGGCTTTGGGTTTGCATTCTCTGAAGCAACAACCTGAGCTCTATGTTGGCCCATTTTTAGCCATAGGTGGGACACAGGGCACCAAATCCTGAGACTCTACAAAGCAGCAAGGCCCTAGGCCTGGTCTTGGAAGCCATTTTTCCCTCTTAGGCCTCCAGGCTTGTGATGGAAGGGGCTGCTGAAAGACCTCTGAAATGCCCTGGAAACATTTTCCCCATTGTCTTAGTGATAAACATTTGGCTCCTCATTATGCAAATTTATGCAGCTGATTTGAATTTCTCCTCAGAAAATGTTTTTTTCTTTTCTAATCCATCAGCAAGCTGCACATTTTCCAAACTTTTATGCTCTACTTCCCTTTTTAACGTAAGTTCCAGTTCCAAACTATACCTTTGTCAATATATAAAACTAAATGCTTTTAACAGTATCCAAGTCACATCTTGAATGCTTTGCAACTTAGAAATTTCTTTTGCCACATACCCTAAATCTTCTCCCTCAAGTTCAAAGTTCCATAGATCTTTGGGGCAGAAGCAAAATGCTGCCAGTCTCTTTGCTAAAGCATAGCAAAAGGGACTTTTGCTCCATTTCCCAACAAGTTCCTCATCCCCATGTGAGACCACCTCAGCCTGGACTTCATTGTCCATATCACTATCAGCATTTTGGTCAAAGCCATTCAACAGTCTCTAGAAAGTTCTAAATTTTCCCACATCTTCTTGTCTTTTTCTGAGCACTCCTAACTGTTCCAACCTCTGCCTGTTACCTAGTTCCAACGTTGCTTTGACATTTTCAGGTATCTTTACAGCAGCACCCAACTCTACCAGTACCAATTTACTGCATTAGTCAATTCTTACACTGCTAATAAAGGCATATTGGAGACTGGGTAATTTATAAAAGAAAGAGATTTAACAGACTCACAGTTCTACGTGGCTAGGAAGGCCTCATAATCATGGTGGCAGATGAAAGAATAGCCAGGGGACATTTTACATGGCAGCAGGCGAGAGAGAATGAAAGTCAAGTGAAAGGGGATACCTCTTATAAAACCATTAGATCTTATACGACTTATTCACTACCATGAGAACAGTACTGGGGAAACCACCCTTATGATTCAATTATCTCCCATCGGGTCCCTCCTGTAACACATGGGAATTATAGGAGCTACAAATCAAGGTGAGATTTGAGTGGGGACACAGCCAAACTGTATCAGTGTTATTATTGATGAATAAGGACTGACTTCTCCCATTTTGTGATTTGTCTTCCTCTTTTGTGGTGTTCTCTTTCTTGTTTCTTTCCTTCTTGTCCTCCTTTTAATGAATTTGATTTCATTTGGTGGTGTGACTTAACTTATTCCTTTTTATTTTCTGTGTATTCTTTGTGTTTTGATGTGATATTATCATGAGTCTTGGAAACACTATCTTATAACCCATTATTTTGAGCTGATAATGACTTAACACTGTTTTCATAAACAAGCAAAAAAGAGCAAAAATAAAACTAATAAAAACTCTATGCCTTAATTGTATCCTGCCACTTTTTCACTTTTTGTTGTTACTATTTATACCTTATTTCATTGCCTATATCCTGAAAAATTGTTGTAGTTATTATTATTAATACTTTTATTTTTTTGAGATGGAGTCTCACTCTGCCACCCAGGCTGGGGTGCAGTGGCATGAGACCAGCTCACTACAACCTCCACCTTCCAAGTTCAAGCAATTCTCCTACCTCAGTCTCCTGAGTAGCTGGGATTATGGACGCCCACCACCACTCCTGGCTAATATTTTGTATTTTTAGTAGAGACAGAGTTTCACCGTGTTGGCAAGGCTGGTCTCAAACTCCTGACCTCAAGTGATCCATCCACCTCAGCCTCTTAAAGTGCTGGGATTACAGGTGTTTTGATTGGTTCATCATTTAGTCTTTCTGCATAAGAGCATTTTACATACCACAATTGCAGTGTTATAATATTCTGTGTCCTTCTTTGTACTTACTATTACCAGTGACTTTTTTTAAACCTTCCAATGTTTTCCTTTTGCTCATTAAAATTCATTTTTTTTTTTTCTGATGAAAGTAATCTTTTTAGTGCTTATTGTAGGACAGGTCTGGTGTTGATGAAATTCCTTTTGTTTGCTTAGGACAGTCTTTATTTCACCTTCATGTTTGAAAGATTAATTCTCTGGATATATGATTCTAGGGTAAAAGGTTTACTTTTTGCTTAAGTACTTTAAATATGTCATGCTACTCTCTCCTGTCCTGTAAGGCTTCCACTGAAACATCTGCTGCCAGAAGTTTTGGTACTCCATTGTATGCTATTTGTTTCTTTTCTGTTGCTGCTTTTAGGATCCTTTCCTTATTCTTGGCCTTTGGGAGTTTGATTGTTAAATGCCTTGAGGTAGTTTTCTTTGAATTAAATTTGCTTGGTATTCTATAGCCTTATTTTACTTGGTTTTTAACATATTTCTCAACATTTGGGAAGTTTAAATTTGCTTGGTGTTCTGTAGCCTTCTTTTACTTGGATTTTAATGTATTTATGTACCTTTGGAAAGTTCTCTGCTGTAATCCCTTTGAATAAACTTCCTACCCTTATGTCTTTCTCTACCTACACTTTGAGGTTATTAACTGTTAGATTTGTTCTTTTGAGGCTATTTCTAGTTTTCTGTGTGCATTCTTTATTTTATTTATTCTTTCTTCTTTTGTTTCCTCTGACTGTTTTCAAATAGCCTGCCTTCAAACTTACTAATCCTTTCTTCTGCTTGATCAATTCTGCTTTTAAAGGACTCTGATCCATTCTTCAGTGTGCCACTTTCATTTTTCCGCTCCAGCATTTTTTTGCTAAATTACTTTTAATTATTTTATATCTTCATTAAATTTATCTGATGAAATTCTGAATTCTTTCTCTGCATTATTTTGAATTTCTTTGAGTTTCATCAAACAGCTATTTTAAATTTTCTGTTTGAAAGATCTCATATCTCTGTTTCTCTAGGATTAGTCCCTGATGCCTTATTTAGATCTTTTAATGAGGTAATGATTTCCTGGATTGCTTTGGTACTTGTTGATGTTTATTTGTGTCTGGGCATAGAAAAGTTAGGTATTTATTGTAATCTTCACATTCTGGGCTTGTTTGTACTGATCCATCTTGGGAAGACTTTCCAGATATTTGAAAACATTTTGGTCTTGTAATCTAAGCTATATCTTCTTTAGAGGCCACCCCAAGTCCAGTAACACTTTTGTTCTTGCAGACTTGTAGAGTTTCCCCCTTGATGGTCTTGGACAAGGTTCAGAAGAATTCTCTGGATTACTCAGGCAGAGACTCATTCTGTTCCCTTACTTTCTCACAAACAACTGGATTCTCTTTCTCTCTATTCTGTAGCTCCTAAATCTGACAGTCAAGCCATAAAATCACCCTTGTGACTACAACCACTAGGACTATGCTTGGTGAGTCCTGATTCCACCACCGCACTGTGTCTCACACAAATCCTCTTGTAGTCACACTCTGGTTACCACTTATGTCCTCTCAAAGACCTGGGGCTCTAAAATCAGCAGGTGTCAAAGTCAGCCAAACCGATGTCCTTCCCATCAGGGCAGCAAGTTCCCACAGGCCCCAGGTGTTTCCAAAGGTGCCATCCAGGAGCCAGGAATTAGAGTCCAAAACCTTAGATTTCTGTCTGTTGTATTGTACTATGGCTGATCTGGCACTGAAATCACAAGTCACAATCCTTCCCACTCTCCCCTACCCTTTCCAAAGGCAGAGGAGCCTCACTTTGTTGTTACCACCACCACAGGCACGCAGGGAGTACTGCCAGAAAACCACCAATGTTCCCTTAAGGTCCTAGGGCTCTTCGTTCAGCTCATGGTTAATGTTGCCTAGCCTGGGACTCACCCTTCAAAGCAGTGGGCTTCCCTCTGGCAATGGGCAGGTCCAGGAATGCCATTCAAGAGCCAGCACCTGAAATCAGTGACCCCAGGGGTTCACTTGGTGCTTTACCCCTTTGATCAAGCTGGTACCTAAGGTGCAAGATTAAGTCCCCTTTACTATTCCGTCCACTTTCAGAGCCCAAGGGCTCTTTATTACCAGGTGTTGAAGTCTACTGGGTTTGGTTACTTCCCTTCAAGGCAGTGGCTTCCTTTCGCTCCCTATGTGTGTCTAGGAATGTAATCTTTGAGCTAGGGCCTGGAATAGTGGTCTCACGACTCTGTTCAGTGCCTTATCCTGCTGTGGCTGAGCTGGGATCCAAGATGTAAGACAGACTGTTCCCCATTCTTTCCTCTCCTTTCTTCAAGTGGAAAGAAGGGATCTATTTTATAGCTGTGAACTGTGCTGCCTAATGTAAGGGGAAGGGTGATAACTGCACCCACTTAACCATCTGGTCTGGTGTCTCAGGTCACGTGCCCCTCGTCTGCTGGCACTGTCCCCAGTTCAGCACTACGACTAGCCGAGAAGATGTAGTGGTTGTGGCCTAGACTGTCTTTCAAGTTTATTTTAGGCCCCAGATCACTTTAGCCTACAGTGGCCATGCTTGTGTGAACTCAAGTTCTGAGTTTTGAAACTGTTGATTCCTCAGTGGCTAAGGCTGATTTAAATGCGCCCTCTCTGCATGAGTCTCAGCTGAGCTGGTTCCAGTTTTTCTTTCTACTATGATAGGGCAGCACTTAGTTCAGTGCCTCACAATTGCTGCTCTCTTCCTCTCCTCTGTACACAGAAAGCCTCTCTGCACTAAGTTGCTGCTACCACAGGATAGGGGAGGGATAAAGTTGTGGATTCAAGACTGTTTTTCCTACCTCTTAAGTGCCTCTTTCAGCAATATAATATTAAAGCCAGGTACTGTGAGCACTCACCTGATTTTTGGTCCTTATGAAGGTACCTTTTTTTTTTTTTTTTTGGTAGGTAGTCGTTAAATTGGTTTCCTTGCAGAGGGAAATAAATGTTAGAGTCTTCTATTCTACCATATTGCTCTTCACACCTTTCATGTTACTTTTCATTTTATTTTTAAATTATTTTTCAAACAACTCATTCCAAACAAGGAACCATCATCTTAGTACTTAGGAAAACACCACAAATCATTGCTCATTGGCAGTGTGCTTCACACAGCCATAACAAAGTATATAAGAACAAAAAGCACCTTGAAAGAAAGCCAACAATGACAAAATATGCATAGTGATTATTAATTTAAAAATTGTCTGAAATCTTAATCACAGTTTTTAGAGGAAGACTCTTCATAGAATAATACTTATATCCATGATCTTAAATTATGTAAGTGTTTATTTACTGTGAAATATTTTACACAAGAAACATATTTTCCTGAGCTGACTTAGAGAAGAAACAAGCTAAGAGAGAGAGAAAAAAAAATTAATTTCATTAAAATGACCACATTAATAATCATTGGCAGTACCTATTGCAAATATGAAAAGAAACTGGTTGCTAAGTTTGAATGAGATTTGAACATGTATTATAGGAGTGCCTCTGTATAAAATTTATTTTAATTAATAACAGTCAACATATTTTCAGTTTAGTATTCAATATTACATAAGGTTACTAAAAAATTTGCAAAAAATGCTTTAGGTTTTTATAAATGCAATATAGAATCTCTATTATTTAGATATGATTTAGTTTATTTGAAAGATGTAAAATTTAATTTTGATTGAAAAAATAGTGCCTCTTAAAATGTATTTCCACTTCTCTACATGACTATTAAGATATCTTTGTTTATAACATTGTTATATTTTTACTGTCTCCTCTTTGTAGAGTACAGCATGAACATATCTATAATAAAATGTTTTGTTCCAGACTATGGTTTTGTTGCCGTATCCATGAATAGGTACTTCACATCTGTTTTGCTTGGCCTCTTTTTTTTTTGTTTGTTTGTCTGATTTTCTTATTTTGTTTCTTTCTTCCTCTACCACTAATTACCTTTGATTATTCTGTCTTTAACTGCAGCTGATGATATCTCAGAAGTAAACACTTTGAAATCTATACAACCAACTTCTATGATTACTCCAAATTTTGTTTTCAAAAAGTTATCTCATTTAGTCTTATGCCTAATCTCAATTTGAATAACTGACTGAATTGGATTAAGTTGGAGGGAATAGTTAGGCAGAATAATGAGGTAGGTATCAATGAATCTTTTAAATTTTTTTCTGTGTTAAAACACACTATGTTAAACCAGTGTGTCATCATTTTTAATTTTATTAAAACTCATAATTCATTATCATATTTATTATAAACTTCTTTTTTTCCTATAAAATATCAATGAATTATAATAAATTTAGAGAAAACACACACACAAAACAGAAGAAACCTCATGCGTCATCTGTTCACTCAGAAATAATTTCTTACACTGATTTATTTTTATACAAAATCTTTTATTCTATATGTATTCTTTTTACAATAAGATATCATATTATGTATCTGTTCAACACCTTATTTTATTAGTGATTGTATGGAAGGCATTTAAATCTTACTAGACATTCCTCTGTAATTTCAATGGCTTAAATATTTTTTTAATTCAAACATCTGTTTTCATAAAAAATTTTACTTATTGCTTTTTTCTGGTTAAGTAATGTGTGCTTATTATGAAACATTTAGAAAAATGCCAGAAAATACAAAGAAAACTAACATTGCCTGTATTTATAATACACAAACACAAGGGCTGTTAATATTTTCAGCATATGTATTTACATTATTATTTTATTTTTCAGATTATATTTGTATGCTAGTTTGAATCTTGCTTTCTCCACTTACCATATCATAATCATTGCTCTTGAAAAACCTGGCATTTTTAAAGACTACAATATGATCTAACATTGTTTAAATGCTTCACATGTTATTTAATTGACTAACTACTGCTTGACATTTATATTGACTCGAGTTTCTTTCTTATAAACAACTCTGTGATAAACATCTTGGAGGGAAATTTTCACAGGTTTCTAAGATTATTAGCATATATTACTACAAGGAGAATTACTAGGTAAAATTTATGCAGATATTAATTTTTTAATACATGCATTGACAAAATAACCCTCAATATAACTCTACCAATTTACAAGCCTCCGAGTTATGTAAGAAAATAACTGTTACTAATATTTTAACATGAGTATTATCATTTAAAAATTTTTATCACTCTTGTTCAAATGGTATTTTGTTTTAATTTTCATTTCTTTAGTATTAAGAGAATTTTTTCAAATATTGATTGGCTCACTATATTTTAATTGTCTCCTCATATGCTTTTTGCATATTTACAGTAATGTGCTTATGTATTTTTTTCTGTTTATATAACTTTTTTCTCTCATGTGGCAAAGCATTTCTTCAGAGGGTTCTTTTAAGTCCTTTTACCTTTTATGTAAAAGTAAATAAATATTTTAATAATAATTTCTGCCATTTCTCATGCTTTTGAACTCCTTTCTCTTGGATTTTACCTATGTTGGCTCATGTAGATATATATTCTCTCTATATTTTCTATATAAATACAGATATATACATTATATATGGAAAATATATGAGCCTATATATATGGGTCATATATATTCATATATATATGGTCCATTCATATATATATGCACACATATATGGCCCATATCTATACATATATATGGATATATGTGGCTCATATATTTATATATATGCCAATATATATAAAATCCAGGGGTGTGTGTGTGTGTGTGTGTGTATATATATATTCCTATATATTCTTCCAGTGCTTTTTATAAATATGCACTTAAATATATGCTCCATCTGGAATGTATTTGTTAAATAATATATAGGAACTATCTACCTAATTTCTCTTCAATTTTTTGCCAGCCATTAATTTATATTAATATCAATGGTAGAAGAACCTATTGTTTCAAAAACAGAATAAAAATGCCACTTTTATCGCATTTTATGCTCTCATACCTAGGTCAATGTACTGTGCTTGTGAACATCAGCCTACAACCTTTCTTATAAAGTTTTATTACAATATAGCCCCATGCCCATTTGTTTATATCTTTTCTGTGCTGCTTTTGCAATACAACAGCAGAGTTGAGTCGTTGTACCAATGATTGACCTTATGGCTAGAAGAGCCAAAAATATTTACTTTGTGATTCTTTTATGGGAAAAGTTTGCCAACTCCTGGTCTTACGTAAAATTGTACTACTATAATGTATTGATAGGTTCAAATGCATGATAAGAAAAGTCCCTATAATTTTTTTTCTGTTTTCAATAGCATTATAAACATGTGTTCATTTAATCTAGTTAAGCTTAAGAACAAATCTGTTATATTATTAGTTAATTTCTTAATTTTTTTCATGGTATTGAATTAGACGTACAAATAAATTTAGTTAAGTTTGTTATCTATGTAATGTTAAATTAACACATATAAAAATTTGTCACAGTGTCTGGAAGATGATTAGACTTACATAAACATGAATTACCTATAGCTATAAAGGCATTAACTGCAGTGGCTTGGTTCATGTCTGAATTTATCAATAACTCCTTTTGAATCCCTGAGTAAAGTTGTGTAGTTTTCTTTGAATGTGTCCAGTATATTTACTATTAAGCTGATTCTTCCATATTTTTACAGTATTTTTTAAAAATTCAGTTACTATGGGGAATGATACCTCCTCCCATTACTTTCCAACTGATCACTGGTGATTTGTAGATATGTTATATGTTTTATAAATTGGTACAGTGACCAATAAATTTGAACTGAATTATTATTCTAGTTTGTATTTTTAATGCCAAAGGAAAATATGCTCAGTGTAGCTGCATGAGATTTTTGAAAACTACAAAAGCATAAAGGAAAATTAATTCTTCAGTATAGAAAAAACAACTGTTAAAATTCTGACAAATATTCATTTCTAAAGTAACTGGTAATTTTTCTCATTCGCTTTCACATTTATGGCAAAACAAGGAAGCAAACAAACAAATAAAACCCCTTTCTGTCTCTATATGACAGTCTCTGATTGTGACACAGGAACCCAGTGTCCAGATACACTTTTACAAAATTAACCCAAAAATCAGTTTGCGTTTCAGAACTCAAGTCAATGAGAAATATATTTTACTGTAAACAGAATAAAATCCTTATGGAGACACTACAATAAGTAATACATAAGAAATAAACTATAATTTTGTAATTTTTAATTTATTATAAGACTACATATTAATCAGGGCATACTTTTGGGATCATGAAACTGAGAAAAACTGCCTATAATTTTCCATGGAAACTGAGATTAAAAGTAATCATTCGTCTTTCTAAATCTTTAGAAGTATTCTCTTTTACAATACATTTGCTTGTCAGGGAGGATGAGAAATTGTGTGGTTTTGATTGATACCATACTCTTCAAGAAGTCAGTTTTCTCTTTTATATCTAATTATTCAAAAATGTTGTAAATAGACTGTGGAGATTAGTAAAGTCAACCATTTTTAGCTCTATTTGCTTGGAATGTTATTTCATACTTTACTAATTCCAAAGCTATAGTAAAGTAGCATTAATCGATGTATAGGCATTAATTTGCCTAGTTATAAGCATTGTAGTTTGAAAAATATAGAAATATAACAAAACTAATTGTAGCATGTTTAGAAAATGTCCTGATATCAAAGAAAAATCAGAAACAAAATAAGGGATATATTTCACAGATTTTGTTTTTTAATTTTTTACAGTGCTTTTTAAAATTATTCTACTTTAAGTTCCAAGGTACATGTGCAAAATGTGCAGGTTTGTTACATATGTATACATGTGTCATGTTGGTGTGCTGCACCCATTAACTCGTCATTTACATTAGGTATGTCTCCTAATGCTATCCCTCCCGCCTCCCCGCACCCCACAACAGGCCCCGGTGTGTGATGCTCCCCTTCCTGTGTCCAGGTATTCTCATTGTTCAATTCTCACCTGTGAGTGAGAACATGCAGTGTTTGGTTTTTTGTCCTTGGGATAGTTTGCTGAGAATGATGATTTCCAGCTTCATCCATGTCCCCACAAAGGACACGAACTCATCCTTTGTTATGGCTGCATAGTGTTCCATGTTGTATATGTGCCACATTTTCTTAATCCAGTCTATCATTGATGGACATTTGGGTTGGTTCCAAGTCTTTGCTATTGTGAATAGTGCCACAATAAGCATATGTGTACATGTGTCTTTATAGCAGCATGATTTATAATCCTTTGGGTATATACCCAGTAATGGTGTGGCTGGGTCAAATGATATTTCTAGTTCTAGATCCTTAATGAATCGCCACACTGTCTTCCACAATGATTGAACTAGTTTACAGTCCCACCAACAATGTAAAAACGTTCCTATTTCTCCACGTGCTCTCCAGCACCTGTTGTTTCCTGACTTTTTAATGATCTCCATTCTAACTGGTGTGAGATGATATCTCATTGTGGTTTTGATTTGCATTTCTCTGATGGCCAGTGATGATGAGTAATTTTTCATGTGTCTGTTGTCTGCATAAATGTCTTCTTTTGAGAAGTGTCTGTTCATATCCTTTGCCCACTTTTTTATGGGGTTGTGTTTTTCTTATAAATTTGTTTGAGTTCTTTGTAGATATTGGATATTAGCTGTTTGACAGATAAGTAGATTGCAAAAATTTTCTCCCATTCTGTAGGTTGCCTTTTCACTCTGATGGTAGTTGCTTTTGCTGTATAGAAGCTCTTTAGTTTATTTAGATATTAATGACATCCTCATCAAGCTACCAATGACTTTCTTCAAAGAATTGGAAAAAACTATTTTAAAGTTCATATGGAACCAAAAAAGAGCCTGCATTGCCAAGACAATCCTAAGTGAAAAGAACAAAGCTGGAGGCATCACGCTACCTAACTTCAAACTACTACAAAGATACAGTAACCAAAACAGCATCGTACTGGCACCAAAACAGAGATATAGACCAATGGAACAGAACAGAGCCCTCAGAAATAATACCACGTGTCTAAAACCATCTCATCTTTGACAATCCTGACAAAAGCAAGCAATGGGGAAAGGATTCCCTATATAATAAACGGTGCTGGGAAAACTGGCTAGCGATATGTAGAAAACTGAAACTGGATCCTTTCCTTACACCTTATACAAAAATTAATTCAAGATGGATTGAAGACTTAAATGTTATACCTAAAACCATAAAAACCCTAGGAGAAAACCTAGGCAATACCATTCAGGACATAGGCATGGGCAAGGACTTCGTGTCTAAAACACCAAAAGCAATGGCAACAAAAGCCAAAATTGACAAATGGGATCTTTTTTTTTTTCCCTAAGACGGGACCTTACCCCATGACTTAGGCTGGAATAAGGGCATGATCATGGCTCAGTTACTGCAGCCTCAACTTCCTGGGTTCAGGCAATCCTTCCACCTCAGCCTTCTGAGTATCTAGGACTACAAGAACACACCACCACACTTATCTAATTTTTGTATTTTTTTGTAGAGAGAGACTCTCAATATGTTGACCAAGCTTGTCTTAAACTCTGACCTCAAGCCATATTCCTGCTTCAGCCTCCCAAAATGTTGGGATTACAGGCACGAGCCACTGCACCCAGCCTCCTTCCAGTATTTTTACACGTGTTTATTTGAAGACAATATGTTTTACTATATCTTACCTTTTTTACTGAAAATTACATTTAAAGTTTTTGGGTTTTGTTTTTGGGTTAGTTCAGTCTTACTTTCAAAACAATTCCTACACTTGTATGTGGTCAACCCCCAATTCCCTGTCCACTCATAGCCCTGGGCAACTACTAATCTACTTTCTGTCTATGCATTTGCTTATACTGGATATTTCATGTAAATGCTATATGTGTCAACATACTTAATCAGTTTTGATTATAGAAATAATGCTGAACGTTGAATAAAAAGAAAACAAAGAACAATGAATGGCAAGCCAAAAAGAAGAAACGCAGGAAAGGAGAAAGAAAGGAAGGCAAGCAGCAAGGCCAAAAAGTATACTCCAAATAGTATCAGAGGCTATACAATGTAAATTAAAATTATCTTTAATCCTCTGCTCGAAATCACGCTATCAAGGGGTAAGCCCTATTACGAGTTTTTATTCTTGCTGTTATTTTTGTTGTTTGTTTTTAATTGTTCTTTTGGTGGTTACACTCAAGATTTCTAATAATATACTTACACTTCTATTGATATATTCATATAAATGACTCCCTACTATAAAGTACAGAAAATTAGTTTATTTCCACTATCTCTTACCAACATATTCTCATTCTCTTGTCATTTCATCATGCCATCACATGTAGCTCTACAAATCATTGCATTTCTGGCATTACATAATATTCCTAAAAGATTATTTTTGAATTTTCTATTCTAGTCACTCCATATGGATCATCTTTATTCAACTCTCAGGAAATTAATACATTTACCTATGTCATACATGAAACCTATTCTTTCCCAATTTATATTCATGATATTAATTTCAGACTATAAAGGTTAACAGTAAGTACATTATCTTCTGTATTTCTACATAGGTCTTCATGAGTTGATATAAAAATGAACAACTATTTTATTAGCTCCTTTCTGGTTTTACCTGTGACTGTTTCCTTCTCTTTTAAACAGCTTTATTGGAAAGTAACATACCATATGATTCACTCATTTGAACTGCATAATTTGTTGTAGTATGTTCATGGCATTGTGCAAGCATTATCACATTCAAATTTGGAATATTTTCATTATTCCAAAAAGAAACCCAGAACTCCTTAGATGTCAACCTATAATCATCCCTTGCATTGGAGGTCCTAGGCAACAGTTAATCTGCTTTTTGTCTCTAGGGATTTCCTATTCTACATATTTTATATAAATGGAATTATACAATAAGTAGTATTTTGTGTCTGGTTTTACACTTAGCATGGTTTTTTAAGGATGATCCATTGTAGCATGTAACATTATTATCTTTCATGATGAAATAATATTTCATTGTATGAATATACCATAATTTGTTCATCCATTCCTCAGTTGATGGACACTTTTGTTTCCTCTTTTTGGCTATGATGAATTATACTGCTGTAAATACACATGCTATGTTACTGTGTGAACATGCTTTTAATTCAGAGTTTATACCTAGTAGTGAAACTTCTAGATAGTATGACAACTCTATTTTCACATTTTGGAGGTACTGCGAAACTCTTTTCCAGAGTGGCTGCACCGTGTTACATTCCCACAAGACAGGGACGATGGTTCCAATTTATTTACATACACAACTCTTTATTTTCCATTTACTTGATTATAAACACCCTAGAAGTTTTGAAGTGGTATCACATTGTGGCACTGAACTTTATTTTCCATTTACTTGATTATAAACACCTTAGAAGTTTTGAAGTGTTATCACATTGTGGTTCTGATTTATGTTTTCCTAAAGGTCAATGATGTTGAGCATCTTTTTTTTTTTTTTTTTTTTTTTTGTATTTATTGACTATTAGTATGTCTTCTTTGGAAAAATGCTTATTCAAGTTTATTGCTCAATTTTTATTATTTTAAAGACAGAAAAAATCTTGATTGCAATAGAAACCTCTGCCGTGTTGCCCATAGGTACCTGCAAGCTGCATTTTGCTACTACTTGAGAGAGTTCCATCTCTGTATCTCTGTCATTTTCGGCTCAGGATCTTCCTTTTTTGTTTTTGTTTTTGTTTTGTTTGAGACAGAGTGTTGCTGTGCAGCCCAGGCTGGAGTGCAGTGGCCCGATCTCCACTCACTGTAAGCTGTGCCTCCTGGGTTCACACCATTCTCCTGCCTCAGCCTCCCGAGAAGCTGGGACTACAGGTGCCTGCCACCACGTCTGGCTGATTTTTTGTATTTTTAGTAGAGACGGGGTTTCACCATGTTAGCCAGGATGGTCTCGATCTCCTGACCTCGTGATCTGCCCGCCTCAGCTTCCCAAAATGCTGGGATTACAGGCGTGAGCCAATGCGCCTGACCAGTATCTTCCTTCTTGACTGTGACTTTTTCAGGTTCTTTCTCCCACTCCTGTTTGGTATTTGATCCTGGGGCCTGCTATTGAAGGTTCATTGGAACTCTGGATCTCCTTCTCTGCGTAGTTGGTGACCTATTCCAAGTCTGATACACCACTGTCTTGCTTCCATGGCTTCTTGGGCTTCCCTAGGCCACTGGTTTCAGTCTCCAACTCAAAACTCCATCTCCTTCTTGGTTGCAATATCCTCATTTTTTAATTAGAATGATTATCTTTGCTACTTACTTGTAAGAGGTCTTTATATAGTCTGGACACTAGAGTCTTATCATACATGGGATTTGCAAATATTTTCTCACATTCTGGGGGATTACAAAAATTATATTTTATTGTGGTAGAAACACTTAATATGATATCTACTGTTAATAAATTTTTAAGTGCAGGATAAATTACTGATGACTGAAAGTACAATGTTGTATAGCAGATGGCTAGAGTTTATTCATCTTGTTTAACTGAAACTTGTGCCCACTGTGAGTAATAACTCCCTATTTTCTCCTACCCAGCCACTGGCAACCAGCATTTTACTCTCAGATTCTATAACTTTTAAAATTTTAGGTACATCATATGAAGTTGAACCATGCTGTGCTTTTCTTTCCATGACTGGCTTAATTTTATTAACATGATTATTTCAAAGTTCATCCATCGTCTTTGATACTGCAGAATTTAGTGTTTATTCCTCTAAGTTGTAAACAACTCCTCAGAAGATGTAAAATGTCCCTAAAATAAAAGCAAAAAGAAAACCTGACATTTGATGATATTCTATTACAGTTAATAATTTCACTTGATGCCACTGTGTTATATCTGTAAAGGACAGGCCATCCACAATTTAAGAGGTATTACATAAAAAATACAAATAATGGTGAGGAATTGATTATTTTTATTTGAAACTAATTTTGTAAGAAGAGAGAAAAAGTCTTTATTCTGTATTTTTTATTCGAAAGGGAATTGCTAATTCCTTAGAGTTTTGTTTCTTTATGGAGTATATATTTAAATTAATAAACTATTTCTATTAATAATTTTAAGTGTTTCATATAAGAAATAAATAGCAGTTAATGCTACGTCACTGCCCAGAAAGAAAAGATGAGAGATTATGGAAGTAACACAGAATAACATACAGTCTTAAGAATAATTATATATCAAGATTGACTCTTTAGATACATACATAAGTATTTATGGTTTAAATTACTTCATACATATGACAGAAATGTTTTCAGTATTTTAAGTGTTAGAATACCATTTTCCCTAATAAGCAAATAAAATGTTTTAATTTCATTAGCAATCACAAAAATTCAAATCTAAAAAGATTAAATATATTTACCTATTAAAATTACAAATATTTTAAAACTGATGATACTTGTAGTTTTCCTCCCAGGTTCTCTAATCTCTTATATTCAGTATTTAACATAATTGACTTTATAATGAGAGCTTTAAAACAAAGTGCTAATATGTCTCTGATGAGTGTATACATTGTTGTAAACTCTTGGGAAGCTTATTTGAAAATAATTACTAAGAATGAAAGCAAACTAAAAATACTATAGAAATTCTTTGACTATGATGTTTATCAGTTATGTATCTTATTTTAAAAATCTAGAGTATTTAATCTAGAAAATTTTGAGTTCACCAAGAAAAAGGGATTTCATGGGATTTAATAAGCAGGCACAGGGAAGACATCAGTGAAAATTATGAAATAAGGAACACCAAATGTTTATACTTTCATAAAAGTAAGAATAAGACCAGCAAAGACAGTCAGAATAAACTTTTGTGGAATTCTGGAAACAACCAAAATCTTGCAGCAAGAAGATAAATGCTTACTGAAGAAAAACTCACTGATAATTGATGAGAAAGGCAAACTGTACAGCATTATAACTTACCTGGTCTCATTCCCTACTCCCCAGCTCAATGTTAGACTTGAAAATAAAAGTACACATTTCTGATATCAGCACAATACTGTAGGAAGCAGAGTGGAACTCATTTGAGAGGGTTTGTCATTTATTGACCTGTCTGGTGGCTCCATAGAAGAACAGATGAAAAGCCTTGCATTTCTCACTTTATGCAGAACTTGCCCATTGTTAAAGCTGCTGCATGGAAAATCTGTGGTGAAAAATGTAGAAAAATGTTTCAGTCACTGATGTCTGAGGTAATCGATAACATTTGGAGCTAACAATAGGCTAACAAAAAAAGCTTTGTATGTAAATATTAGGAATAAGATGCTTTAAGGATCCATAAAATATGACATTTGGTGATATTCTATGACAGTTGATAATTTCATTTTAGGAAATTATCTCAAGGTTTAAGATAAACCTTGAGAAAGATAAATATATCCACGTTGAAGAAGGTTACAGGATACCAAGCAGATTGAACCCAAAGAAGGCTATCTCAAAGGATTTAATAAACTCCCAGAGATCAAAGATAAAGAAAGGATTCTAAAAGCAGCAAAAGAAAAGAAATGCATGACATACAATGGTGCTTCAATATATCTGACAGCAGACTTTTCAGTGGAAATCTTACAGGCCAGGAGAGAGTGGCATGACATATTTTAAGTGCCGAAGGAAAATAACTGTTAACCTAGAATAGTATATCCAATGAAAATATCCTTGAAACATGGAGAAGAAATAAAGACTTTCCCAGGCAAACAAAAGCTGAGAGAATTTATCAATACCCAACCTGTTTTCTAAGAAATACTAAAGGGAGTATATCAATCAGAAAGAAAAGGAAAATAACAAGCAATAAATAATCACCTGAAAGTGAAAAACCCACTGGCAATAGTAAGTACACAGATAAACACAGAATAGTATAACACTGTAACTATGGTATGTAAACTACGCTTATCCAAAGTATAAAGGATGAACTCATCAAATAAAACAACCACAACAATTTTTCAGGAAATAGTCAGCAAAATAAGTTATAAATATGAACAATAAAATGTTAAAAAGCAGGGGGATACAGTTAAGGTGTAGAATCATTTTTAGTTTTCTTTTTGCTATTTGCTTGTTTGTGCAAATAGTGTTAAGTTGTTATCAGGTTAAAATAATAGGTTATAAGATAGTATCTGCAAACCTCAGGGTAACCTCAAACCAAAAAACATACAACAGGTACAGAAAAAAAAAAAAAAAAAACTAAATTATATCCCCAGAGAAAATCACCTTCACTAGAGGAATACAGGAAGGAAAGAAAGAGAAGACCACAAAACAACCAGAAAACAATAATAAAAATGTAAGAGTAAGTCCTTACTTATCAATAATTACATAGAAAGTAAATGGACTAAAATCTTCAATTAAGAGATATAGAGTGATTGAACATAAAAAATAAAAAAATTAAAAAAAAAAAAAAAGACCTATTGATCTGTTGCCTAGAAGAAAAATGCTTCACCTACAAAGACACACATAGGTTGAAAAGACAAAAGGGCTGGAAAAACACATCTCAAGCCAATGTAAACCAAAAAAAGAGGGAGTCACTATTCTTATATCAGACAACAGAGATTTCAAGAAAATAACTATAGGAAGAGACAAGATCACTATACAATAATTAGAGAGTCAATCAGCACGATGATATAATAACGTTAAATAGATATGCCTCCATCACTGGAGCACCCAGATATAGAAAGCTAATATTGTTTGAGCCAAAGAGATAGATAGGCCTCTATATTATAGCTGGAGACTTCAACACCCCACTTTTAGCATCGGGCAGATGTTCCAGACAGAAAATCAACAAAGAAACATCAGACAATCTGCATTACAGACCAAATGGATCTAATAGATATTGACAGAACATTTCATCTAAGAGCTGCAGAATAATCATTCTTTTCCTCAGCCCATGGATCATTCTCAAGGATAGATTGTATGTTAGTTCTGAAAACAAGTCTTAAAACATTCAAAAACTGAAATAATATCAAGCATCTTCCATGACCACAGTGGAATAAAACTATAGATTAATAATAAGAGGAATTTTAGAAACTATATAATACATGGAAATTAAACAATGTCCTCCTGAATGACCAGTGGGTCAATGAAAAAACTAAGAAGGAAATTAAAAATTTCTTGAAACAAATGATAATGGAAACACAGCATACCAAAACCTATGGTATACACTAAAAGCAGTATTTAGGGGCAAGTTTATAGCTACATGTGCCGACATCAAAATAGAGGAAAGACTTCATGTAAACAATCTAACAGTGCACCTTATAATCCTTTGTATTTTTTGTGGCATCAGTTTTAATGTCACCTCCATTTCTGATTTTATTTACTTGAGTCTTCTTTTTTCTGTCTAGCTAAAAGTTCGTTTTATCTTTTCAAAAAGCACATCTTAGGTTTGTTGATATTTTCCATTGCTTTTCTCATCTCGATTTCAATTATTTCTGCTTTAACCTTTATTATTTCCTTCCTTCTACTAACTTTGGGCTTAGTTTGTTCTTTTTCTAGTTTTATGAGGTGTAGTATTAGATTGTTTATTTGAGATTAATATAAATCTATATACATTTACTTAATTTGAGATAAAGAACCTAGTAAGAGGATTTTTTTTTTTTTTATATCACATTCATTTTTAGAACTGCTTCTACTGCATTTCATAAGTTTTGGTATGTTCTGTTGCTATTTTTCTTATTCTCAAGATAATTTTTAATTTGCTATTAATCTCTTCTTTGATTCATTAGTGGTTCAGGAACACATTACTTAATTTCCATGTATCTATGATTTTTCTTACATTCCTACTGCTATTAATTTGCAGTTTCATACCACCATGACCAGAAAAGACACTTGATATAATTTCAATATTGCATCTTTTAAAAGTAGCTTTTGGCCTAACATATGATTGATCCTGGATAATGTTCCATGTAGACTTGAGAAGAGTGCTTATTTTGCTGTTATCAGAGGTGATGTTTTGTGTCTGCCTGTTAAATTCATTTATTCTAAAGCATAACAAGTCCAGTGTGTTCTTACTGATTTTCTTTTAAATGATCAGTCTATTGTTGAAACTGTAGTATTGAAGACACCTATTTTCATTGCATTGTAGTATATGTCTTCCTTCAGAACTATTAATATTTGCTTTATATATCTAGGTGTACTGATTCTGGGTGTATATATTTTTGCAATTATTATATCCTCTTGATGTATTGACTCCTTTATTATTATATAGTGACACCCTTTGTCTCCTTTTATAGTTTTTATTTAAAGTCTATTTTATATGATACAAGTATAGCTATCACTGCTTTCTTTTAGTTTCCATTTGCATGATATATATTTACATCTCTTCACTTTCAATCTGTGTGGGTCCTTAAAGATGAAATGAATCTTTTGTATGCAGCATATTGGCAAGCGCTGTTTTCTTTTAATCTCTTCAGCCACTCTGTCTTTTGATTGAATAAGTTCACCCATGTATATTCAACGTAATTATTAATAAGTAAGGACGTACTGGTGTCATTTTAGCAGTTGTTTTCTGTCTGCATTGTACATCCTGTGTTTCTTTTTTTCTTCTATTCCTTTGTGAGTACATGATTTTTTTAGTGGAATTGTTTAATTCTTTACTTTTCAATCTTTTGTGTACCTACTATAGTTATTTGTCTCATGGTAACCATGAAGCTTACATAAAACGTTTGCGTTTATAACAAACTATTTTAAACTTATAACTTCTTAATTTAGACCACTCTACACTTTTATTCCACCCATATAAAGACACATTTTATATGTTTGATTTACAATTTACACCTTTTTGTATTGTGTATGCCTTAAATTGTTATAGCTATTGTTTTAATATTTTTGTCTTTTAATCTTTATGCTAACTATATAAGTGATTTACATGCTGCCATTAAAATATTAGAGTATTATAAAGTTGTCTTTGTTCTTACTTTTACCACTGAGTTTTATAATCTCACGTTTTCATGTTATTAATTAGCACTCTTGTGTTTCAGTTTGAAAAACTCCCCTTAGCTTTACTTGCAAGCCAAGTGCAGTGATAATGAACTCCCTTAGCTTTGTTTTGTCTTGGAATGTCTTTATGTCTTTTTCATTTCTGAAGGAAAGCTTTGCCAGGTAACATATTTTGTTTGGAACTTTTTGTTCTCCTTCAGCACTTTGAGTATATGATCCTACTCTCTGCTGGCCTGTAGGGCTTGTGTTGAAAAGTCTGTGGCAAGCCTTGTTGAAACTCCCTTATAGGTGATTTGCTTCTTTTCTTCTGCTGCTTTCAAGATCTACTCTTTGTCTTTGGTTTTTGATGGTTTAAGTATAATATATCTTGGTGTAGTCACGTTTACATTGAATCAATTGGAGAACTTCGACTTTTCAGCAGCTGGATATTTATATCTTTCTCCATATTTGGAAAAATTTTAACTATCATTTCTTTGAATAAGCTTTCTGCCCCTTTTTCTCTATGTTCTTTTTCAATTCTTAAGTCTGAATTTAGGTCTATTGATGCTGTCCCATCAATTTGTAAGATTTCTTTATTTCTTTTCATTGTTTTATTCTCTTTGTTCCCATGAATCTATCTTTTAAATAATCTGTCTTCAAGTTAACAGATTATTTCTCCTGCTTGATTAGTCACCTGTTGACTTTTTTATTAAATTTTTAATTTTATGCATTGTACTCAGTTCCAGAATTTTTTTTTTTTATTATTTCTATCTCTGTGTTAAATTTCTCCTTTTGTCCACTTAGTTTTTTCTTGAATTTATTGAATTGTTTCTCTGTGTTTTTTAAAGTTAACTAAACTTCCTTAAAACAATTTATTTTGAATAATTTGACAGGCATTTTATAGATCGCTTTGGGGGCAGCAACTAGGAAATGATTATATTCTTTCGGTGATATTTGTCCTTAGTTTTTCTTGCTTCTTGTTGCCTTACATGGATGTCTGTGCATTTGGTGTAATATCACCTCCTCTAGACTTTATAGTGTGGCTTCAGTAGGCAAAAAGCCTTTCTCTATGGAACTACATGAGGGTGCTGGCACAGTGGGGAAATGGTTCTCTCACTTGTAAAGGTGCAGCCATGTATTGTCTGTGGAGCTCTTCCTGCTGAAGTTAATTTTGATTGCAGAAATCCTTAGTGCCCAATGCTGTGAATGTCCTCAGAAGCTGTGAGAGCTGTTGAAGTCTTTAGTGGTGGTGTCTGTTAGGATCCTCCTGAAATCTTTTTCTCCACATGGGAAGTTGAGGCTAAGGGTATGTCCCTTACTACTGCCTCTGGCTTATGAGCATGCTTACAGTGGCAGTGGCACTTGTGTCTAATGATTTACGCCACTATCCTATGAGTCATACCCATGGAGCAGCCATAGAGCCAAAGCCTGAAGCACAGGCATACATGGAGGATTGTAGCTCTTTGATCCAGGGTGGTGTTGGTGTCAGTAGCTAGAGTATGGGCTCTTACTCCTGCCACATTGGTAACAGCATGTGAGGTGCAGGTACCTTTGATGCAGCTATAGGACTGAGGATTGGAGCACAGGTGTGCACAGAGCTACAGTGGCTCTAGAGTCTGGGGCTGGGCCTAGCCTTCTATAGTGGTTGAGCTCGAGAATGGAATGTGGACACACTCAGAGAAACGTTGACTCCAGGGTCCAGGCTGTGGGCTAGCTTGCTATGTCAGTGGCTCTAGTTTCTAAGGGGCAGGTGTGAGGGCATACAGCACAAACTCGGATCCAGAATCTGGAGCACGGAAGTGCATGTTGCTTCAGAAGCTCTGGTGTTGGTGCCCATGTGATCTGTTTATAAAAGCTGAGCTGGTGACTGGAGTGCTGGTACCCAGAGAGAGACCTTGGCTTCAGGGCACAGGATGCAAACTGGCTTGTTACACACTATGGCTTTGGTGTCTGAGAAATGGGAAGGAACAGTATAGTCGCAAAACTGAGGTCTGGCATCTTGGCACTTGTGGAACAGCCATGGCTCAGTGGGCAGGAGGTGGTGAGGTAAGGCCATGAATAGGACTGGAAAAGCATATGGCTCCAGTCTCAGAGTAGCACCACTGTTGCTGCCTCTTAAGTGGGGAGTGTGTGAAACTGCACTTCTCTCTCTGGGCCTTCTCATTGGGAATGACTCTTTTTTACCTTAGTGACAAAAGATGCTAGGTCTTCTGCAGAGCAGGCTCCTGAGGACCATAGTGGTTCCTACCATGTTGCTGACACAAATAGTCTGTGCCGCTTTCTTCTTTGTATCTAGTCATCTTCTGGCCTCTCAGGTATGCTATCACCAGTGATACTTTCAGTGTGAATATTCTCCTTTTCATTTTTTGTTTGTTTGTTTGCTTGTTTTTTGCACTACTCTGTGCCTTCAGATTCTTAAACTGGCCCTTGAGCACTCACAGGGTTATTTTGGTTTGTGGATAGCTGTGTATATTGTTTTATTTGTGTGTGTGGGAGAATGAAGACCAATATCTCCTTCTCTGCCATCAGCATGATATCAATCTTCAAAGAAAGCTTAGGGACTTCAAATAGTTTTTTTAAAATAATTTTCAACATCCTTACTATGAAGTGGGTATGCAAAGCGCCTCATACTGTAATGCTGGAAGTAAAAACATACATGAGCCTTCTATAATGGGTGGTGTAAGTCCTCCAAAATTTTATTCTATTTTTTGATTGCTTATTCTAGGTCAATGACATTTTAATATAAGTTCTACAAATAAGCTTGTTAATTTCTTCCAAAAAAAAGTTGTGTTGCCTGAATCTATTAGTCAATTTCGGTGAAACTGCAATCTTAATACTGTGACTTCCCTTCCAAGTATACAGTTTACCTCTGCATTGACTTAAAAATATCCCCATGCAATGTTTTCTTAGTTTTAAAATTAATTTAGATTTTATACTTCTCTCGTTATACATTTTATCTTTGTATTTTAAGTACTGTTTCTATTTCTTCATTGTTAGTATATAGAAATACAATTGCACTTTTATATCCATCTTGTATTCTGTGACATTGTTTAATTTAATTATTAGTTCTAATAGCTTCTGTAGATCCCTTGGCATTTTCTGTGCAGTGAATAATGTTATCCACACAAAAAAGATAATTTTATTTCTTATTTTCAGTTTTTATTTTCATTAATTTTTGGCCTTATTTCACTGGCTAAGACAATGATGATAGTGTTTAATGAAAGTTGTGGGAGCAGATATTCTGTCCTTATTCCTGCTGTTAGGTCTATATTCCTGGCTCAGTTATCAAAAACCTAGATGTGTTTCATAAATACCTGAACCTTTCCAGGTGACAGCTCTTTTCTTTATTAATTAGCGTAGTGATACCTACATTGCCTGAAGTCACAGCTGGGAAAAGATTGACAGTTGTGAATTATTTAGGTGTCAAGTAGGAAAATCACAACACAAGGCAAAGCCATATTACTAGTGAGCTATGCATTCAAACTTTTTTTTTTAAATTTACTACCCAATATTTCAGTGCTATGATACTGCAGAAGTGAACAGTTTTCAAGAAAGAATGATGTGCAAGTATGTAAGTTTAGAAAAATGCAAAATGCATTCTCTCTATAACTGTTTTGTTAACCTGAGTTCCATGAACTATAGTTGTCAGAAATGTAAATATTAAAGAGAAATTAACTATGTATTTGTATAGATATGTGTGCTTATATTTCAAATTTGTGCTTCAGAAATATCTGTAATGTTAAAAAATCCACCAGCATTAAAATTTGTGTTAAATAACACAATCTATTTCAAATATTTTGTTCAATTAAAATTTTAGTTATAAGCATGTATGTTTTTTACAATGGAGAAAATAAATAGAAGTTGTCTTTCTTCAAATTAATTTTTTGTATATTCCAAGGTCCTAATCACTTAATCTTTTTTAGCAGCAGCTAAAATAGTTGGAGTGAAAACGGGTGACATGAATAACACTGGTTCTCATTTCATTCTCTACAGAGTGACCAAATTTCTTCTAAATTCAGTGTAAAGAAAAGAATGATTGGAAAAATGCTCCCCAGAGAAAAGTTACACAAAATAATATACTAACATAGTTATGTACCTAGCTCAAAATATACCCTGAAGTGGTGAAACTGAACATTAAGTTATTTAAATAGCTTTTTTTTAAACAATGGAGCAATCTGTGTAAAGTGTAACCATACATTTGTTCCTAGCAGAGAGCTGATTGATGAAGACAGAAATACATATGCCTAGAGAGCTATAGCAGCTGAGTGCCACTAATTTTAAGATCTCAATCACTGTAGAATAGGAAAAGTTATTTGTGTAACTGTAGTCTCCATGGATATTTATATGTGTCCTAGATTAAAAGTTAACTGGCTTATATTTGCAGAAGTGAAAAGCAATGAACAAATATATTAATTCTCCTTCACAGTAAAGACGGCTGTTATTTTGTGGATGATATTTTCTTGTATGTCTTCTTAATATCAGAAACTTTCTTTGCTTGTTTTACAAAGGTTTTGCAGTAAGTCTTAGATTTAGGTTCATACCACATTTTCGGGTAGTATTATCTATTAGGACACATAAATTCTATATAAGCTAAATTGTAAATATTTTTCACGATGGCATATAAACAGGTATTTTTGTGTGTGTGTGTGTGTCTATATGTATACACACAACTTTTGTTCTCTCACTTCCTTAATGATTTTATGCATCCTATGGCTTCAATTATAACCTCTAAGTGCAAGACTTAAATATCTTTTTGGCAATAATTCCTGAGATCCAAATCACTATTTGCAGTATTATGATGAACAAGGTTATGTTCATATTCTGCTAGCACTTTCAACTCAGCATGCCAAAACCAGAATATATCCTCTTATATCCCAAACCTACTCTTTCTTGCAGTGGTTTTGAAATAATAAAATCTACTTTTTCTGTCCCAGTATAATCAGTTGTCAGATTCAATTAGGTCCTTCCTATTAATTATCTTAAATCCCTTTCTTCAAGTGTTACATAAATTCAAGTCCTTGTTATTTCAAGGTTTTTCTATTTCAAGGGCTTCTAACCCACCTTCAAGGGTCTAATGTCTGATATTTCTCATCTCCATGATATGCAGTAATAACTATGTATATAATTTCCTTACAGTTATTTCTCTATTTCCTGGTAAATTCATGACTCACAGGCAAAGAAGTAATGTTCGAGCCCTCCACAATTTGACTACGTCACCCATGCTATTGTTGTATCTGATATGTACATTTTACATGAACATTGGGTTGAATATATTTTCTGAAACAAAAATTATTTTGGTAGGCTGAATAATGACCCCACAGTGTTCCACATTCTAATCTCTAGAAACTGTGAATATGTTGCCTTGCATGGTAAAATGGACTTTGCAGATGTGACTAAGTTAAAGATATTGGTTAGTGAAATTATCTCGAATCATCCACGTAAGCCTAATATAATCACAAAGATCTTTATAGAAGAGAGGAAGTAGATAAGAGATAAGATGCTATGTTATTGTATTTGAAAAGAGAGGAAGAGGCCAAAAGCTAAACAATATGGTTGGCCTTTAAAAGTTGGAAAAGGCAAGGACATTGATTTTCCACTTAGGACTTCCAAAAGAACCCGCCCTGCCAACTCCTTGATTTTAACCTTTGAAGACTCATTTTAGATTTCTGACCTCTAGACCTGTAAAATAAGGAATTTGTTTTGTTTTAAGCCACTAAATTTGTGGTAATTTGTTATAGGGATAATAGGAAACTAATATAATGAGGGTATAGTATTTTTTTCTGTTTAGTGTATTTAATTTTATGAAATAATAAAATGATATATAAATTTGATAAATATTAATGTAAAAAGCACAAGAAAAATAAACTCACAAAAACATAAAATCAGGATTGTAAATAATTCTTCACAACACTCATTCTTCTTGTTCTATTCAAATGTTCTTGGGATTTCTATTGTGATTCTATCTCTTCTAAGTCGCTATAGAAAGTTCAGCGTTCAATATGGGAGTTACTCAAAGTACAATATAGGGTTCTTTTTGTTCTGTTTTGTACTTAAAGAAAATATAATCTCATTCATATGAATAGTCTCATTACCACTTACACACAGATTATCTTGAAAATTATATCTCCAGGTGAGATGTCTTTTCTGAGTTCCAGACCTATATATCCTATTGCTTATTTTTATATTTATTAAACTGTCTCAACACATTCAAAACAGAACAAAAGTTTTATCCTTAAATCTTTGACTTCTTCAAGGATATGAACAGACACTTCTCGAATGAAGACATTTATGCAGCCAACAAACATGAAAAAATGCTCATCATCACCAGTCGTTAGAGAAATGCAAATCAAAACCACAATGAGATACCATCTCACGCCAGTTAGAATGGTGATCATTAAAACGTCGGGAAATGACAGATACTGGAGAGGATGTGAAGAAATAAGAACGCTTTTCCACTGCTGGTGGGAGTGTAAATTAGTTCAACCATTGTGGAAGACAGTGTGGCAATTCCTGAAGGATCTAGAACTAGAAATACCATCTGACCCAGCAATCCCACTACTGGGTACATACCCCAAGGATTATAAATCATTGTAGTATAAAGACACATGCGCCCGTATGTTTATTGCAGCACTATTCACAATAGGAAAGACTCGGAACCAACCCTAATGTCCATCAATGATAGACTGGATAAAGACAATGTGGCACATATACACCATGGAATACTAGGCAGCCATAAAAAAGAATGAGTTCATGTCCTTTGCAGGGACATGGATGAAGCTGGAAACCATTATTCTCAGCACACTAACACAAGAACAGAAAATCAAACACTACATGTTCTCACTCATAAGTAGGAGTTGAACAATGAGAACACATGGACACGGGAAGCAGAACATCATACACAGGGACCTGTTGGTGGGTGCGGGGCTAGGGGAGGGATAGCATTAGGAGAAATACCTAATGTGGATGACGGGTTGATGGATGCAGCAAACCACCATGGCACATGTACACCTATGTAACAAAACTGCATGTTCTGCACAGGTACCCCAGAACTTAAAGTATAATAAAGAATAACTTTGCCTTCTTCCAATATACCCTTTCTCAGTAAATGACACAATTATTAATCCAGTTAAATGAAACTAAATGAAAACTGGAGTCATTTATTCATTCAATATGTATTTATTGAGCACTATTTATAGAACACCCACCATATGCCAAATGCTAACAAAGTGGCAATTCCTCGAGGATCTAGAACTAGGAATACCATTTGACACAGCAATCCCACTACTGGGTATATACCCCAAGGATTATAAATGATTCTATAAAGACACATGCACATGTGTGTTTACTGTGGCACTATTCACAATAGTGGAAACAATAAACATTTTTATTTGAATTAGTTTTATTTAAATATTTATATTTAACATTTTGGACATTTCAGGAAGCACATATTATATAAGAGCTTGGTTTGTTTCTATTAATCTACAAGTGTACAATGAAGTGAATGAAGTGGGGAGTGGTTTCTTTCTATGAATCTAAAGGTGTACAGTGAAGTGGAGAGAGGTAATAAAACTTTCTACCAACTCTACCGTTAGAATTAATTTAGATCTGTCATTTTCTAGTTGGAAAAGTAAATCATGGACTTTTAAAGTTTGGAGTAGCTTATGACACTCATGTTGAGATGTAAACAAGAAAGTTACAAAAACGTAAATTAAAATGGAAAATAAAAAGAAAATATATCTAATAAACAAGTGAATGAAAAATTAAAACAACTCTCATTTATTCAAGCAATATAGTGACAATAATTTAAGAACATGGCAATAACCAGTAATGCTGAAGGTATGGAGAAACAGGCATTCTCCTATGCTGCTAACCAAAGTATAAATTGGTGGGAACTTGTTGGAGAGCAAGTTTGCTAAAATGCTGAGTAGTTACACTGTTTGACCAATATTTCAAATTTCGAACAAGAAATTTCATTTTCGTTTCAGGATTTTATTTTATGGAAATGAAAACAATCAAAAATGGAGGAAAGTTGTTTCTTGTAACAGCGTTCAAAATCATGAAAAACTATGCACAAATTAAGTATCATATATACACCTACAGATATGAAAAATAACATTGGAATGAAAAAGATCAGTATGCATATTATACAATCAGTCTTTGTTATTTTCTCATTCCCTACTTGCACATTTTAGCAAATTCAAAGTTATATGCCATATAATGACGTTTTAGTTAATGACAGACTGCATATGCCACAGTGTATATATGGATCTAAAAAATTCATCTAGTGATGTCATAGCTATCATAATGTCATAGCGGAATGTATTACACATGTGTTTGTGGTGATGCTAATGTAAACAAACCTACTGTGATGTCCGTTGTACAGGTATCGCACATACAGTTATGTATAGTCCATCATACTTGATAATGAAGATAAATGACCATGTTACTGGTTTATGTATTAACTATACCATACTTTTTATCATTGTTTTAGAGTGTACTTTTTCTACTTATATACATTTAAAAAATTCACCATAAATTAGCTTCAGGCAGATATTTCAGGAGGTATTCCAGAAGAAAGCATGGTTATAGGAAATGACAGCTTCGTGCATGTTATTGCCCCTAAAGGCCTTCCAGTGGGACCATATGTGGAGCTGGATGTGAAAGACAGTGATATTGACAATCCTGGACTGTGTAGGCCTAGGTTAATATGTTTGTTTTTGTTTTTCCTTTTAACAAAAAAGTTTAAAAACTAAGAAAAAACAAAAACAAACAAAAAACAACATTAAATAGAAAAAAGTTCATAGAATAAGGACATAAGGAAAGAAAATACTTTTGTACAGCTGAACAATGTATTTGTGCTTTAAGCTAAATGTAAATATAAAAGAGTCAAAAAGTTATGAGAAAAATAAAAATGTATAAACAAGTTACAATAAGCTAACGTTTATTATTGAGGAAAGAAAATATTTTAAATAAATTTAGCATAGCCTAAGTGTACCATGTTTCTAAAGTCTACAAAAGCAGACTTTGGTCTACAAAAGTGCCCTAGGCCTTGACATTCACTCACCACCTACTCACTCACTCATTCACCCAGAGCAGTTTTCAATCCTGCAAGATCCATTCATAATACTCTTTTGTATTCTAATTTTAATCTTTCATACCGTATCTTTTACTGCACCATTTAGAGATTTAGATAAGTTTAAACACACAAATACTTCCCCTGTGTTACAGTTGCCTAGAGTATTCACTACAGTGTCATCCTGTACAGGCGTGTAGCCTAGCAGCAATAGGCTATACCATAAAGCCTAGGTGTGTGCTAGGGTATACCACATAGGTTTGTGCAAGTATATGATGTTCGCACAATGACAAAATCACCTAGTGATGCATTTCTCAGTGGGCACACCCATCATTAAGTGACATATGACTCTATATGTAATATGTGTGTATTATATATCATAAATATATGTGTGTGTGTGTGTGTGTGTCAGAAGGAATTGGCTCACATGATTATGGAGGCTGAGAAAGAGCTGCAGGTAGCAAGCTGGTGACCCATGAGAGCCAAAAGTTTAGTTCCAGTTTGAGTCTGAAAACAGGTGTAGACCCATATCCCAGAAAAAAGACAGAGAACTAATTCTCCCTTGCTGAACCTTTGTGTTCTGTTAAGGTCTTCAGTACATTGGATGAGGCCCACCCGCATTGGCACGCTGAGAAGGGCAATCACCTTTAGTGAGTCTACTGATTCAAGTGTTGATCTCCTGAAACCATTTTTTTTTTTTTTGAGATGGAGTTTCGCTCTTGTCACCCAGGCTGGAGTGCAATGGCACAATCTCAGCTCACTGCAACCTCCGCCTCCTAGATTCAAGCAACTCTCCTGTCTCAGCCTCCCAAGTAGCCAGGATTACAGGCACCCGGCACCACACCTGGTTAATTTTTGTATTTTTTTTTTTAGTAGAGATGGGATTTCACCATGTTAGACAGGCTGGTCCTGAACTCCTGACCTCAGGTAATCCATCTGCCTCGGCCTCCCAAAGTGCTGGGATTACAGGTGTGAGCCACAGTGCCCAGCTCCAGAAACATCTTCACAGACACACCCAGAATAATATTTAACCACATATCTGGGTACCCCATTACCTTGTCAAGTTGACATATAAAATTGACCATCACAAGGCCAATCCTTGTCACCTTGGCCCCCATAATGCATGTCCTTAAACCATATTTAATCTCTAAATAAAAACAATAACTAAGCCATGATTTCATCTAACATGATGTAACTAAACTGTGTATAACTAAAAAGGCACTAACCGCTTCCCCAGATGATGTGAAATACTTGAGTGATATGCACTCACTTTTTTGATCCAACAGTTTGAATCCTATAATGTAACACTACAATGCAAATTTAACAATACGTAAATAATATAATAAAATGTCAATATATATTTATGTCACATAATAAGGAAATAAGAGAGAATAAAAAATATGTTAAAAAATATACAGTGTATTCGTGTGTATAAACAGACATATTCCTAACAAAATAAAAAGGAAATACAATATTCATAACTCCTGAAAATTATAGTCCTTATTTCTATAACTGGTCATGTGGCTGTAGCTGCCATTTATAACTACTTTCATCCACTATCCAATCCTTATTTCCTTTGCCTTCAGTAGATACTTCCTCTGGTTGTGGATCTTTATCTGCTCAAATGATCAGCCTTTCATTACTAATGAATTATGGTCATTAGACACCGTCCTTAGATTGGATTGTTCTTGTTTTCCATTGATATTAATCACCGGTCATGTTAATAATCAGAGATACCCTAAAGGATCTCCTATATTCCAGACATACTCTTCCATATCACTTGTACCAGTCCAATTCCCCTTGATTGTCAAGATTAGTCACTCCAGCTGGTACAATAATACCCTCATTGGCCTGTTGATTCAGAGGCATGAGAAGTCTGAAGTGGCCGGATGGCAGTGTTAACTTCTAGTTCAGTGGAGTCATTATTGTGTCTCTCACTTTCTAATCATGTTTCTTATAAGTCCTGGCATTTATATCTAGTTTCAGGAGTAAAAGCTTATAACTTTTCACTGCTGGGTTTGAAGATGGATGGGGAATTGTCATATGTGTCCCTTATTGTGTTGAGGTACATTCCTTCTATACCTAATTTGTTGAGAGTTTGTATTATAAAAGGATGCTGTGTTCTGTCAAATGCTTTTTTTCGCATCTGTTGAGATGGCCATATGATTTATTTTCTTCATTCTGTTAATGTGATTTATCATATTTATTGATTAATGTATTTTGAACTATACTTACTGCAATGACCATATGAATGCATATATCTTTTTGGTAGAATGATTTATTTGCCTTTGAGTACATACCCAGGAATGGGATTGACAGGATTTCTTTCTGATCTGAAATACCCCAGGCTTGTTCTATCTCAGGACCTTTGCACTAACTGTGTCCTCTTCCTAGAAGGCTTTTTCCCTAGACCTTTTAATTCTTTATAGCTCCAAGTAAAACACTCACTGCAACAGGGAGAACTTTCCCATTGATCACAGCTAATGTACCCCCCACCATCCATCCATTTAATCACTTTCTATAATGTACTCTATTTTATTTTCATCATAGTTTTTATCATATATTTAATTGCTTATTTGATTATGTCTTGAGTTTCTGTTTCCCTCCCAATAAAGTATAAGTTGCATAAGTTCAGGCCCTTGGCTCTGTAATTAATGGTTTTATCCATATTGCTTAGAACTGTTTTATCCCTACTGCCTAAAACAGCCACATACTAAATAAGTTGTTAACAATTAGTAAATGGATGAAAAGTGGAACAGTATGAACAAAGGCTTAGATGTGGGTAAAGATTGTCTTGTTTGGGTGCTTACGAATTTATCCATGAAATGGTTAAAATTTAAAAGAAGAGAATAAATATATAGGAATACTGGCATTAGGCCATAGTCATCAGGGTCTTTAATCAACCACAGTGATTAATGAATTAGCAGATCCTTTAGTTTTTCTGTGAGTTAAAACAGACCTCCACCGAAGAATGATTGCTAAGATATTTTGTTTTCTAATTTTTCTAATTATCTGTTTATATGATTTAGCTCTCCAAATTGCTGGATATCAACTTTAGGGTACCTTGAATAAAATGAAAATGCTTACAATTGTAGAGTGTAGATCCCAAAAATCTATCTCATAAATTGTGATTCAGTAAGATTCTATTGAGATATACGAATATGAAATTTTGGTAATCTTTTCAGATAATTTTCTGCAAGTCATATATGGACTCTTAAAATGTCATACCAATAATCATTAAGTAAAATTAGCATCTAGAAAAAAGTCCTTGTGATCTATCTTTAAGTAAAACCAGGGTTAAAAAAAGATGTAGAAGCAAGGATAATTTGTATTTAATGTATCTCAAATATTCCTACTGTAAACAAAGAATTGAAGCCCAAAACACTTTGCCAACTAAATTTGTTTGATAATATTCTTTGTGTCTCCTTGCAGAAGTCTCATCTGTTTACCATTAAATTGGAAAAGAATGTGTATTAGTAAGTTGGCACTGCCATAACGAAATGGAAAGTGGGGATGGTTAAATTGTACAAAAATATAGTTAGATAAAATGAATAATATTTAGTATTTGACCACATAATAGGGTGACTATAGTCAACAATATTTTATTGCACATTAAAAAATAACTAAGAGTATAATTGGATTGTTTGCAACACAAAGAAAGAATAAATGCTTGAGATGATGGATACTCTATTTACCCTGAGGTAATTATTATGCATCATATACCTCTATCAAGATATATCATATATCCCATAAAGATATATACCTACTATGTACCCACTAACATTAGAAGTTAAAAAAATACCATAAACTGGGTGGTTTAAACAAGAGGAATTTATTTCTCACAGTTACAGAGTCTGGGATATCCACAATCAAGTTTTCCACTGATCCTATTCCCTGGTGAGGGCCCTCCTCTTGGCTTATAGACGGACACCTTCTTGCTATGTTCTCACAGGATGAAGAGCCGGCAAGAGAGAAAGAGAGAGGCAGAGAGAGAGAGAGAGAGAGAGAGAGAGAGAGAATGTGAGAGTATGCTCTAGTGTTTCTTCTTATAAGGTTAATGTATTAGTCTGTTCTCATACTGCTAATAAAGACATACCCAAAACTGGGTAGTTTATAAAGGAAAGAGGTTTAATTGACTCACAGTTCCACATGGCTGGGGAGGCCTCACAATCATGGTGGAAGGTGAATGAGGAGCAAAGTCACATCGTACATGGTGGCAGGCAAGAGAACTTGTGTAGGTGAACTCTCATTTATAAAACCATCAGATGTTGTGAGACTTATTCACTACCATGGGAACGGTATGGGGGAATCCGTCCCCATGATTCAATTATCTCCACCCGGCCCCACCCTTGACCCCTGAGGATTTTTATGGTTTTGTTTGGGGACATAGTGAAACCATATTAGTTATTAATCCTACCACAAAAGCTCCACCCTCCTGACCTCATCTGAACCGAATTATCTCCAAAAAGCCCCATCTCCAAATACAATTACATTGGGCATTAGGGCTTCAGTGTATTAATTTTGGTTGAAAACAAGTCAATCCTTAGCAGGTTGTAATCATTTGACAAACATTTCAATGTCTAAATGCACCTGAATTTTCTAATTTCTAAAATGAAGATAATACTTTCCCCATTTCTTGTTTTTCTCAGGTTTATCAAAGATCAGATGGCTGTAGATGTGTGGTATTATTTCTGATGAATTCTGCTCCTGTCTCCATTGGTCTATATCTCTGTTTTGGTACCAGTACCATGTTGTTTTGCTACTGTAGCCTTGTAGGCATAGCTTCAGCAAGTCAGTAGCACATGCCTCCAGCTTTAGTTCTGACTTAGCATGTCTTGGAAATGCAGCCTTTTGGCTCCATATGAACTTTTAAAGCAGTTTTTCCACTCTGTAGCTGAAACCTATTGGTAGCTTGATGGGGATGCATTGAATCTATTAATTACCTTGGGCAGTATGGCCGCTTTCACAATATTGATTCTTCCTATCCATGAGCATGGTATAAGTTCTTCCATTTCATTATGTCCTCTTTATTTCACTGAAAGTTATGAAAGTTTGTAGTCTCCTTGAAGAGGCGTCCTTGTCCTGCAAGTTGGATTCCTAGGTATTTTATTCTCTTTAAGCTAAATTGTGAATGGAAGTTCAGTTAGATTCCCTATTTAACAAATGGTGATGCTAGAAATTAATAGCCATAAGTAGAAAGTTGAAACTGATCCTTCAATTTCTTATACAAAAATTAATTCAAGATGGATTAGAGAATTTAAAATGTTAGACCTAATACCATCAAAACCCTAGAAGAAAATCCCAGGTAATACCATTCTGGACATAGGTATAAGTGTGACTTCATGTCTAATTCAAAGCAACGCAACAAAGCCAAATTGACAAATGACAAATGGATCTAATTAAACTAAAGAGCTTCTGCACAGCAAAAGAAACTACCATCAGAGGAACAGGCAACCTATAGAACGGAGATAATTTTGCAATCTACTCTTTATCTGACAAAGGGCTATTATCCAGAACTCTACAAAGAACTCAAACAAATTTACAAAAACAAAGAACTCCTATCAAAAGGGGTAAAGATATGAACAGACATTTCAAAAGAAGATATTCATACAGCCAATAGACACATGAAAATGCTTCAACCGGCTAACAGAGAAATGCAAATCAAAACTAATAATGAGATACCATCCACACCAGTTAGAATGGCGACTGTCTAAAAAGTCGTGGAAACAACAGGAAAGGAGGAGGATGAGAAATAGGAACACGTACACTGTTGGTGGGATTGGAAACTAGTTCAACCATTATGGAAAATAGTATGGTGGTTCTGATCTAGAACTAGAAGTACCATATATATCCAGCCATCCCATTACTGGGTATATACCCAAAGGATTATAAATCATATGCTGCTATAAAGACATGCACATCAAGATATGTTTATTGTAGCACTATTCACGTATTAAAGACTTCCAAACAACCACAAATGTCCATCAGTGGATGACTGGAGTAGTGAAAATGTGGCAACATATACAATTCATGGAATACTATGCAGCTACAAGCGATGAGTTTGTGTCCTTGTAGGACATGGATGCAGCTGGAAACCATCATTTCAGCAAACCATCACAAGAACAGAAAACCAAACAATCAGATGTTCACCTGGCGAGGTGGGAACCGAACAGATCGTACTTGACCGGGAAGGGGAAACATCACAATAATCGGGCCTACCACGGAGGGGGGAGGGATTGCATTGGGAGTTATACCTGATGTAAATGACGAGTTGATGGGTGCTGACGAGTTGATGGGTGCAGCACAGCAACATGGCACAAGTATACATATGTAACCTGCATGTTATGCACATGTACCCTAGAACTTAAAGTATAATAATAAAATAAATAAATAAATAAATAAAATGAAGATAATAATTTTATTCCATAAAGTAAAGCACACAATTTTCTGGCAGGTAAATTAAATGAGTGAAATTTACTTTGGAAGGAAAGTGCCAGCTAATCACTAGTAATTTTGAAGAATTCATTATTTTCATCCTTATCAAAGTGGTGGGAAGAAAATCTGAATATGGTTAAAAGTTACTTTAACTAATTGTTCTAATGGCTTTTGAAGCAAACTTTTTTTTTTTCCATGTATCATTTATTTTGTCTTAAAGTAAAAGACACATTATTCTAATAATTACAAGTAATTTTAATGAAATGTATTTTCAAATACAAATTTGAGTACAGGATGTACATGATTATTCATTAGTAAGTTTATAAGCAATGTTTTGGGGAAATAGCATTATATAGGCCTTCTTTTTGAGAATAATCTTATAAATGGAAGAAGCAAGCTGTCTATATGAAAAAATTGCTGGTTAAACTAATATCAGGACAGATAATACTAAATTTAACATATGTGCTACAGTTACTATGTAGAAAATTGACTTTCTAAGAAAACAATAGTTTCTTGAGTGTGACAACAGACATTTTTCTCATATTAAAAATTACTTGACATTGTGACTGTAGTTTTATATTTTATCTGTGAGATAAATTTTAGGTTAAAATTAAATCCAAGATTTCCGTCTGATATTTTATATTGCACAGATACTTTTATTTAAAATATTTAAAAAATAAAAGTCTCATATATTTGGAAAACAACTTAACCACTCTCATATTCACACATTACTTATGGCTACCTGCTCATAAGGAGAGGACAGTAATTTAGAACTATTATTTACATATGTCAATGTATGAGTTATATTTCACAGTATCCCAGTGACTAGCTGGAATCAAATAGGGAATGTAGGTATTGTTCCAACAATTTTAAATAACCCATTATATTTTTTACTTTTTAAATCGTCTGCCCTGGTAGAGAAATCATCTTTAGTTGCCATGGAAATGCTTGCTTAATAGAAAACGAATAAGCGATAACTTCGTTTGATCATAAAGGGAAAGGGATATTTAAAGGAAGCAGAAGTCTTGTTAAATAAAAAGTAATTATACTAGTGCTTTTCTCATCTTCTGAACATTTTATCATTCTGTCCATTGGGAAGTAGGCAAAGAATGATATTTCAACCACGGTTTAGCATAATTCTGTTTAATTTTATCTATCTGCACTTGCAAAGTAAAAGCTAAAAGCTTCCCTGTAGTTAGGTGACTATGCCTGGATCAATGAACTTGGACATGAAGGCTTAGGCTGTGATCAAAATAGTGTTATTAAAGTATTTTTCATCCGTTTGATTGAGAGATTAGATAGTGAGGTACTGGCTCAATCAAAAGATTCTTTCCTGATTCTTTCAGCATTCAACATCCATATTTCCTCATATGTATCACATATTTCTCATTTATTAAAATAACTAATATTTGAAAGTTTACTATGTGCCAAACATGATTCCTAGAGCTTTATGTGGGTTATCTCCCTTAACCTTCACAACAGCCCAAGGAGTAAGGATTATTATTGTCTACTTTTTTACAGATTATGAAACTGAGACCTAGAGTATTAAATAACTTACCCAAAGTTTCACAGTTAGTAAGTGGTGAAACAGAGTTATATATGTAAGCAATCTTGTTTCAGAGCCTTTATTCAAGTGCTACCCTATGCCAACTCTTCAATTTATTACCAAATGCTATTGCTATTTTACTCTTTTAAATAGCCTATCAGGTCCTAGTATTTTCAGCCTGCTGCATCTGGGATACAGCCTCTGTCTCGTAGAGGCTCAATGAAGGAAAGAAGTACCAAATATTTCAGCCACACTAATCAGCCATATTTTACGTCTTCAGTTTGGAGGCACAGAGGATGAGAAACGCTGGCTTTATTGCTAATTATGGAGAGATACAGTAACCCTTAATTGGAGGATGAAGAATGAGAGAACTCCATTTTAGCCACACCCACCTAAAGCAGAACTTACTTTAAACTGAGCCGTGGGAAGGGAAGGGAAGGAGTAGGATCTTTACATATTTCCTGTTACGTTTATGACCATTAAAAAAAATAATCTGCTATGGTCTTAATATCCTCAAAAATTCAGGGGTTAATATAATCCCTATTGTGGTGGTATTCAAATAAGGGGCCTTTAGGGAAGTCATTAAGTCATGAGGGCTCCCCACTTACGAATGGATTAATCGTTATAAAAGGGCTGGAGGGAAATAGCTTAGGCTTCCCCATTTGCTCTTTCACTCTTCTGGCATTTGGGGACACAGCATTCTCCCCTCTTGCCCTTCCATTACTCCTATCCTGTGGGAGTACAGCACTAGTTCCCTTTCACAGGATGCATCAATAAGGAATCACCTTGGAAGCAGAGAGCAGCCCTCACAAGAGACAAAACCTACGAGCACCTTGATCTTAGACATCACAGCCTCCAAATCTGTAAGAAATCTGGAGATTCTCAGAGAACTAAAAATAGAACTACCATTTGATCCAGCAATCCAACAACTAAGTATCTACTCAAAGGAAAAGGAATCATTTATGAATAAGATACCTACACCTGTATGTTTTTCACGGCACTATTCACAATAGTAAAGATAGGGAATCAACCTAAGTGTCTATCAGTGAAACACTGGATAAAGAAAATGTGGTCTTCATGCATAACAGAATACTACTCAGCCATAAGAAAGAATGCAGTCATGTCTTTTGCAGTAACATGAATGAAACTGAAAGCCATTAATTTAAGTGCAACACGTCACACACAGAAAGACAAGTACTGTATATTTTCACTTATAAGTGGGAGAAAAACTGGGTATATATAGACATAGAGTGTGAAATAATAGAAATTACAGACCAGGAAGGGTGGGATTTGGGAGGGGAGTTCGTAAACTTTCCTTGTGTTACACAATTCTGTTTATTAATAACAATCTAAAATATTTTAAGTATATTGCCTTTACAGGCTCTTTTAATATCAGATATGGTTACTCCAATTGTTCTTTTAATTCATTTTTTTCCTGATTTTGGTAAGTTTGTTCTTCCAAGTGTGTATATTATAAACTCTTCTAGTTCTAGGGGAACAAGAACCAGACGATAACTTTGTTAGAATTACTGAAATTTATAAATTAACCTACAGGTGAAAAGAATATTTATGGAATTAAGTCTTCTTTTCTAAAACCTTATGCTATTTTTTTTTCCTCTTTTTATGTTCACTTCAGCATGTTTGCAGAGTGTTATATCTTTCTCATACAAGCTTTATACATTTCTTGTTAAGTTCATGTCTAATATTTAAAAAAAAAATTTTAGATTAGTTCTAGATTTACTGGAAAAACATGTGAAGGCATTACAAAAGTTTCATATCCCCCACACCCAGTTTAACCTATCTCTTAGGTTAGTTTTATATATTTGCTCTAATTAATAATTAAATACTAACACATTATTATTAGCTAATCTCCATCACTTATTTACATTAGCTTTTTCACCCGATTATTCTTCTGGTCTAGTATCCCATCCACAATACCACATTATATTTAGTCATTGTGTCTTTTTAAACTTCTCTTCGCTGTTACAGTGTCTTAGATTTTCCTTTTTTTTTTTTTAATGACCTTGACAAATTTTGGGTGTACTCTTCAAGTATATTTATAATATCACTCAATTGTGATGTTTTTGATGTTTTTCTCATTATTAGACTGGGATTATGTGTTTTTATAGATAAACCATAGAGGCAAAGTGCGATTTTCATCACATCATATTATGCTGTCAATAAGACTGACTTATCACTAATGATAGCTTGATCATATGACTGTGGCAGTGTTCATCAGGTTTCTTTACTGTAAAGGTCTCTTTATTATTATTATTATTATTATTATACTTTAAGTTCTTGGGTACATGTGCATAACGTGCAGGTTTGTTACATATGTATACTTGTGCCATGTTGGTGTGCTGCACCCATCAACTCGTCAGCACCCATCAACTCGTCATTTACATCAGGTATAACTCCCAATGCAATCTTTGTACTCTTTGAAAGAAAGCCAATAAATGCATCCCACACTTAAGCAGTGGAGATTTGTGCTTCACCTCCTTTGGGGGGTGTAATCTCAATAATTTATTTGAAATTCTGCATAGGAAATTTGTTCTTTCTCATGAGCCTATTTAATTATATATTTATACCAGTACAGATGCAAGATTATTTTATATTTTTATTATTATCCAATATTACTTAAGATGTTCAATCTCTTCCAGTTTTTGGTCAATGGAAGCTCTTTTCAGTTGGCTTGTGACACATTTAAATCATTGTAGGTTTCTTGTTCAGTTTGGCTTTTTGAGCATTACTTTACTTTGTTGCACTACAAAATACCCTAAGATCATCTTGTATATTTATTTCCCCAATCCTGGAATTACTCACTATAGCCAAATTTTAAATTTATTATGTAAATGAAATATTCTCCTTATCTCCTCTTATCTCTTAATATTGGTATTGATTTTTATTCATAATGCTATTAATTTTATACATTAATTGCATTACCTGAGAATGTATTAAATTATCTTGTTTGATGTAGCACTTTTTCAGTGAATTCTTTTAGGTTGTTTAGATGTATAGCCGTGTTATTCACAAATTAATCTAGACTAACTTTTCCTTTCCAGTTTGTATTCTTTTAATAGTCTTCCCTTGTCTAATTGTATTGACTAATTCCTTCAACATAATATCAAATAGTGGTAGAGAGAAAGGACATTTCTGTCTTGTTTCTAACAGTAATAGGGATACTGATATTATTTTCCTATTAAGTCAGATGCTGTTTTCTTTTCCCTGCATATTCTTCCAACACAATTTAATAGCTAAATCCATCACTTATTTCAAGTAAGTGTGAATATATTCCCTTTGTGGTTACTCTTCCCCAATCACCCTATTTAATATTGGACTCATTCCCACCTCACACCTGGTATCAGACCTTCTAATCTCCTGAACTTCTCTATTTATTACCATAAAACTTGTCAACTTCTAACATTCTATATACTGCATTTATTTATTAAATTTATCGTATGCTGTCTGTCACGGCTGATGAAAATATACTCTCTGTGAGGGCAGATATTTTTGTTTATGTTGTTTAATGATCATCCTTATTGCCTAGAACAATGTGTGGCACACGATAATTCCTCAAGAAATACTTTCATTAAAAATGAGTATGTAGACTGGGTGCAGTGGCTCAAGCCTGTAATCCCAGCACTTTGGGAGGCAGAGGCTGGCGGATCATGAGGTCAGGAGATCGAAACCATGGAGCCTAACATGGTGAAGCCCCCTCTCTACTAAGAATACTAAAAAATTAGCCGAACGTGGTGGCGGCGCCTGTAGTCCCAGCCATTCGGGAGGTTGAGGCTGGAGAATGGCGTGAACCCGGAAGGCGGAGGTTGCAGTGAGCCGAGATGGCGCCACTGCACTCCAGCCTGGGAGACAGAGCAAGACTCCGTCTCGGAAAAAAAAAAAAGAATATGTAAGTTATTCCACTCAGTCCTTAGAGTATTCAATTTTTATCTTTTATGAGCTGTTATGTATTACTTTCTGTTTTAATTATATCTTCTATATCATACTAGATTTGTAGCTCCATTAGAGTAGGAACAGTGTCTTCCTCATGTTTTTAATTCATTCATAGACCAAGAAAAGTGTTTTATATTTAGTAGGGATTCAAAATACAATGACAAAACCAAGTAAAATGAACTTTCCAATTGCTGTATTTATGTTTGTAGACTCGGATCAATTATGAGTTTTGAGTCTACTTTGCAATACCAACTGGTATTATAAATGGCTCTGTTTGAAATGGACCGTCTATCTTTTTGACCCATGAATAGACTCCACATTCTTGAGTGGTAGCTACATAGCCTTTCTTTATATTCCTTGAACATACTAAACCTATACAAACTCAGAGAATATTTTTCTTGATGTTTTTTCTCTGCCTGAAATGCTTCCTTATTAATTTTTTAAATACATATTTTATTTTTAGGGCAGGATCATGATGAAAGCAAAATAGAGCAGAAAGTACGGAGAAATCCCATATACTCTTGACACCACACACCCACAGTCTCCTCCACTATCAACCTCCCATACCAGGGTAATACATTTGTTATATTCAATGAACTTTCACTGACATATTGTCATCCTAAATCTGTACTTTATATTGGGATTCACTCTTGGCATTTTATATTTTGTGGCTCTTGACAAATGTATAATGACATGGATCTACCACTGTAGTATCATACAGAACATTTAAAGTGACCTGGAAACCTTGTGTTCAGCTTCTTCGTCTCTCCCTCCTCCCTAAACCCTGGCAACCACTGATACTTTTAGTGTTGCTATAATTTTTGCCTTTTTTGTAATTTAATACCTGAAACAATATAGTGTATAGCCTTTACCAGATTGACTTTTTTTACTTGGTAATGTGTTTTTTAAGTTTCCTCCGTGTTTTTTCATGGCTTGATAGCTCGTTTTTCACTAGCACTGAACAATATTCAATTGTCTGAATGTAGCACTGTTTATTTATCTATTTATATACTGAAAAACACTTTGGTTGCTTCCAACTTAGGGAAATTATGAAGCTGCTATAAATATCTGTGTGCAGGTTTTTGTGTGGACATAAGTTTTCATTTCCTTTCGGTAAATACCACGGAGTGTGATTGCTGGATCATGTAATGAGTGTGTTTAGTTTTTAAGAAACCACTAAACTGTCTTCTCTCATGGCTCTACTGCTTTGTAATCCCATCAGCAATGAATGTGGCTTTCCATTGTCCATATCCTCACCAGCATTTGATATTGTCAGTGTTTGAAATTCTATGTTAATAGGTGTGTAGTTGTATCACATTTCTGTTAAAGTTTGTTTAATGATGTGTGATGTTGAGCATCTTTTCATATGCTTATTTGCTATCTATATATCTTCTTTTATGCAGGGTCTGCTCAGATCTTTTGTCCATTTTAAAATAGGGCTGCTCATTTTATTATTGTTGAGTTAAAGAATTTTGCATACATTCTAGCTAAGAGTCCTTTATCAGATATGTTTTTTGCAAATATTTTTTTCTCAGTCTGTGGCTTATCTTTCATTCTCTTGTCAGTATCTTTTGCCAAAGAGAGGCTTTTAATTTTAATTAAGTACAGATTATCATGTATTTATTTCTTGGACTGTGCCTTTGGTATTGTATCTGAAGACTAATCACCGAACCAAGGTCACCTAGATTTCTCTTATCTTTTAGGAGATTTATAATTTTACATTTTTACATTTAGGTGTATGATACATTTGGGATAATTTTTGTAAAGGGTGTATATTCTGTGTCTAGATTTTTTTGTATTAGATATTCAGTTAAACCATTTGTTTGAAAAACTATTTTTTTCTATTGTATTATTTTTATTTTTTTCTGAAAGTTTAGTTGACTATATTTGTCTGGATCTCTTTCTTTATGCTTTATTTTTTCCCTTAATTTATTTGTTCATTCTTTCACCAAGACCACACTGTATTGATTGCTATAGTTTTATAATAAGTCATGAAGTCAGGTAATGTCATTTTCAAAATTTGTTGTCTTTCAGTGTTGTGTGGTTTTCCTGGTCTTTTGACTCTCCATATAAATTTTGAATGAGTTTACCAATATCCTAAATATTAACTTGTAAGGAATTTGATTTGGATTTCATTGAATGTGTAAATCAAGTTGGGTAGAACTAACATCTTGACGATACTGTGTCTTCCTACCCATAAACATGTAATATCTCTGCACTTATTTAGTTATTTGGTTTCTTATTTCACCATTTTATAGTTTTTCTCATATACATCTTCTGTTTATTTTGTTAGATTTATATCTAAGTATTTTATCATTTGTAGTGCTAATATAAATGGTATTGTGTTTTAATTTCAAATTCTACTCATTCATTGCTTATGTGTAGGAAAGTGATTAAATTTTATGTATAACTTGTATCCTAAAGCCTTTCTATATTTGCTTTTTAGTTACATGAGGTTTGTTATTGATACTTTGTTTTTTTTAATACACAATCATATCATCAACAGAGAAATGCAATTTTATTTATTCCTTCCCACTTTCTATATTCTTTCATTTACTTCTCTTGTCTTAATGCATTAACTAGGACTTCTAGTATGACGATGAAAAGCAGAGTTGAGAGGGGTCATCCTTGCCTTTTATTGATCTTAGTGAGAAAACTTCACATTATTCCCAATAAGTATGATGATAGCTATAGGGTTTTTGTACATGATCTTTGTCCAATTGAAGAAATTTCCTCTCTTCCAAGTTTGGTGATGGTTTTTCTTATGAATGGGCACTGAATTTTGTCAATTTTTTCTTGCATCTATTGATCAGACCATGTGATTATTCTGTAGACTGTTGATCTGATGGATCATTTTCATTAGAATGCTTTTCATTATATTTTCATTATAATGAAAATACTCTAGACAGACATAAACAACAAACATTTATTTTTCACAGTTAAAAAAGTATGATGTCTTAGATCAAGGGCTTACAGATTCAGTGTCTGGCGAGGGCCCCCTTTCTGGTTTATAGATGGCTCACTTCTGTGTCCTCACGTGATAGAAGGAGCAAGGGAGCTCTATGGAGGTACTTTCACAAAGATACTAATAACTCATGAGTTCTCTACCCTCATGGCCTGACCATCTTCCCAAAAAACTCACCTTCATATACCATTACGTTGGGAGTTTAGATTTTAAAATACAGATTTTTTTTGGGAGAGACACAAACATTCAGACCATAACAGATTGCTTCAATTGATTTTTGAGAATTGAGACAGCTTTGCTGTCTGGAATAAATTCCACTTGGTCATGATGTATAATAATTTTTACAAATTGTTATATTCAATTTGCTAATATTCCACGTATGACGTTGCGTATAAGTACATAAGAGATATTGGTTTGCAGTTTTATTTTCTTGTACTGTCTTTGTCTCGTTTTGTTAGGAAAATGCCGGCCTCATAAAATTAGTTGGAAAGTATTATCTCTTTTTCTATCCTCTACAAGTGATTGTAGGTAATGGATAAATTTTTTTTCCTTAAGTGTTGGTAGAATTCGGCAGCAAACTCATCTGGGCCAAGTGTTTTCTGTTTTGGATGGCTGTTAATTATGTATTCAATTTCTTTTATAGTATAGGCCTATTCTAATTGTCTATTTCTTCTTTGGCGAGATTCCATGGATTGTGTCTTTCAATAAAAGAGTTCATTTTATCTAGTTTATCAAATTTGTCAGTATAGATTTGTTTCCAGTATTCCTTTATTTTCTCTATATTGCCCATGGGATCTCTAAGGATGTTCCCATTTTATTTCTGATAGTTGTGTCTTCTCTCGTTTATTTATTAGTTAGCTTGACTATAATTTTATCAATTTTATTCTTTAAACAACCAGCTTTCGTTTTCATAGATTTTCTCTGTTGACTGGCTGCTTTCAATTTCATTGATTTCTGCTCTAAATGTTATCATATTTTCTTCTTTTTACTTTGAATATTATTGGCTCTACTTTTTCTGGTTTTACAAAGTGGAAGCTTAGATTGTAGGTTTCAGATACTTGTTTTATTCTAATATTCAGTAGCAGAAATTCCCCTCCACTGTTTTTACTGCATCCTACAAATTTTAATAAGTTGTGTATATTCATTTTTACTTACTTTGAAATATTTAAAAATTCCTCCTAATATTTCCTCTTTGACCCATTTGTTATTTAGAAGTATGTTCTTTAATCTCCATGTGCTTTGGGGTTTTATAGCTATCTTCTTGATATTGAATTCTGGTTTGAGTAATTGTGGTCAGAGAGAATACATTATGATATCTATCCTTTTAAATTTGGCAAGGTGTGTTTTATGACCCAGAATGTGTTCTATCTTGGTGAATTTTCCATGTGAGCTTACGAAGAATATGTATTTTGCTATTGTTGGATGAATTAGCCTATAGATGTCAATTATATCTAGTTGTTTGATAGCGTTATAGGGTTGAATTATGTAATTGTTGATTTTCTACCTGATGAATCTGTTTGTTTCTGATAGAGAGAAGGCTGTTAAAGTCTCCAATTATAATATTAATTGCATATTTTTCTCCTTGTAGTTCTATCTGTTTTTGCCCCATGTATTTTGATGCTCTGTTGTTAGGTCCATACACTTTAAGGATTGTTGTGATTTCCTGAGGAATCCACTCATTATTAAGTAATGCTTCACTTTATCCCTGATAATTTGTCTTGCTCTGAAGTCTGCTGTATCCAAGTTACTATATCTATCCCAATTTCTTTTGGGTTGGTGTTAGCATGTTATAACTGTCTCCATCTCTCTACTTACAATCTAAATGTCTCTTTATATTTAGAGTGAGTTTCATGTAGCCAACATATAGTTGTGTCATGTTTTTTGTTCCCTTCAATGTGTATTTTAATTGGTGTTTTTAAAACGCTGACATATAAAGTGATTATTGGTATATTTGGATTAATATCTACACTATTTATTACTGTTTTCTCTTTGTTGCCCTTTTATCTCTATTTTTCCACTCTTTTTCTGTATTTTGTAGTTCTTATTAAGCAGTTTGTGTGTATGATTTTATTTGCTTTGCTTCATAGCACATCAATTATAATTCTTTTTCTTTTTACTTTTTTTAGTTGTTGCCAAGAGTTTGCTACATTTACAACTACTCAAATCTACTTTAAAATAACATTATTTAAAATAGTGTAAGTACTTTATAGTTACATGACACAAATGGTCTCTGACTTACAATGGTTTGACTTACCATTTTTTGACTTTTTGATGGTGTGAATGTGATATATATTCAGTAGAACACATACATCAAGTTTTCATATTAGCATTCTGTTTTCATGTATTTAATAAATTATATGAAATACTCAACTTTTTAAATAAAATAGGCTTTATGCTAGGTGGTTTTACAAAACTAGGCTAATGGAAGTGTTTTGAGTACACTTCAAGTAGGCTAGGCTAAGTTACCGTGTTCACTAGATTAAGTGTATTAAATGCATTTTTGACTTACAATATTTTCAATTTATGATGGGTTTATTGGGACATATTTGTCCCATTATATGTCAAGAAGCATCTGTATTTTAATTACTCTCTTCTATCCCTGTACCAATATCATCATTTTTTCAATAATACATAAACAATATACATCAACTACATAGTCATTATTGGTTTTAACAAACTGTAATCTATCCTATAAATAATAAAAAAATACTTATTTTATCTTCAACCATTCTGTCTTTAGTGCTCTTCCTTTCTTTTTGTAGATCTATTCTTTGATCTCTATCATTTCTTTTCTCTCTGAATAACTTATTTTAACATTTTTTGCAAGCTAGGTGTACCGGTAACAAATGTCTTCAATGTTTGTCTGTCTGAGAAAGTATGCTCTTTCACTTTTAAAGGATGCGTTTGCAGGTATAGAATTCAAGGCTGGTTCTGTCTCCCACCCTCTCTCACTAATCAAAGCTTTAAATATTCACAGCACTCTATTGCTTGCATGATTTCTGATAAGTCAAAGGTAATTCTTATCTTTGCTTTTGTATTGGTAAGCTGTTTTTCACCCTCTGGCTTCTTTCAAGGTTTTTTTCTTTATATCTGACTTTTTACAGTTTTAATATAATATGCCTGGATGTAGGCTTTGTGTTTTGAATGTGTGTGTTTTAAATGTATTCTGCTTGATAGATCGGTGGTCTCATGTCAGACATTAAGTTGAAGACATACACAGTCATTATTACTTCAAATATTTCTCTGCCTATTTTTCTCTCCTTCTACTATTTCTATTTGTCTCATACCTCTTGGATTTTCCATTTTATTTTTTCAGTCTTTTTATTTTTTTGATATTTTAGTTGTGGAATATTCTATTGACATGTATTCAAGTTCAGATATTGTTTCCTCAGCTGTATATAGTCTACTAATGAGCTCATCAAAGGCATTCTTTTTATTTTGGTCACAGAGTTAACATTTATTTTTATTCTGTCTTCACATTTTCTTCTCTTTGCTTATATTACCCATCTATTTTTTCCATTTCATCTAATTTTTCCACTACAGCCCTTGCTGTATTCATTATAGTTATTTTAAATTGCTTATCTCATAATCTCAGCACTCCTTTTGTATCTGTGTCTGATTCTGATGCCTTCTCTTTCTCTTGAAACTCTGTTTGTTTCCTTAGTATGTTTTGCAATTTTTAGTTGAAAGCTTGACACAATATACTGGATAAAATGAACTACAATAAATGAGCCTTTAGAAATGTGGTGGTAAGATGTGGTAAAATAGTTTCTCTTAAGGGCAGGCCTTATTAAAACGAATACAAGACTTTGAGATATTTCAGAGGGTTACTTTTTCCTCCCCTCTTCCAGAGGCACAAAGAAGCTATTCTAAGCTCTTTACTGCAAAAACTAGGTAAAGCGAAACTCACAAAATGTGGACATGCCCCCTACTACTGGATTCCCTGGAGTTTTTAACTCTCATACTTGTCCACAATGAGCCTCCTGCTATTTGTCAGTTACAGTTTCAGTTTTCTTACTCTGTTACTGGCTCTCACTTAAGGTTTCTGTTTGAGGGTCTCTGCTCTGGTCAGGTGTAATTCTCTACAAAGAGTTTTTGGTTTGAAGTTTGTTTAGCTTTATACTTGTCGCTAAGGTGACTTCCAAGCTCCTTACATGCCAAACTAGAAACTGGGTGTTAAAATCTTGTTTATTTTATCTTCATGTATTACTCTCACTTCCCAAATCACTTGTATTGTTTGTTTAATGTATGTTATAACCATTTACCTCTTTTGTCTGTCTCTCTAACTATAACCATTTACCTCTTTTGTCTGTCTCTCTAACTAGAAAATGAAGAATATCTTAGGAAAGCATGAACTTGTATGCTTCCTGACTACTGTATCCTTTTGACATATAATAGTGACTAGCACCCAGCAGGCGGTCCGTGATTACCATTAAATGAATAGATGATTCCTGGAAATATATGATAAGTTTGTTACTTGGTGTTTTTGTGATTTTGTGATTTGGTTCAAATGTCTTCACTTATTTGTACTGGAATTATAGCAGATTCATTCAGTGTAAATAACGCTCTAAATATTCTTTTGAAACAGCATTTTACCATTATGTGGGTCAGCATCAATAATAAGAGTTGGAAATATCTCCACCTATAGTTGTGCTTTTAAGCACAATTATCTGTAACAGTCAGTGTTGGCCGCAATCTCAGCTGGATTTGGTTTCTTAAAAAAATAAATAAATGCAAAGACAACAATGGGAAGCAGTATGAGATAGATTTAAAGATGAATACCAAAATAAAGGTTATTGTTATGTGACACCGATGGGTTTCAGGTAACCCAATAGGCCTTCCATTGCTTGCTGAGAGTGCATTCATCTCTCCCTTTAGAAGTCCGGAATGCTACACACTGATAGAGATTAGCATTGTGATTCTGGGCACAGTTAGATGCCAAAACTTCAGTCAAGCTTCTCTTTAGTAACCTTTCCAAATCCTGACCTTTTTGTTATCATTGTAATTTGCTCATATGATTGTTTGTTTCCCCTACGTTTGTGACTCTTTATGCTGTTTATTTACAATGACTTCTGGACATTCTACATGGCATGTATTAAAGACATAAGAAAAGAGGTATTAGGTTGGTGTAAAAGTAATTGCAGTTTTTGCTATTATAAACTGGAATAATCATTCTATTTTGTAAATAAAAATGCCCCTTTCTTGCACAAATTGAATGCCTCATGGTAAGTATAAACAATTTTACAAACTATGATTATATGACAAATCAATTTTGATAAATTCTTTCTCAAATTCTAGTGATGATCATCATCTCTCTCAGACTATAAGTATAAAATTGTTCTTTATAAATGAAGTCGACTTGGTCTCTAACTCCTTAAGATGAATATGTCTTCTACATTAATAACAATGTTCTAATCTACAACCTACAGTAAAGATCAAATAAAAGCTTTGTTAAAGGATTTTATTTTTCTTACTTTTTTATTAAAATTTTATTTGTAATCAAGTTTGTTGATTACAAGTAAGGTCCAAACTGCTATCATTATTATATGTATTATTCTGCTCTCACTGATTGCCCAATTCTCTAGACGTTCTGTAAGTGTGGTGTAACAAAACTATGAGCACATGAATTATGGGTTTCCTTCTGTTTTGATGATCAATAATGTAGCAATTGATTACACTAAAGAGTTAACCAATCTGACTCAATTGAATCTACAAATACCAAGAGTGGCTATTTTAATTCAACGCTCCTTAAGTCAGTGTTAGATAAGTATAGTGATAAGATTTCACAAGGTTTTGTGGTTTAACTAACAGCCATGTATTCTCAGAGGCTTCAAAAAACAAATACTTATCTCTTATGTTACTTTATGGTTTTAAGTACACTGTAGCTCTATTGGGCTCCCTTGGCTTTGCTGTTTTATGCTGGGTTCACTAGACTCTATGGGGCCTGTATATTCTAGGCTCAGCTAGATTTGGTTAAACATGGCTCCACAAGTCTTCTCATTTCAGAATCTACACTGAAGGAATGCATTCATTATCTAAGACATACTATTTTAATGATGAAGAGTCAGAGCAAGAGGGCTATAGCACACAAAAATTACATTTAAAACATATGTTTATATGCAGCAAAATAACATGGCCAAGAACAAAGCCAACAAGGCAGAGGAAAATGGCTAGAAAAGGGATGGAAGAAATGCTAGTCAGTAAATAGTTCAAACTATCACAGAATAATGATTCACCAATATAAACCTCTTTATCTTCAATTTTTATCACTTAACATAGATGATAAATAACTATTTTATAATAGAAAGGTCACCAGTTATACAGTATCGTTAAAGGTAAAAAGCAAACCCCAAATATGTTTGTTTTTCTAGTTATTAGAAATATTACTAATTAATGTATCTAACAGTTCTTAAATCTATTAGTTTCTGATTTGTACCTTTTGAGTAATATGTTTCACACATTTAGTTTCAATCTAGTTTTCTAGGTTTTTGTTTTTAATTTTTTACTTAGAAAAGACAAATTTGTGTATTTAGAAACAACTTTAGAAAAACCAGTTCATGTGGTAGTTTTGGAAAGGTAGTTAAAAATTGAATGGATAAACAAGAATATTAATATGTCTAAAGCAATAGGTTCATTGATACATCATGCCATACCTTCATTATAAAAAAATATATTTTTAAGTATTTTACTTGGTTGTATTTCTAAAACATGTTGAAAGCTTTATAACCTTTTTCAGCTGCCAATAGAATGTATTTTAACATAATATGTCATAACGTAGTGTACCTAATTTAGATGAGGAAGATATATATGACTTTATATCCATCTTTTAAAATTCACTATGAGTGGCCAACATTGGCAAGATTCAGATTAGGATTTATGTGCAGATTAATTAGAGCAATAGCCAAATGCATTAAGCAATGGTAAAATCTTCAAAAACAGATAAAGATGGTATAACTGTTAAATGTATAGAAAATGGAGCTACAAAATACAAAGATATGGACCTGATCAGCATCTTTCCCTTAACCCTGACCTTGTAACTGACAGAAAAAAATTAACCCAGTATAGAAACACCCTCATCTCTAACATCTTCAGGCAAGTTAAACAAGATTGTAAATAATTAATGGTATGTCGTGGCTTCTATTAACAATGACTCTCCACACAGAGAAAAGAATCATTGATTCTACTCATGCACTCCTAGTCAACTTCCTGAACAGTTTTTCTCTGCACAACAGAAGACACATAGAAAATCTAATTGCAGGCAGGGCGTGGTGGCTCTCGCCTGTAATAACAGCACTTTGGGAGGCTGAGTTGAGTGGATAGCTTGAGCCCAGGAATTCCAGACCAGCTGGGCAACATGGCGAAACTCCGTCTCTACTAAAAATACAAAAAAAAAAAAAATGGCCGAACGTGATAGTGCGTGCCTGTAGTCCCAGCTACTTGGGAGGCTGAGGTGGGAGGACCACTTGAGCCTGGGAGGTAGAGGGTGCAGTGAGCCAAGATTGTGTCACTGCACACCAGGAGTCAGACCCTGTGAAAAAAAAATCTAATTGTGTAAAAGAAGTAGAAAAATTAAAAAGAAAATAAGAAAAACATGACTTAAGCAGCAAGAATTTAAAGAAAATAATAGCCCAGGATGTTGATGCTACAAACCCAAATTATAACATTATATATATAATCAGAGACTTTAGAGGAAGTTTGGATTATAGACACTAACAACAGAATATCCTATTAATGAGCATAGTTATATGTATTTGTGTGTAAATTAGTTCAACATTGTGAAAGACAGTGTGGTGATTCCTCAATGATCTGGAACCAGAAATACTATTTGACCCAGCAATCCCATTACTGAGTATATACCCAAAGTATTAGAAATCATTCTACTATAAAGACACATGCAAAGGTATGTTTATTGCAGCACTATTCACAATAGCAAAGATTTGGAACCAACCCAAATGCTCATCAATGATAGATGGGATAAAGAAAATGTGGCATATATACACCATGTAATACTATGCAGTCATAAAAAAAGAATGAGTTCTTGTCCTTTGCCAGGACATGAATGAAGCTGGAAACCTTTATTCTCAGCAAAGTGACACAGGAATAGAAAACTAAACACTGCATGTTCTCACTCATAATTGGGAGTTGAACAATGAGAACACATGGACACAGGGAGGGGAGCATCACACAGTGGGACCCGTCAGGGGTAGGAGGCAAGGGGAGGGAGAACATTAGGATGAATACCTAATGCATGCAGGGCTTAAAACCTAGATGATGGGTTGATGGGTGAAGCAAACCACTGTGGTACATGTATACATATATAACAAACCTGTACATTCTGCACATGTATCCCAGAACTTAAAGTATAATAAATTAAAAGAAAAAAAGGAAACACCCACCCAATAAAAAAGGTTTACCACTATACCACTAGGCTGCATGTGTTGCTTATGGGCAGACTGGGTATAGAAAAACTCACAATGATAGGTGGTGACTTTTTAGGAAAAATCAAGATTATTCTAAAGGAATGTATGCGTTAGCAGCTCTATATGTTTTTTGTTTGTTTGTTTGTTTAATGCTAAGGAAGCCAAACTCTAAAAAGTTAGAATGTCAAGTATATGATACCTTTTTTGAAATTTATAGTGGGAAGATGTTTGACTTGCTAAATAGGGAAACAAAATTAAGAGTGCTAGAAGATGCAAAACAGCAGGTTCAAGTGACAAGATTATAAGAATGGGAGGTCAAATGTGTTGACAGTGTACCTAAACTCATTGGCATAGGCAATAGTTGCCGAACTTCCAGTCAAACATCTGCAAATGTACATTCATCTTAGAGCCATGGAGTAAGTATTTCAGATCATTGCTGGAAAGGGAAAAATGCTTGAAAATTTTATTTCATCAATTTGACAACAAATGAAAAGAGGAGGTTATACTGCCAGTGTGGACAGGCAAAATAGGCTTGAAAGTGCTGAAGTTATTAAAAACATTTCAGTACTAGTGAAATGTATCAAATCCTTAGGTAGAAATAAACCTCATACTCCTTTCTGAGCAAGTAAACTCACTCAGGTGTTAAAGATATTATTTACAAATAAGATGGAATTTTTCATAATCTGAATTTAAAATCATAAAATGTGTGCTTATAATTTTTTATCATTTTCATTGTAAACAACTATGTAAACTAGTTTGTATGATAAATACTAACAAAATTCTGAAAAAGATTAAACTTTCCTCAAAGAGTGGATCAATTTTTGACTTTTTCCTCTTTCACTATTTCCTTCTTATTTTTAAAATACGGCTAGTAAACATGTAACCATATATTGCAGTACACAGGCAAAGAAAGAGATACTATATAAATTTCTGCCCGATGAGATGATCTCATTATACTAAACCACTATTCATTTCTAATTGCTCCCTCCTCTTACAAGTAGTCTTCCTTTCAATTTTCGAGTTGCTTTGGTTTAGCATAAGGCACAACTGGAAAAACATACAAAAATAAATATCTGTGCTTGAGTACACACAGAGGAACCTGGGATATCTGTAAACGTGACTAATGCTAATAATCTAGACGTATTCAACTTTTTCAACCAAAGGTGAGATACTTTCCTTTCCTGATTGTCTGAGAAGCCATAATAACCCATCTACGTATGGTTCACACAGTCTGCCTTCTTTTCGAGAAATCCCAGAAATGATTTTCAATAGAAAGCCCACCAGTCCCATTTACTCTGCATGAAAGAAGAGTGAATGCCACTAGACCTGCTGTGAGTGACTTTTTGTTCCTCATTTAATCACAGCAAGAATCATTTTCACACAGTAAGAGATGGGGGACTTTCAAACTAATAAAAGCATAGTTTCCAGAGAAATTTGCAAGAATGCAAATTCTTGCAATGGTAATGACTAGTAGAAATTATCCAATAAAATAATAGTAAAGCTATATGTAGAAACCACAGGACTAAGAACATTGTCCATAGAGTATGTCGGACTCTTCACTTGAGACATAAAAACAAATCCAAATACTATAAACCTAATTTGGATTGGAAGTTGCCAATAATAAATGAGCAATATTTTAAGGAACTTAATATACGTTATCAAAGCAAACCACTAAATTATTTTAGTATTTGCTCTTTGTGTTGACCAATTTAAGATACTATATTTATATCATTAAACTGGTATCAGCTATTATTTTTCTTTTTCTTTTCCTTCTTGCATTTCCTCCTACATATTTCTATATTAAAAGTTTTGTTATTATTTTGTTATTCATTTCAGTGAATGAATAAATATGCATTAAGGAAGATTATAAATATACTGTAAGTTTCCCATTTGTGACATTTACAAAGAACTTCCACTACATGTAATAATGTTGATATTTAGTTGTCTAAGTATTGGGCACATAGATACAAACAATGCACTTATTTAACCATTTTCAAAAGAGATGGAATCTGATTTCCACAGAAAATTATCTTTTTTGTTCTACTGTATCTATAATCAATCCCTTTTATTAGTTTCTTTTTCACTTAAACTTTTTGAAATATTACAATAATTATATTTTCACACATAGTTGTGCAAAATAAAACAGATACATCTACACATACAATACAAAATAGTTTTATGACCCCAAGAATTCCTGATGTTGACCTTTCATAACAACACAATATCCTTCTTCCCGACCTACCTTAAAACCGGGCAACTTCTAATTGGTTTTCCATTTCTACAGCATTGTATTTTAAGAATGTTATATGGAGATGTCAGAGAAAATAGCAAAGTAAGGAAATCTGAAATTCTACTTGTCCTTCAAAGCAATAGAAAAAACAGATTAGGCAATGTAAGAATCAACTTTTTGAAAAGTTATCCAAAAGCTTTCAGCCACACGAAAACTTGCAAGTACCTGTTTTTCAGAAAAATAGCTCTCAGTAAGAACAGTGAGCTTTGGAGAATTTTAACTTGCTCTAGCCCTTTCCTACACTCTCCGGTTCAGCAGTAGCATTGAAAATAATAGCACATATTCTTAGTACTGGAGGGAGAAAAACAAATCTCATTCTCAAAAAAGGATCATTATTTCATCTGTCTGGTAGCTCCCTGAAAGAACACCTGAAAATACTTGTCTTATTTGGTCTCACTCAGAACTCATGCACTGCTAAATCATTATGTGGGGGTGTGTATGAAAACATTTAGAGGCCAATAATTTGATCACTGATGCCTGAGGCAATGTGTAACAGTTGGGAGAAACAAGAAACTACCTAAAAAACATGGAAGAAAATGCTTAGAAATGAGATGTACATAAGGGATTTTAAAAGTTCCTGGGAATCTAGAAGCAAAAGCGCATGCCCATGACTGGGCACTTGCTGAGCACAGACCTGACATGTCTCTAAACTTTAATTTCTGGCTGATGTTGAAACTCTGCACACGCAGGAAGTTACAGCTAAGGCAGAGTTGTAAACTTCCCTGTTGAGTGTTAAAGAAATGACTAAACTTATATACAAAACTTCTCCACAAAGTTAGGGAGTTTTTGCTTTCAGTCGTTTAAGAAAATCTCTCTCCAGTCATTTGCTGACTAAAATGTTAACTAATCAAACACTTCAATGGCTATATAAGATTACAGACTTTATTGATTCAGTTCAGAAAAGTAACTTTAGTAACAACTACTACAACAAATGAAAGCAAAAGCAAACTCTAGGAAGAAAGGAGAATCTGATTTGCTGAGTAGTCTTATTATAATATCCAAAATGGCTAGTATTCAAAGTATTACAAGGTATACAAAGAAATAAGAATGTGATCACATACAAGATAAAAATCAGTCAATAGAAACTGTGCCTGGAGAAAACCAGATGTCAAGCATACTGAGGAAAAAATGTAAACAATCTATTATAAATATGTTCAAAGAGCCAAAAGCAACCACATTTATAGAATTAAGAAAAAATATAAGACCAATCCATCACAAAATTGAGAAAAACATTAATTTAGTATATACATTATTTTTAAAAAGCCAGATACAAACTCTGGAGTAGAAAAATACAACTGAACTGAAAAGTTCACTAGAATAGACAGCAGATTTAAACAGGCAAAATAAATATGCAGTGTATTTCAATACAGCAGTTTGGATTATACACTCTGTAGTACAGAAAAAAAAAATGAAGAAAAATGAACAGAGCCTAAGGATCCTGTTGGACAACTTAAGTGTACCAACACATGCATAGTGGGAAACCAGAGGAGATAAAACAGCAAAAAATATTTAAAGGTAATGGCTGAAAATATTCATTTTCTGAACACCCTCACTTGCACATTTAAGAAGATAAGAAACTCCTAGAAGGATAAACCAAAACAGATACACATTTAGACACAACTTAATCCCACTGCCAACTATCAAAAACAAAGAAAGAATTTTAAAAACAAGAAGAATTGAATCATTATGTACCAGGCATGTTCAATAAAATAAATTGCTTATTTCTCATCAGAAACCATAAAGGAGTAATTAAGACACTCTGTATAAACATGATGTTAGGGCGTTTGTCAGTAGATGACAGGACCTATGAGAAATGATAAAGTCCTTCAGGCTGAAATAACACAGTTGTTCAAATCTTCATAAAATATTTTTTTGAAAAAATACAGTAAATGTAAATATAAAAGTTAGGAAAAATAGATAATACAAATGTAGTTTTTGTTTATACTTCATTTTCTTCTATTTTAAAGGACAACCATATGAAACATTCTTAAATATCTTGGTTGATAAAATACCCAATGTATAAAGATGCTTCTTGTTTCATAAAAAGCATGAATAGTCGTTGACAAAGCTGTAAACAAAGGTTTACAGTTATGCATGGCTGGGGAGGCCTAAGGAAACTTACAATATGGTGAAAGGCACCTCTTCACAGGGCGACAGGAGAGAGAATGAGAGTCGAGCAAAGGGGGAAGCCCCTTATGGAACCATCAGATCTGAGAACTTACTATCACAGAACAACATGTGGGAAACTGCTCCCATGATTCAATTACCTCCCACCAGGTCCCTCTCATGATATGTGGGGATTATGGGAACTACAATACAAGATGAGATTTGGGTGAGATACAGTCAAACCATGACATAGCATTACTAGCTATTTCTACTAAACATTTAATAAATAGCAGACCAGGCATTGTGGCTCACGCCTGTAATCCCAGGACTTTGGGAGGCTTGGGTGGAGGAATCGTCTAAGGTCAGGAATTTGAGACCAGCCTGACAAGTATGGTGAAACCCCATCTCTACTAAAAATGCAAAAATTAGCCAGGCATGGTGGTGCACCCCTGTCATCCCAGCTACTCGGGAGGCTGAGGCGGGAGAATCTCCTGAACCCGGGAGGCGGAGGTTGCAGTGAGCTGAAATTATGCCATTGCACTCCAGGCTGGGCAACGAGTGAAACTCTGTGCTAGGAAAAAAAAAAAAAATTCAAGTATAATATTTGGAACATATCAGTTTATTAGCTGGGCACAGTGGCTCGCACCTGTAATCTCAGCACTTTGGAGAGCCAAGGTGGGCAGACACGAGGTCAGGAGATCGAGACCATCATGGCTAACATGGTGAAACCCTGTCTCTAATAAAAATACACAAAATTATCCAGGCATGGTGGTGGGTGCCTGTAGTCTCAGATACTCAGGAGGCTGAGACAGGAGAATCGCTTGAACCCAGGAGACGGAGGTTGCAGTGAGCCGAGATTGAGCAAGACTCTGTCACAAAAAATAAAAAAATAAAAAATAAAAAAACTAGTTAATATTAAAACTTTATAAATTCTTCCCTTAAATTTCATTTTTCTAAGGTCAGGAATCAGAGGCAGAGTTAGTGTGCCTCTCCCTCTTGGAAAGACAAAATAGACACATAGTGTGAACTTTTTTAAAAAGGCAATGCAGGAAATTAACAGGAAAACTGAAAGAATTCACAGAATCTTTCAAAGAAGTGGCAGATTGCAACCTACATTGTGAGCCAGGTGAAAATTAGGAGTATGACAGAGGGAGAGACTGCCTAGAGGATACACACCCCAACTTGGGAACCTGAAAATCCAGGACATAAGGGAAGGCCTTAACTCTACTCATTACTGAACTGATTTAGGGAGTGGTGTGTTAGTTCATTTTTACACTGCTATAAAGAACTACCTGAGACTGGGTAATTTATAAAGAAAACAATTTTAATAGATTCACAATTCCACATGGCTTGGGAGGCCTCAGGAAACTTACAATCATGGCAGAGGATGAAGGGGAAGCAAGGCACGTCTTAACTGGCAGTGGGGGAGGGACTGTCAAACACTTTTAAACCATGAGATCTCCTAAGAACTTACTATTATGAGAACAGGATGGGAAAACCAATCCCATGATCCAATCACTTTCCAGCAGGTCTCTCCCTTGACATGTGAGGATCACAATTCTGATGTGATTTGGGTGGGGAAACATAGACAAAATATATCATTCTGTCCGTGACCTCTCACAAGTCTCATGTTCTTCTCACATTTCAAACACAATCATGACTTCCCAACAGTTTCCCGGAGTCTAAACTCATCCCGGCATTAACCCAAAAGTCCAAGTTTAAAGTCTCATCTGAGACAAGGCAAGTCCCTTCTGCCTATGAGCCTATAAAATTAAAAGCAAGTTAGGACCAGACACAGTGTCTCACACCTATAATCCCACATCTTTGGAGGCCAAGGTGGATGGATCACTGGAGATCAGGAGTTCAAGACCAGCCTGGCCAACATGGTGAAATCTTGTCTTTACTAAAAATACAAAAATTTGCCAAATGTCATGGTGCACACCTGTAATCCCAGCTACTAGGGAGGCTGAGGCAGGAGAATTGCTTGAACCCAGGAGGAAAAGGCTGCAGTGAGCCAAGATTAAACTACTTCTCTCCAGTCTGGACGACAGAGTGAGACTGTACCAAAAAAAAAAAAAAAAAAGTTAGTTACTTCCAAGATACAATGGATATACAGGATGTACAGGCATTGGGTAACTGTTCCTGTTCCAAATGGGACAAACTGGCCAAAACAGAGGCTACAGGCCCCATACAAGTTCAGAACCCAGCAGGGCAGTCATTAAATCTTAAAGCTCTGATATGATCTCCCTTGACTCCATGTTTTGCATCCAATGCATGGTGATGCAAGGGGTGGGCTTCCAATGCTTTGGGCAGCTCTGCCCCTCTTGCACTGAAGGATGCAGTCTCTGTGGCATTTTGATGGACCAGTGTTGAGTGCCTGTGGCTTCTCCAAGTGCATGGTGCAAGCCGCTGGTGGATCTACCATTCTGGGTTCTGGAGGATGGTGGCCCAATTCTCACAGCTCCACTACGCAGTGCCACAGTGGAGACTCTGTGTGGAGGCTAAAACCTCACGTTTTCCCTTCACATTGCCCTAGTAGAGGTTCTTCACGAGGGCTCCATCCCAGCAGCTGACTTCTGCCTGGCATTCAGGCATTTCTGTACATTCTCTGAAATCTAGGCAGAGGCTCCCAAACTTCAACTCTTGTATGTAATCACCTTCTTTGTTCTTATTTATATTTATATCTGAGATCTACTTTACCTAATAATAAAATAGCCACTTCTGCTTTTACATTAATGTCAGCATAATACTTTTCTTCTATCCTTTTATTTGTAAATATTGTGTTTGGAGTGATTTTCTTGTAAATAGCCCTCAGTTGAGTCATAGTTTTTTTGTTTTGTTTTGTTTTTTTTCACTTTGCTGATACTTTTCTTTAATTGGTGTATTTAGACCATTTACATTTATAGCAATTACAGAAATGCAATTGGTGGAAGGTTGGGAGTCTCCTAAACCAGTTAACCTGCCACTGGGTTGAGGGATGGGAGATGTTGAGTTTGGATAGTTCTCTGCCATTGGGTGTAAAATTGAGAGACACTCATCATGGGCCACCTTCTGCTGCTGGTAAAGGGATGGGAGGCCCGTAAGTACTCTCTGGTGGTGTAGTAGACATAAACCTGCTGAGGTAGATGTGAAGCAAGGGATGGTTTGACCAGCCCAGTTTCTGGTAGTGCTGCTCCTCTGGGTTGATAGACTCACCGCTGCTACTAAATATGTCTCTCCAATAAATCTCTTCTAAGCTTTCCCTTGATTAGTTATTTGACCAGACGGAACAGGCTTTTTTGTTTGTTTGTTTGTTTTGAAATTCCAAGGTAAAAAATAATTAGCCCATTTAGAAAGAGTTGTAGAGCTTTAGAATTTAAAATAAAATACGCCAAGATTTACATTCAAGTGTTAGAAGTTGTTAAGCATAGCCAATGTTGTTTGTGTTAGGAGCTATTTACTATATACTCAGCACTGTGCCAGGCATTACAGATATACTAAAGAAGTATACCTTTTTATACCTACATAATTGTGCTTTTTGGGTTAACTTACTTGGCTTTCAAATTTGTAACATAATGTGTTAATCGGTTTGTTTTTATTATATTCCATTTATCTATTAATCTGATTGTGTTTATGGGAAAAAGAATAAAATGGCAATACATGTACATATCTTTATGTATATCTATGTGTGTATAGATATATGTATTCATATATGCATATCTCTATCATACATTTGTGTTTATGGTATACATATATGATAAATGACTAGATATAGTTACATAAATATATGAATTCCTATATGTCTAATCATGTGTCTATTAAATCAGAGCCAGAAACAAGAACAAAAGGAAAAATAAATTTTAAAAAATAATTATTTCTTCCATTAAATCTGAAATATCAGTTTAGGGCAATGTATCTATTACAGATAAACAGAGATTCTTTCATTCTAGTATATAAAGACATACTAATGATGTGGTTACTTGTATTAGATACAAAGTGGTATATATCTTAAGAGTCTAAACAAGCTTTGATCAGAGTCATTTAGTACTTGTTTTAGGTTCTCACATCTTTCACTGTTTGTATTCTGCCTTTGAATAAGAATTAATTTATCCTACTTAAGTGAGCAGTGAACTTCAGAATCACTGTCTGCTGGAGAAAGCCTGCATTTCTTTATTTTAACCATACAAGTGATACTTTGAAAATCTGAGATCCAAGTTAAATGCTTTTGACTCAGTGCTGGAACTCTATCGGAATGAATATCAATATTGTTAAATCTTCTTGCTGTGTGTATTAGAAAGTGAAAGTTTAAAATCGTTACTTTTTATTTTTGAACTAAGGCCAAGAGAGTAATTTTGTGCTATTGATTTGAGATGACAATTTTATTCAATTAGTAGTTTTACATTAATGCACTCCATATAGACAACAATTTGCCTTAATAAAATATGAAATGTGTTCAGCTTTTAAGAAAGAATAGCAGCATTGATTTAGTATTCTTTAAAAATTAGCCATCATTTTTCAGAAAAAAATTAAAAATTATATTTTAATATATATTTTTGGTTAATCTTAGAAATATGAGTTAATTGATGCATTTGATTATAGGCACCTTACAGGTAAGGAAAACATAATAGTATATCTTCTATATGGGTAAATTTCCATATATATTGATGTTCTTTTTCATGGCTAGCATACCCATTCCAGAATATTTAAAAATAACCTTAAGAAGAAGAATCTATTCTCCTAAAACCTCTCACTAAACTTTAAGAGAAGATGACATTCTCACATTAGAAAGAAAAATTGGACATTGCTTTAAGTTCTAAGTTTAATTAGTAACTTACTAGAAATTTATAACATTTTGCCAAAGTATTTCCCAAAGTGATTGTACCATTTTATATTTCTGTTTTGTATTTTCTAAAATTGTAACGATTTGCATTATATTACGCCCGTTATATCACATTTGGTTAAGTCACCTTGGCCTAGAGTTTTCTGTGTAATAAGATTTTTCTGAGCAAATTTAATTAATGTATTAGATAAAAGGCTACTTAGATTTTCTGCTTCATATTGAGTCAATTTTGGTAGTTATATTTTCACCAAATTAATGAGAATTTCATTCCTAGAAAACATTTTACATTGTCAAGTTATTTATTTTAGCCATTCTAGTGGGTACTATGTGTTTCTGTTTTCCAATGCCTAAAGATGTTGAAAATTGTTCACATGGATATTGGACATTTGTTTGTGAAGTATCTTTTCAAATATTTTGACATTTAGGAATATTAGTTTTTTGTGTATTGAAGTGTCGGACCATTGTATAAGTTGTGTATACAATTAATTTTTCAGATATGAGCTTGCTGCATATTTTTACCTAGTTTCTGCCATCTTTTTAATTACTTAATGGTTTCTTTTATAAAGCAATAGTTTTTAATATTGATAAAGTCTAATTTGTCTTTGTTTTCTTTTATAATCATTGTCTCCTTTCTGAAAATCAGTGATGCACTAAAGATGAAAGTATTTTTCTCTCGTTTTTCTTAATAAATATTATCATTTTACTTTCAGTTCTGTGATTCATTTTGATTCAATATTTGTGTGTAGTGTGAGACAAGAATAAATGTAAGTCTTATTTTTTCTTATTTTTATTGCTCCATGACAGTTTGTTGAAAACACTGTATGCCCTTCCTTAAATTACCAGGGCATTGTTATTAAAAATAAGTTAACTATATACATATGGGTTTACTTCTGAACTCTCCTTCTGTATCATTTATATACAGATCTATCATTACTTCAATACCATACTCTCTTTATTATTATAATTTCACAGTAAATCTTGAAATCTCATGCATCATATATTAATATTTTTTTTCCAGCAATTTTTTATTATTATTATTATTATTATTATTATTATTATTTTTTTTTTTTGAGACGGAGTCTCGCGCTGTGTCACCCAGGCTGGAGTGCAGTGGCGCGATCTCGGCTCGCCATTCTCCTGCCTCAGCCTCCGAGTAGCTGGGACTACAGGAGCCCGAATTTTTTTTTTATTATTATACTTTAAGTTCTAGGGTACATGTGCACAACATGCAGGTTTGTTACATATGTATACTTGTGCCATGTTGGTGTGCTGCACCCATTAAGTCGTCATTTACATTATGTATATCTCCTAATGCTATCCCTCCCCACTAACCCCTCCCCACAATAGGACTCAGTGTGTGATGTTCCCCTTCCTGTGTCCAAGTGATCTCATTATTCAATTCCCACCTATGAGTGAGAACATGCAGTGTTTGGTTTTCTGTTCTTGGCGATAGTTTGCTGAGAATAATGGTTTCCAGCTGCATCCATGTCCCTACAAAGGACATGAACTCATCCTTTCTTATGGCTGCATAGTATCCCGTGGTGTATATGTGCCACATTTTCTTAATCCAGTCTGTCACTGATGGGCATTTGGGTTGATTCCAAGTCTTTGCTATTGTGAATAGTGCCACAATAAACATACGTGTGCATGTGTCTTTATAGCAGCATGATTTATAATTCTTTGGGTATATACCCAGTAATGGGCTGGCTGGGTCATATGGTATTTCTAGTTCTAGATCCTTGAGGAATCGCCATACTGTTTTCCACAATGGTTGAATCAGTTTATAGTCCCACCAACAGTGTAAAAGTGTTCCTATTTCTCCACATCCTCTCCAGCACCTGTTGTTTCCTGACTTTTGAATGATCGCCATTCTAACTGGTGTGAGATGGTATCTCATTGTGGTTTTGATTTGCATTTCTCTGATAGCCAGTGATGATGAGCATTTTTTCATGTGTCTGTTGGCTGTATGCATGCGTTCTTTTGAGAAATGTCTATTCATATCCTTTGCCCACTTTTTGATGGGGTTGTTTGTTTTTTTCTCATAAATTTGTTTGAGTTCTTTGTAGGTTCTGGATATTAACCCTTTGTCAGATGAGTAGATTGCAAAAATTTTCTCCCATTCTGTAGGTTGCCTGTTCACTCTGATGGTAGTTTCTTTTGCTATGCAGAAGCTCTTTAGTTTAGTTAGATCCCATTTGTCAATCATGGCTTTTGTTGCCATTGCTTTTGGTGTTTTAGACATGAAGTCCTTGCCCCTGCCTATGTCTTGAATGGTATTACCTAGGTTTTCTTCTAGGGTTTTGATGGTTTTAGGTCTAACATTTAAGTCTCTAATCCATCTTGAATTAATTTTCGTATAAGGAGTAAGGAAAGGATCCAGTTTCAGCTTCCTACTTATGGCTAGCCAATTTTCCCAGCACCATTTATTAAATAGGGAATCCTTTCCCCATTTCTTGTTTTTGTCAGGTTTGTCAAAGTTCAGATGGCTGTAGATGTGTGGTATTATTTCTGAGGGCTCTGTTCTGTTCCATTGGTCTATATCTCTGTTTTGGTACCAGTGCCATGCTGTTTTGGTTACTGTAGCCTTGTAGTATAGTTTGAAGTCAGGTAGCGTGATGCCTCCAGCTTTGTTCTTTTGACTTAGGATTATCTTGGCAATGTGGGGTCTTTTTTGTTTCCATATGAACTTTAAAGCAGTTTTTTCCAATTCTGTGAAGAAAGTCATTGGTAGCTTAATGGGGATGGTGTTCAATCTATAAATTACCTTGGGCCGTATGGCCATTTTCACAATATAGATTCTTCCTATCCATGAACATGGTATGTTCTTCCATTTGTTTGTGTCCTCTTTTATTTCACTGAGCAGTGGTTTGTAGTTCTCCTTGAAGAGGTCCTTTACATCCCTAGTAAGTTGGATTCCTAGCTATTTTATTCTCTTTGAAGCTATTGTGAATGGGAATTCATTCATGATTTTGCTCTCTGTTTTTCTGTTACTGGTGTATAAGAATGCTTGTGATTTTTGCACATTGATTTTGTATCCTTAGACTTTGCTGATGTTGTTTATCAGCTTAAGGAGATTTTGAACTGAGACAGTGGGGTTTTCTAAATATACAATCATGTCATCTGCAAACAGGGACAATTTGACTTCTTCTTTTCCTAACTGAATACCCTTGATTTCTTTCTCTTGCCTGATTGCCCTAGCCAGAACTTCCAACACTATGTTGAATAGGAGTGGTGAGAGAGGGCATCCCTGTCTTGTGCCAGTTTTCAAAGGGAATGCTTCCAGTTTTTGCCCATTCAGTATGATATTGGCTGTGGGTTTGTCATAAATAGCTCTTACTATTTTGAGATACGTTCCATCAATACCGAATTTATTGAGAGTTTTTAGCATGAAGGGCTGTTGAATTTTGTCAAAGGCCTTTTCTGCATCTATTGAGATAATCATGTGGTTTTTGTCTTTGGTTCTGTTTATATGCTAGATTATGTTTATTGATTTGCATATGTTGAACCAGCCTTGCATCCCAGGGATGAAGCCCACTTGATCATGGTGGATAAGCTTTTTGATGTGCTGCTGGATTCGATTTGCCAGTATTTTATTGAGGATTTTTGCATCGATGTTCATCAGGGATATTGGTCTAAAATTCTCTTTTTTTGTTGTGTCTCTGCCAGATTTTGGTATCCGGATGATGTTGGCCTCAGAAAATGAATTAGGGAGGATTCCCTCTTTTTCTATTGATTGGAATAGTTTCAGAAGGAATGGTACCAACTCCTCCTTGTACCTCTGGTAGAATTCGGCTGTGAATCTGTGTGGTCCTGGATTTTTTTTTGTTGGTAGACTATTTATTATTGCCTCAATTTCAGAGCCTGCTATTGGTCTATTCAGGGATTCAACTTCTTCCTGGTTTAGTCTTGGGAGAGTGTAAGTGTCCAGGAAATTATCCATTTCTTCTAGATTTTCTAGTTTATTTGTGCAGAGGTGTTTTTAGTATTCTCTGATGGTAGTTTGTATTTCTGTGGGATCGGTGGTGATATCCCGTTTATCATTTTTTATTGCATCTTTTTTATTCTTCTCTCTTTTCTTTATTAGTCTTGCTAGTGGTCTATCAATTTTGTTCATCTTTTCAAAAAACTAGCTCCTGGATTCATTGATTTTTTGGAGGGTTTTTTGTGTCTCTGTGATCAGGTATTTTTAGCTCACTAACAGTGAGCCATTTTTTGATACATGTTTTAGCTTACCAAGCAAATAAACTATTAGAATCGTATTTTAACTCCTCTAGCAGCACCATCAGATGAACAATATCTGCTTGGTGGGCTCATGTCAATAAATTCAACCTGATTCAACTTTATGTTCCTTCTACCATTATCGCACACCCTTGGTATCCATTCCCATACCTGTTTTCTGCTTATATGAATTAGAAAACTCGAGTAGTTCTTTTGGAGTGTAGCACACCTTCTCATGGGTCACACTGTGAACCTCACCTCTAGGGGCCTGCCAGGACTTGAATCTAGTTATAGATCTGGAAGCAGAGAGGGGTGGTGGGAGCGGTTTCTGAAGAGAATCAGTCTAGTTTTGCCTGGCAACTGCCTCAGGGGAGGCCATCACTGCTGCTGCTGGCAGTGCATGGTTAATCTCAGATAAAGGTGGAAAGGCTGATGGCAGCCTGGGTGGGGAAGAAATGTTGCCACCACTTGGGGTGGAGAGGCCATCTCCCCTGTCAGAAAAAAAAAGGCTTATCTGAATTTAAGAGCTCAGTGCCCCCAGCTTCATTAGGGTTCTCACACACGTCCCCATCCCAAGTTACAGGGTCCAATTCTTTTCCAGTCAATGCCCTCACTTTAACAGCAGACACCTGGTGAGGTTGTGCATGCACTGTTCATGGCACGTCAGCCACTCACATTATACGTGCTTGTGTCTGATTTTCTGTAATTTTAGCCCTTTGTCTACAGAAGATAAGACTCTTACCCATGGAAATATTAGAAGATTTGAAGGTAAATACGTGCTTCTGGAACCAGGAGATAGAATCCATGAGCTGATCTTTTTCCTTCATCACTTTGTCCAGTGAATTTAGGAGCAACCAAACAACTTCATTATATTCCTTGGTTCTCCACAAATGCTCAAAGGATCATATATTGAGTCACTAATCTCCTTGCCTCTCACAAGCAATGAATCAGGAGTATCAAATGCATTTATTTTGTATAACTCTCTAAATAATTCATGCCATGGACTATCAGTCCTTAGTATCAGAAGTAGAGTCCTTAGCATTTTGTGGTGTAATCAGATTAAACAGCCAATGACAGAGACCCCAAAACCAACTAAATAAATCTATCCTTAAAATTTTGTTTCTCTAGAACCAGTCCTAGTAGCAAAATCTTGATTAGTCAGAATTCTCCAGAGGGACAAAACTAATAGTATATAAGTGTATGTGAAAAGGAGTTTATATGAAAGAGGTGGGATCACACACTCCTAATGAATATTTAAATTTTTTTTGAGAAGTATCATGAAAATCTGCATCATGAGCCTTTAAATATTCATACTTTTTGAACCACTGGTCTTATTTTCATTGTTTTCGAAAACAGGAAAAGACTTTCTTAACAAACATGGTCATTATCATATTGTTTGCAATAGTTCAACAATAACTTAAAAAATATGTACAATATAACTGAAAACAAAATAATACTTTCACTGTCATTAGAAAACTGTAAAATATTTACAGTTTTACAAGTGGATAAGTCCAAAACAGAATTTTCAAAAATCCAACCAATTAATTAGATTCAATCAAAATAAAATGATAATTAAAATGCAAATGGAATGTAAATGCTTCATTTTCATTTTTAAGAAATGAAAACTCAAAATATTAAACAGTTTTAACATATAGGCAGCAGGAACTGTCAAAAGGCTCTGAGTTATTAAAAGGTCATGATTTAAAGGCAAACATAAACATGTAATATAATAAAATACATGCATGATTTCAACCAACAATTTCAACTTCTTCTGCACAGATTTATCTTTATTGTAGGATATTTCTAATATGAGTTTGAAGTTTAAGCAAAGCAGACATACAGTTTATCCTTGAACAACACAGGCTTGAACTGTACAGGTCCACCTATACGTGGATTTTCTCCTGACTTGGCTACCCCTGTGACAGCAAGACCAAACCCTCCTTTTCCTCTTCCTCCTCAGCCTACTCAATGCAAAAATGACAAGGATGAAGATTTTGTGATGAGCTACTTCCACTTAATGGATAGTAAGTACATTTTATCTTTCTTTTGAGGTTTTTAAAACATTTTGTTTTCTTTAGCTTTATTATAATATTGTAAGAATACAATGTATAATACAAATAACACACAAATGTGTTAATTGACCATGTTTTCAGTAAGGCTTCTACTCAACAGTGATATATTAATAGTTAAGTTTTAGGGGAGCCAAAAGCTATACATGAATTTTTAACTGTGTGAGGGGTCAGCATACCTAACTCCTGCATTGTTCATGGGTCTACTGTACCATTTAGTATTAAACATTGATTTCATGCTGTTAGTGAACTTCTCAAGGATTCTCTTGTTTAAAAAGTCCTTAGAAAAAGCCAAAACTACATTTGAAACTTATGTTTTATCCTATAATCCATACTAAGTGATTAAAAATATGTATTTTAATTTTTGTTGTTACTTTATAAAACTAGAAGGTGAGATTACACATTCAATGTTACTTATTAAGTCAGCCTGAATTAATCTAAATCATAATAACGTTTCAAAAGCACCAATAATACTGGTTCAGAGGCATGCATATTTGTTTTCATGATGATTCATTAACTATCTTGTGGTTTGTCACTTTGTCATGAAGAGGATATTGTGGTTTAATTATCATTGGTGTCAGATCAGTGTTTTTATAATAGAAGAAAACTTATCAGAAGGTATATTAAGATTTTGTTTTAAATGAATTGCACTTTAATTTCCAAGAACGACCTTCTTTCCTTCTTCTTTCATTCATGCAAAACTTGTATTTATTGAATGCTAACCATGATGTAGGCATTTTTCTAGGTATTGAGGATAAAGCAATGAAGAATATCTATCCATTACACTCATACACCTTATAATTTAGCAGATAAGCAGATAATATACAAATAGCTAAGATTTGGAAACAACCTAAATGTCCATCAACAGATACACAGATAGAGAAAATGTGGTACATATACACAAGGGAGTAGTATTCAGCCACAAAAAAGAATGATATGCTGTCATTTACAACAACATGAATGAAATTGGAGATCATTATGTTAAGTGAAATAAGCCTCACTTTGGGTTTGGATTTTCGGATTTGTGGGATCCAAAAATCAAAAGAATCAAAAATCAAAAGAATTGATCCAGAAATCCAAAGATTTGAACTTATGAATGTAGATAGTAGAAGGGTGGCTATCAGAGGATAGGAAGGTTAGTGGGGAGTTTGTGGAGGGGGAGGTGAGGATGGTTACTTGGTACAAAAAAATAGAAAGAATAAATACGACCTACAGTTTGATATCACAACATGGTGACTATTATCAATAAAAACTTAACTGTACTTTTTAAAATAACTAAATATTGTAATTGGATTGTTTGTAATACAAAGGATAAATGCTTGAGGGGATCGATACCCCTTTCTCCATGATGTGCTTATTTCACATTACATTGCATGCCTGTATCAAAATATCTCATGTACTCCATAAACATATACATATAATATGTACCCATAAAAATTTAATAAAATTAGAAAATAAAAGCAAAACAAACCAAAAAAACAAATTATGCACTATAAATATTTCAATTGCTAAGAAGAAAAATAAAGCAGGGTAAAAAATGTAATATGATCATACTTACATTATAGAACATCTATATTAAACTATAAATGTGGGTCATGTTTGCAATTCAATTTTCAACTGAAAAAACATTTGCTACAATTGATTTCTTCTTATCTATTTAATGCAGTTGTTGTTGCCTGTGAGTAGGATACAACGTGCTTGGATTTCATAAATATGTGTGGATTGTTTATATGTTATATTTTCTCACAAGTCTTTCTTACCCTGTCTTACAAAAATACTTTCTATCAGAATCATGAAAGCATTTAGGCAGTGAATTATCTCTTGCCTACCATAAAATGCAAGTTAGAACCTAACTAATATATTTGCAAATCACTTGTACATTCTCATATACAAATTAATCTTTACATTGATTGAAATTCTGCCTGCTTTAAGGCAGATTCGTTCTCTCTCTGTTTATTACCCCTCCTCATTCTTGAGAGTTTTGAGAGAGAGCGAGAGAGAATTTTTTTTTTTTTTTGAAACAGAGTTTCGCTCTTGTTGCCCAAGCTGGAGTGCAATGGCACTACCTCAGTTCACTGCAACCTCCACCTTCCGGGGTTCAAGCGATTCTCCCTCCTCAGCCTCCTGAGTAGCTGGGATTACAGACGCCCACCAGCACACCTGGCTAATTGAGAGAGGACTTTTTAAGCATTTTTATACCCAGGACTTTCACATACTAGAATGAATTTAAAAACAAAAAAAACATATGAAACAGAGAATCTGACCAATAGAATGACTGCTCTGTTTTATTTGAGATTGGATAGAGATAGCAGTCAGCATCTTTCAGGGTTAGAACACGATATGGAGGAATAAGCAGGTCCCATAAATATTTAGTTTTTTGGCCCGAGAAGCAAAATAGAGGGACACCATAGCAGTTAGAAAAGGCTAGTTACAGCAGAACACAAGGAAGATCTAAAAAGGGAATTAACGATTTATACTAGGGATAGAACTTAGTTTAGGGACTATAGCGCTGAGTCATATTTGCACAGTGATTTAGTCCCAGGTATCCTTATTTCTTGGGGCTGTTTTTATTGCTACTTGGGTACTTAACGGAAATTGACATCTAGATTTCAAAGTAACAAATTCTTGGTGTGTGCTGAAATACTTCCAGCAGCTTTCTTGGAGAATGTGCCATATACTTTTGTACTTAAAAATGGTTAAGATTTGGAAAGATAGAGAAAAAGGCAAAAACATAGCAATAATCATTTTTCTACTGAAAGTGGGATTCTCAAACTTTGGTGTACATGGGAATCCACATCCCCTGGAGGGTTTGTTAATTCACATACTTTTGGTTTTGTCAACAGAGGTTCTGATTCAGTAGGTTTGGGAGGGCCTGCGAATTTTTATTTCTGACACGCTCCAAGGTAATGCTAATATTGTTTATCTGTGGACAACACTGAGAACCACTGTATTAGCATTATGAGTTTTTGGAGGGAGTGTTAGTACCATCTTTTAATAAAGGCAAGATATAAGTTAATATGTAACTAAACATAGTAAACTTTTAATATTTGTTAAGATTGAAAAATAAATGGATTGTAATTCATACCTTTTACCTCTGTATTTGATTTAAGTGTTCTAATACTGTGAAACAATATGAAATAGCCAAGAGACCTACTAATTTCTACGATAGATAACATTGACTTTGGGTAAGCCATTGAAAACTCTGGGCATCCAGTTCATTATCTTCCAGAATGCCAGTTTTACTTTTATTAAAGTGTTGTTGTGGGATTCAAATGAGACAATGTTTATTTTTAATCGATAAAATGAAGGAGATGTACTAGATCTGTGACTTTCTTAAATTTTGCCCTTATAGCCTTTAGATTCTGTAGAGGGACTCTAGTGGATACTAAAAACATAGTTTTTTTCCAACTTTTCAAATGAACTATTCAGTGACAACAGCAACCACACAAACTACTAGACAGGACATACATTATTCATTAATTCTTGTCATTCATATAATAAATTTTATTGAATAAAATGTATTAAACAGATTCCTAATACCTAATGAATACTCATTCTTTCACAACAACCACTAATAAAATCCTTATGTATTTTAAGATACTGACAAACGCAATTTTTTAAAATGTATGTTTGACTCAGCATCACAAAGGAGGTTGTCTGGGCCATGTGGCACATTTCTAGCTAATATAGCATGAGTGGAAGTTGTTGCAATAGAGTATACTTAGTTAGCATCTGTTCTTTTCATTTTTGAGTTTCTTTTTCTTTCTGACCATAATGTGAATGTGAGAATTTATGCACTGCCAATGATCTTGATGGAAAGGGGAGAGACCCTGAATTTGGTGGACAAGTGTACTAGGAGGAGGTGAACAATGATATCTTTCCTTCACTCTCTACATCTAATCTTCTTTTATGTGAGAGAAAAGTTAGCCCCTAACATTTATAGTCCATATCTTAGTTTCTTGTGTATTTCCCTTTTATGTAGATTTTTAGTAGCTGAATTGAGTCCCCTCAAAATTGGTATGTTGAAGTCCTAACCTCCAGTACCTCAGAATGTGATGATATTTGAAGACAGGCTGTTTAAAGACGTAAGTGAGTTAAAATGACGTTAGGATGAGCCTTAATTAAATATGACTAGTGTGTTTATAAGAAGAGGACTGTGACATGTACAGAGAAAAGACCATGCGAGGACACAAGAAGGAAATGATTGTTAAGAAGCTAAAGAAAGAGGTCTCCAAAGAAGCTCCCTTACCAACTCCTCAGTGTCAGACTTCTAACCTATGAAATTGTGGGAAAATCAGTCTCTGTTGTTTCAGCCACTCAGTCTTTGGTACTTTTGTTATGGCATCCACAGCAAACGAATACACAGTCAACCAAACCTAACACATATAGGCTGCTTGTATTAAAACAAACAAACAAACAAAAAACCCACTCAATGTTCTACTAGATCTTATAACCCAGTTGGAAATACAATGAAATAAGTAATCACAATTACACAATAATAAAAACTGGCACTCAGTAAGTCCTTAATACATATTTTTAAATCAACAAATAAATGACTAAATTTTTAAAATGTCACTAGAGCTGTAACAATGAATTTTAAAAATGCAAAATAATATGGGACTGCATAGCAGGAACAATTAGGTTAAAAGGCTTACATAAAATAATAATTAAAGAATTGGAGTGGAAGAAATGGAAAGGGGAATTCCAGAAACTCTTTAAGGTTTCTTTCTGCTATAATAGTCAATTATTCTATATAATAATCTAAGGAAAATATACATGAAATCATTCAGAATGAAGTTATAGTTTTTCAATTTAAATTTATAATTTTATTGAGAAATAAAACTGCATACTGAGTATCATTTCTGTCAGCTGAAGGCCATCATGGTTGGCTTACTGAATTTTTCACTTTTATCTGGATATTTTAGTGTCATATACTCACTTGAGCAGAAAATTAAACCCTCTCCCCATACTTCCCACCCTGCCCCCACTTGCAAAATTTCAAAACATATCCCTAATAAATCAGCGAAATAAATTACTGTTTTTCAGTCAGCTTGTGTAATTACCACATGGTTGAAAATGTAATCTTCATTAGTAAGATTCTCTTTCTCTTCAAAACTGAAGTAGGACATATTAGGATAGTTCTCCTAGAGGTGAATATCAAAAGCAATCTTTAAGTGGGAACTTGTGAATCACTTTAGAGAGAAATTGACAAAGCAATAAATATTAAACCCACACACATTTTCCCAAATTAATGTCGGCTGCCTAGAAACACTGTGCAGTACAAAGTGTTGACTTTACTGTACACTTACATATTATGTAATACCTTAATCAGACCATGTGCCATAATAGTGGAATGTCATATGACATCGTTCTTCACAGTGTAACTACTACCAAATCTTAGAAACAAAGCTTAAAATATGTTAAGCCACTGCCTTAAAATTCTTCAGAAAAAGGCTGATTAATATTTAGGTTAACATTATTTCAGGAAGTATCTATATAATTCCACTTGGGTTTCTCTCAAATCTTCTTTTGTTATACAAGCTCAAACTGAATTATGCATAACAAAAAAGTCAAATTTGTAGAGAAAATCAGATAAAAATATGTGTTTTAAAGGAATAATATTTTCTAAATCTATATTTTATGTTAGATTTTAGAAATAATTAATGGAACTAATGCCTACTATTGATAATTACATCAATTATTCAACACTTTTATCTCAAACTTTAAAACCATGTATTGAGGCCGGGCGCGGTGGCTCACGCCTGTAATCCCAGCACTTTGGGAGGCCGAGACGGGCGGATCACAAGGTTAGGAGATCAAGACCATCCTGGCTAACACGGTGAAACCCCGTCTCTACTAAAAAATACAAAAAAACTAGCCAGGCGAGGTGGCGGGCGCCTGTAGTCCCAGCTACTCTGGAGGCTGAGGCAGGAGAATGGCGTGAACCCAGGAGGCGGAGCTTGCAGTGAGCCGATATTGCGCCACTGCACTCCAGCCTGGGTGACAGAGCAAATACTCCATCTCAAAAAAAAAAAAAAAAAAAAAAAAATGTATTGAAAGCCTTATACGTACTACCCATTCTGCTATTTTCAAAAGACAGACAAAGCCATGATCCTCATTTAGCTCAAGCTCTGAGGACATGGTCTGTGAAATATAAGTAAACAAATACAATATACAAGGTACACATGATAGAGTGGAATAAAGGCATATGCACATTAAAAAGAAAGCCTAGATTGGAGGTCGTTATGATTATCTACAGAAAGAAATGATATCTAACCTGGAAACTGAGAAATGGTAATATTCAACTCAAATAGAAAAACATAAAAACAAATATTTGCATTCATATATAATCATAGCTACTTAATTGTAATTATATAGTTGCTATATATTATATGTAATTATATACATATTATATATCTAACTATATATATTTTATATAAATATTATATATATATAGTTCCTGTATTGTGCATCTCTCTCTCTTTGTCTCTCTCTCTCTACATATATATATACACACACATATATATCTCTCTCTACATATATATACATGTATATCATATATATACATATATACACACACACATATATATCTCTACATATATATATATATACACGTATATATATGATAGCAGCAGTTTTAGTTATATATAAATCTCAACTTGACTAGTCAAAATATGTAAATGAGTTAGAGTTTGCTACATTAAATTGTATTAGTCCATTCTCATACTGCTATAAAGAACTACCTGAGACAAAATAATTTATAAAGAAAAGACAATTAATTGGCTCACGAGTCTTCAGGCTGTACAGGAAGCATGACTGAGAAGGTCTCAGGAAACTTACAATCATGATGGAAGGCAAAGAAGAAGCAGGCACTTCTTCATATGGCCAGAGAAGGAAGAATAGATAGATGGGGGAGATGCCACACACTTTTAAAGAACAAAATATCATGAGCTCTCACTCACTACCACAGGAGCAGAACTACAGGAGAAATCCACCGCCATGATCCAATCACCTCCCACCAGGCCCCATCTCCAATATTGGGTATTACAATTTGACATGAGATTTGGGCGGCGGCACAGTCCCAAATCATATCATAAGTGATCTCAAAGTCTCAGTTATTTAAACCAATAAAAAATTATTTCTTCATTCATAATATATAACTGGTGTGAATTGCCAAGGTCTTTTGCTCATTGCAGTCACATAGGGACTTATTCTAATGGAGGCACCTCCTCAACGTATACTTCACAATTTCTGCAGTAGTGGAACAGCTGGGCTGAAGATTTGAACATCAGCCTGAAAGTGACCTTTGTCATATTTGCTCATGTTTTTAGCCACAGCAAGTGAAATCTTACCATGAGTTAGCTCTTGCAGAACTTGATATCATGACCAGTAGGTTGACTTTATTTAGCTCACTGACATCAAATATATTCTTCACAATCTAGTATAAAATGACCAAATAAAAATCAGAAAAAGAAAATTGTAGTTCTGTTGAATGTTTTAATATCTTCATATTATATAATTTTGTGCATTTAAGGAGTGGTATGTGTTATGCAGGAAAAGCTAGAGTGAAGATCAGAAAACATGTTTTATTACTGTTTTTCCCACACATCTACTAGATATCTGCAAGAAAGTCCATTATGATCTATGAATAGTAAAACAAAAGTTTCAGTAACTACTCTTCTTTACATTATATAGAAAATGGTATATGACAGATTCTTAGTTTCCTTCTGGTCACACTCACAAAAAAGTCAAAGGGCATCAGATTATTTATGACATAAAAATAAATCTGAAAAATGAAACCTACACCTATGAGGAAACTTATACTTATTCTCATACTTTCCTTTTATGAGATAAATTTGAAGAATGAAAATGTCTTATTTTACCTATGAGAAATTTTAGTCATTTGAAACTATAACATAATTATTTTTAGGTCATGATTGATTCAGCTGTTATCATCTCCAGGTAAAGTAATTTTAGCTGTATTTTAAGATTTACCTGGTCATGTTATGTTCTTCAAAAGTACACAAATATCAGCATTCTATTTTCTCTAATAAAGAACACATTTTATATTATGATATGTGTGGAAATGTTTTATATTTTGATATGTGAGGATATGCTAGTTAGTTGGTTATATAAACTTATCTATAAATCAAAGCAAGTTGGAGTATATGAAAACAGCAGGAATTAAATTATTTAATAAATGATTCATCTGAATTTTAAACTGAGTATATACATATATGTAAATTGATCCACCTTTGGTATGGTGGCTTGAGGAGCTCTGCTGATTCAGACACCATAGGACAAAGAGATATTTGGTATAAATTATAATACAGCAGCATTTGCAGTTTCTAAAAAGTGTCCATAGGGCATACAACAAATAAATACATATTTAAGAAAATTTACTCTATCCCGGTAAAAACGCAAGAGTCAGTGACTCTTGAGCATAATCCATTCACATTTCATATAAATTGAATCATAAAATATGTAGCCTTTTGTGTCTGGCTTTTTTCTTACCGTGTTGTTTTCAAGGTTTATCTGTGTCATGACAGGTATCAGTACTTTGTTCTTTTATGGCTACTATTTCATTGCATGGATATGACACCCTTTTATTATTCATTCATAAGTTGATGAACATGTAGGTTGTTCTCACTTTTCTGGCTATTTTGAATAATGTTGCTATAAACATTTATATACAAATTTTTGTGGAAACAGACACTTTCTATTCTCTTTGGCATACAGCTAGGATTAGAATTGTGGGTCATATATATATATACACACACACACATATATATACATAAGTATACACACATATATATACATATGTATAATATGGTTATGTTTAACTTTTAATGTTTACAGTTTATGATTAGGACTATACTTAACTTTTAAAGCAACTATCAAACAACTTTCCACAGCATCCACAAACTTTCATATACCCCAAAACAACAGACTTGGATTCCAATTTATTCTCATACTTGTCATCAAGCCATTTTTATGTTATTATCATTATTTTTAATTTTAGTCATCTTAGTATTAAGAAATATCTGATTGTGGTTTTGAGTGCTTACTGATCATTTGTATATCTTCTTTGAGGAAATATCTATGCAAGTCTTTTGCCCATTTAATTTTTTCATTAGGGTTACTTCATTTTTGTTGTTGAGTTATAAAGAGTTCTTTATATATGCTGGAAAGAGCTTTACCTTCTTTGATCCGCAAATTTTCTATCCCATTTTGAGGTTGTTTTCTCATATTCCCAATAGGGTACTTTGACACAGAAAAGTCTTTAATTTTGGTGCAATCTAATTTATGTATTCTTTTTGCTTCTGCTTTTGGTGTCATATTTACGAAATCATTGCCTCAAAGATCATGAAGATTTTCACCTATTTTTCTTCTATGAGTTTTATGGTTTAACTCTTCATATATGCTTTTATCCATTTTGAAATACTATTTATATAGGATGTAATTTAGGGATCCAAATTCATTATTTTAGGCCAGCATGGTGGCTCACACCTGTAATCCCAGCACCTTGGGAGGCCAATGCAGGCGGATCACTTGAGGCCAGGAGTTTGAGATCAGCCCATTCAACATGGTGAAAACTCGTCTCTACTAAAAATACAAAAATTAGCCAGGTGTGGTGGCACATGCCTGTAATTCCAGCTACTCGGGTGACTGAGGCAGGAGATCACTTGACATCAGGAGGCAGAGCTTATAGTGAGCTAAGATTGTGCCACTCTATTGCAGCCTGGGCGACACAGAAAAACTCCATCTCAAAACTAACTAACTAAATAAATAAATACATGCTGTTTTGCATTTGGCTATCCAGTTGCCCCAACATCATTTGCTGGAAAGGCTATTCTCCTTTCACTTAATGATCTTGGCGCCTTTTTCAAAGTAAATTGACCATAGGCACATAGTTTTCTCTCTAGGTTCTCAATTATACTCCATTGATCTATATGTCTATTTTTATGCCAGTACCTCACTGTTTTAATTATTTTCGCTTTGCAGTACATTTAAAAATAAACAACAGATCCTCTTTCATCTTAATTCTTCTTTTTAAAAACTTTTGGTTATCTGTGGTACTTTGTAATTTGATGTAAATTTTAGCATCAACTTCTCATTTCTGGAAAACATTGCAGTTGGAATTTTGACAAGGATTTCATTGAACCTATAGGTGAAATTGGTAAGTACTGCCATGTTAATAATATTATTTCTTTCAATCCATAAACATGGAGTGTCTTTTTACGTATTTACATCTTCTTTATTTGATTTCAACAATGGTTTCAGTTTATAAGTCTTGAATATCCTGAGGAGTCCAGCTCCTGGCCAAAGGCTTTTGTGTGATTTTCAGGCCAAACCATAAGCAAATTATGAAACCTTTAACTGGCAGACTTTATGAGTAAATGCTGCCCTCCCTACACCAGATTTGGTGTATATGCATTCATGTCTCTGAGAGGAGTTGCAGTCAAGGACTTAGGCCCACCTGCCCAGTCATATTCTTTGCATATTTGCATTTCTAAACCAGAACATTCATTCTTAAGTTCCTTTATATGAGGTCTTTGGCAGAGGTCTTTTTCAGGCACTTCTACAAAGGCTTCCTTATCATAGAATGAAGGTAAAATTGTTTAAATACTTCTCATTCTGACTCAGTATTCAGAAATTTTTCATGCCTACCCCTCTCCCTACTCCTTCCCTTAGCCCCAGCATTCATAAAACTACAGAAGCTTTCTGATTGGGGCTCTCTCAACAGTGAAACCACACCTACATCTTTGCTGATCACATGACCCTTGACCAGAGTGCTGTTTAATTTGGTACATAGAGCAGAGGGGAGTCAGCGCCTTCTCAGATTTTTGTCTCTCACTTATACCACCACAGAATATGATTAGAGGCTTCACTTTTACTTCCATTTTGGCTTGTTGCTATAATCAGTTACTCTGACAACTGACACATCAGCTCTCTCCAACTCAGCTGAACTTCTGAAACATACTGTGTAAAAGTATTTCTAGTTATTTAATTACTTTTAACCTGCTCTGCCTGCCTGCATAAAGCCTGAAGGTTAGCCATATGTAGGAGTTTTAGGTCCTTTGCAAATATTTGATGAGCATGCATCCAGCCCTAGGCATGTACCATAGTCTTCCAGATTTCTAGGAATATTGAAACCTTTTCAAAGTCCTTATTTTCCAAAGAATCTCATTTCCTTGCTTTTTCTCCCAAGATTTTGAGTATATTGGATATCCACATTTAGAAAAATGAATGTAGACCCTAGTCTCCTGCCATATATAAAAATCGAATAAAAATGCATTAAGTACTTAATCTAAGACCTCAAACTATGAAAGCTCCACAGAAAAAAACGACGGCGGAAATCTTCAAGACATTGGTCTGGGGAGAAACCTCTTGAGTAATATCCCACAAGCACAGGCAGTGAAAGCAAACATGGATAAATGGGATCACATCAAGTTAAAAATCTTCTGCACAGTAAATGATTCAGTCAAAAAATTGAAGAGACAGTCCACAGAATGGGAGATAATATTTGCAAAGTACCCATAACAAGGGATTAATAACCACAATATTTAAGGAGCTCAAGCAACTCTATAGGAAATATTTTAATAATTTGATCAAAAAATGGGGAAAATACTTGAATAAGCATTTTTAAAAGCAAGACATACAAATGGCAAACAGACATATGAAAAGGTGCTCCACGTAACTGATCATTGGGGAAATACAAATAAAAACTACAATAAGACATCACCTCATCCCAGTTAAATGGCTTATATCATAACAAGAAAGGCAATAACAAGTGCTGGAGAGGATGTGGAGAAAAGGGAACTCTTGTATACTGTTGGTGGGAATCTAAATTAGTACGACCAGTATGAAGGACAATTTGGAGGTTTCTCAAAAAAATAAAAATAAAAATTGAGCTACCACATGATCCCGCCATCCCAATGCTGGGTATATACCTAAAAGAAAGGAAATCAGTGTATCAAAGAGTTACCTGTACGCATATGATTCTGCAGCACTGTTTATAACAGCTAAGATTTGGAAGCAACCTAAGTGTCCATCAACAGATGAATGAATAAACAAAATGTGCTACATATACACAATGAAGTAATATTCAGCCATAAAAATGAATGAAATCCAGTTATTTGCAACAACATTGAAGGAACTGGAGCTTATTATGTTAAGTAAAATAATCCAGGCACAGAAAGATAAACATCTCATGTTTCAGATCCCACTTATTTGGTATCTATACAAAATAATTGAACTCCTGGATATAGAGAATAGAAGGATGGTTACTAGGGGCTGGGAAGGGTAGTAGGTTGATGGGGGAGTGCAGACTTGGGGATGGCTAAAGTGTACAATAAAAAATAGAAAGAATGTATAAGACCTACAATTTGATAGCACAACAGGGTGATTATAGTCAATAATAAGTTAATTTTACATAAAAAAAAACAAAAGATTGTAACTGAAGATTTTGTAACACAAAAGATAAATGCTTGATGGATGGATACCCCATTCTCCATGTGCTTATTTCAGATTATATGCCTGTATCAAAACATCTTACATACCCAAGGAATATATACACTTACTATGTGCCCACAAAAAATATACCCTCATTGTTTTGTAATTTTGCATTTGGCAAAAGCGTTTGTATGTATATATACAAATATAATGATTATATATCAATAGCTATAAATTAAATTATATATTATATAGTTATATATAATCATTAATGTCATGTCTTTTCAAGTCTTCTTCAAAATTGCCATTATAAGGATTATTAATTCTATTTGTTCAATCAAGGTGTTCTATACTTTTGCATATTTGCATCTTTCTTGGAAATTTTAAGACTTAAATAAGCATATATTTGTAAACATCATTAACTAATTCTTAAACAAAACAAGCAAAACTATGCTATATCGGTCTTATTTCATAGCTATTTTGTTTAACATTAGCTTTTTTGAGTAGGATTTTATTTGTTTTCAAATCTACTGTTTTGAAAGGAAAATAACTTTTATATGTATCAATATATTCTATTTTTTCTTATTCATTGATTGCTGCTTTTATAATTTTATACTTTAATTTTATTAACTGTTTTTTATTTTGCTTGTATAGTTGAATGTTTACTTGTATTCACTTATTCTAATTTAATGATGAAATTATTTTAGAGCAATTCATATGCTTTAAATGCAGCTTTAGCTATATCCCACAACTTTTGATGATATTGTTCTCAACTCTGAGATTTTAATTAATTCACGTTTAATTAATATATATTGAAAAAATTACCATATATGCCCTCACCTTTTCTACTTAAGATATGTTTCCTCTTAGGAGCTCAATTTCATATTTCTGTTTCATTTCTTTGATATCTTCTAGAGGAGTAACTGCTGTCTGAATTTTGTGTTTCTCTTCTCTATATTCTATTTTTCATATCTTTATCACCATATTTCTCACTGTGTCTTATTATGCATTTTGTTTAACCTTCTAAAGCTTAAACTCCACCTCACTATTCTAATGCTTGAATAGCTGTAATTTTAATTCTCTAACTCTAATTTCAGTTTATTTATTTTCTGGAATTAATTTTAGTATATTTCTCATTCCTTATAATAATTTGCTTTATTATGTTTTAGCTTTCTTCTATTGTTCCATAAATTGATTTTTCAAACAAATGCATTACATAAGTAAGGGTTCTTGCACTTTTATGTAACAGAAGCCAAATTAAAAGTATATAGGTAAATCAGTAAATTAATTGATTTCACTCATAGATTCCTCGATGGATTGAGTAAGTTTGAACGTGTAGTGATCTTCCATTGCTGGAATAGTGCTAACTTTCTTAGTAGTTCTGATTTGAAATAAACAGGAAATATTCCTTACAGTCCTGAATTGGGTGAACTATCCATACATACATTATTTTAGGGGGAGCTGGGTAGGAAAGTCATGTAATAACACAGAAACACCTTTGGAAACCACATGATTATGTTGGAAATTAGAGTAGATTCCACAAAAGGGGATTGTTCTCAAAAGAAGAAAAATGCGTCAACAAAAGTGAGATCCACCAACATCTTTTATTCAGTTAAGTTATTAAAGTAGTCTGTGAATTGCTTTGCTCATTACACAGTTTTAATAGTTTGCTGTTCAGTAATACATTATAGTGAATTCATGATCAAGATTTCTCTGAATTTAGCATTGCATTTCAATACTGTCTGTGTAAGCTAAATTTTTTATTTAAAATAAAAAGTCAGACAAGAAGATAATTATTAAAATCAAGTATCAACACAAAATAGAACACAATTAAAATCTTAATTGTTTGAGTACTGTTTTTGGAAAGTCAAAAAGAAATTGAACTCATTGCTCTCATGGTATATAAAATAGTCTTTTGTTTATTGCAGTAAATCTGTTCTGAAAATATGTTCTTACTGGTTACTCTCAGGTTTGGCTTTTAATCTTTTGAATCCTCTTAGACTTAGATAACAGCCCGAGTGATGTGACTTTATATAATCAACTAAGGGGTTAGCAGCCTCAGTAGAGTATGAAAACGGAACAGACCTTTGTCAGTAATTCCCAGCAGAGATAGTTTATCTCAGCTGATTATTTTTAAATATATATTTGGAAATATTTGCTTCCATTGTGAAACTAGTTTCTCTCCTTTGTTTCCTTCCTTCCTCCATTCCTTCTTTACTTCCTTCTTTCCTTCCTTTTTCAATTCTTTTTTTCTTCATTTTTCATCCAATCACTACTTACATGGAGTGGCAGCTTCTGGCCTAGTGATTGCCACTGCTTTCCAGTGCATGAAGTAATGAGCCCTGATTAAAGTCATCTTTTAGTTGATTGTAGATTTGCTCCTCCTAAGTTATTCCAATGTGATTGCCTTTGAATGTTTTGATGATTTAATCTATAGAGGTGAAATAATATAAAGTAAAAAGCTCACTGTCTGACTCACAGCTTTCTCTAACTTTTAACAATCACTACTTAAAATTAGAGCATAAAAATAAGATTGTGTCAGGATACCTCTACTTACTTCTGCCGATTACCATAATTTTCTCAAGGAGTAGCGTTTCAACTAAGTAACTCCTTAGTTACATTGATCTTATCGTATCTTCATTATACCAATCAGAGATACCTCTAATTTAGTGACAAACTACGGTAGGCTGAATAATAATGCCCCCCCAATTATATGCATATCCTAATTTCCAGAACCTGCGAACATGTTACTTTACTTAGTGAAAGGGACTTTGCAGATTTAACTAAGTTTAGTACCTTGAGACAAGAAGATTTTTCTGCATTGTTCAGGTGGGCCCAATATAATAATAGGTAACTTTATAGAAGGGAGGCAGGACAGTGAGCGTTATAGAAGCTGATGTGATGACAGAAGCAGAGAAAGATGTAACAACAGAAACAAAGATTTAAGTGATGTGGCCAGACACAAAGGAACACAGATAGCCTCTAGAATCTGCAAAAAGCAAAGGACAGTTTCACCCTAGAGGCTCCAGAAAAAAATGCAGCATTTGATATTAGTCCCATATAACTCCTTTTTAACTTGTGACCATCAGAAGCGTAAAATAATAAACTTGTCTTGTTTAAACCACTAATTCGGTGGTTTGTTGCATTAGCAATAAGGAATTAATGCACACGTAGATTGGGCTATTCTCTACTGCTGCCTCAGGAAATTTTAAATTCATTTCTTCTTTGCCCGTTGTACCTATAGAGGAAGAGCTGCACACCATACTTTTATCTGTACATTTTTTTCTTATCTCTTATATCAAAGACTTTCTTCCAACTCAAGTGTGTCCATCCTATGACTGATTCATAGTTATTCTTCAACATGTGTTGTAGAATAATAGTTAGTCATTCTACCTCTAGTTTTACCTCACTCCACTCTCTCCAATCCATCCCAAATGGCTACTCATTTAATTATATTTAATACTACTAAAAATTATTCAATGACTTCACACTGGCTACTGGATAAAGACTTCTTTATTGACACATAAACAAAATCCTATATGATATGGCCCTGGGACATCAGCGTTATGTCTGATAATTTTCCCACTGATTTATCCCCAGTGTTCTAACCATCACAATCTCATATCTGATCTTCTCTATATAAATCATAGTCTCTTTTGCCTCCATACACTTAGGCATTAGGCTTTATTATCTTCAATGTATCTGGCAAATCAATACAAATTTTCAACCTAGTGAGAAATTTGTTCTTATTCATTTCCTCATTTTAATATCACAATAAAGTTTGGTGTATATGTTGATCTGTTTTGGATAGTGGGATTCTCTATAGCATTCATAATTTTCCATTTTTTTCTAGCATAAAGCCTAAAATATAGTTTTTAATAAATGTTTTTATGACAATTGAATAGTTTAATAAAATATAATATTTTTCCCTTAGGTTTGTCCTCTGGGAGAACATTTTTCTACAAACAGAGTTATAATGTTTATATGATTATACTGAATGGAATTTTAAAAATAGGTTATTCTTTTCCTTTAAACTATTTACAAGTAGCACATCTTAAATCTAACATGCCAACTATTTAGTAGTGCCATGTGCAGAGATAATTTCTGTCTTGCAACTGGGTCATTTACTTTAAAAGATAATCATAACAATATTCTTTTTGGATATACTAGATAACAATGATTTTACAAAAATCTCTCAGCACTCTAATAGTACTAATTTATATTCAGCAATTGTTATCATGGTGTCTGAGGCACTCCAAAATTGTGAGCAAGGCCTGAGGAGAACAGGCAGTGTCCCATACTAATTACATTATAAAGCTTGGTAGAAAGTAACTCTTATGATTATTTGACTTGAAAGTTCAGTAATAATGCAAATTGTCTTGTTGTGACATTTTCTTTGTGACTGCTTTCTCATTAAAATACAAGAATGATAATGCAATGGACAGTTTAAAGAACAGCACTAATAGTATTTCATTCATTACCCAAATTCTTTTCTATCTTATCACGTTAAAATTGTAGTTGGAAAAATTGTAGCCCGATAAAGAATTGATAAACGTCATTAAACTATAAAGCTCTTTTTTACTTAAGAGTCTCTGTTAATTAAATGTGAGGACAAATTTTCTCTTGATTTACCAAAAGATATCCTTATGACCTCTATGCTTTTGGTGAATGACAATGTATATGGATGACTTAAGAGCAAGGTGACCTTTTTTTCTTCTCTGTATTTTAATCAATACACACATATCTTACTTTGTGAAAAACTATCACATAGATGTCATTACTTTTTGGATCTCAGTGCTATTCTTCTTATTCTAGTTAACTAAGTTATTGGCACTCAAAAGAAGGTTATAAATATTCTACATTACATATTTGTTTCTGAGGCAAAATGCCAGGTCACTCCTTGAACTCTCCACAGCAGATATTTAATAATAAATTATTATTAAGATCATTTAATGATGTTCTACACCAGCAACTCTATTTCTAAAGATGACAGAGTCATATTTGTACCTATTAATATAGTCTAACTTTTAAAAATGGTGGCAGATTCCTACGAGTTGGCTGTTGCTGAAGTAGCAGAATTTAGTTTGTTGAATTCAATCATAATCTGACTAAGCAGGGTGAGAAAAACAAATTGTTAGAGTCTGCTTGTCCTTAGTTAGAATGCAGGTTGGAAGTTCCAAGCAAGAAGATATTAATAAGCAGAGTTAGCTTCAAACACCATGGCTTTCCCACAGGGATTGAGATACGGTCTTACATTTGGAGATGTGCTTCGTGAAATCAGCAGCATCTGAGTTCCCTGCTTTGGTTGTGTCATTTTCCCATCATGTGAGTTTAGGGATTCTGGTTAATTCTAAGAGAACTTGTTGAGTACTGTCTGAAATTGGTCCTTCCCCTCTTTTATTGCTGGATTTCAAAACACATTTTACTGAAAAAATATAGTTTCAAAATGATAAATGTTTACCTTATTTAAATAATAAATACATAAAATGTATTAATAATAAATAAAAATATTTTAATAAATTTTAATTTAATAATAAATAAATGCAATTTTGTTTAAATAAAAAAATGAATTACTAAACTAGAAAGCAAATGAAAATATAACAATGACATGCAATATGTTTCATTTTCTAATTAACTTGGAATGAATACATTTTTGCCTACTCTTTTATAGTCGACCATTTTGGAGTTAAATGTTCAAATGGTGCATTTGAATTTCCAGAAACATAGAGCACATTTATCTTGACCTATTTTTTTGTGAAAACATATATTGGTAGAAGTAGAATTTTAGTGTTTTATTTGGTTCAGATTCGTAGAGCCAAAAAGGTTTCTTACAAGTGTCTTCTTTGGTTTAGGAAACCAATGACCTTTTCTAGTAAAGACTAAAATACTTTGCAAATCTTCTTTCCCAAATTTTGTATTTTTAAATTGTGCAGCGATTTCCTATGATTGCAACTGAGTCAAGCCTCTCCTTTGAGTATCTCATTTATTTCTATATTAATTCAGTCACTAAATAAACATCTGAGTCCTTACCATACGTTTTGGAGCAGGTACTATGCTAAAGGCTGGGGAAATAGAATCAATTAGGTAGGATCTTAATCCTAAAATAGCTCAGAGGAGAATAAAGAAGACTGGCACATAAGCATGTATGTAACTCATTGTAACTCATTCCATCAAAGCAAAAGTTAAAAAAAAAAGACCTGAAAATAATGAAGGATCTGTTCAAGGAACTTCAAAAATTTCTAATCTTTGAGTAACTTTATAGCACATTATTTCTTTCACAAAATGAGACAAAAAATTAAAGATCAGTTAGATAGCAACCTTAGAGCCTTCACCAACTTCATAATTATGATATTTTTTTCATAGGATCCTTTCTCCTGAATATTTCCATTAAGAGCTTCTATTGCCCATACAAACTCAATCTTTTTTTCATTAATAATTTTTGCACTGGATTGAACATTCACAAAAACAGTTTCACAATTTGGTCATCTTGATGGCCTCATTCATGGAAAAGTTATAAGCCATTACAAAATCCAAATTTCCTCTTTAATTGTTTAACTCTTTAACTTCAATTTTATGACTACAGTTATCTTTTTATGTACATCAACTACAAGAATGTGGCATACTGAGTTGCATTTACTGTTATTTAATTACTTTATTAATGTTACTGCTAATGGGATAATAAGCAAAAAATCAAAGTCATAGCACTTCCCTAAGCTCAGGAACTGGTCAAATGACTGGTTCTCACCAGCAGCCACCCAGGAAAATTGAAAATTGAGGTTTACTTCTAAATCTTCAAAACTTCAAAAGCTAAAGCCAGGAATGACACTAGTTGAATGTTCTTTATTCAACACAGACTCTAGAATCAGAGCACTCTGGAATTAAATCCTAAATTCACAATTATTAGCTGTGTAAATTAGAGCACACAACTTTGTTTCTTTGATTCTCAATTTTCTCATTGGTAAAATAGAAAAAAATAATATACACTGGATAGACTTGTTTCAACGATTTAATTATTTTGTAAAGTGTCTAGCATGAAGCATAGTGACTAACATAAACTTGCCCTCCATAAATGATAATGATTCTGTCACTGCTGCTGAAGTTTGGCAGTTCCTTGTAAAGCTCTTAGATATTTTACAAAGAGCAATAAAAATATATCTGGGCAGGGGCCGGGCACGGTGGTTCACGCCTGTAATCCCAGCACTTTGGGAGGCCGAGGCGGGTAGATCACCTAAGGTCAGGAGTTCAAGATCAGCCTGGCCAATATGGCAGAACCCCGTCTCTACTAAAAATACAAAAAATTAGCCAGGCGTGGTGGCAGGCACCTGTAATTACAGCTACTCGAAAGGCTGCGGCAGGAGAATCACATAAACCCACGAGGCGGAGGTTGCAGTGAGCAGAGATCGCGCTATTGCTCTCCAGCCTGGGTAACAAGAGCGAGACACCATCTCAAAACAAATAAACAAACCACACAAACAAAAACATATCTGCCCAAAGACATGTACAGGAATGCTGTCAAAGGAAAACAACTAGACAGTAACGTATTAAAAATATACTTTATTCAGGACTATTGCAATAGGAAAAAAGAGATCTCAATATAAAACTAGGCTCAATTCCAAACAAAGCACGGGCAAGTGGAAATTTATAGTTAAGGAGAAGGGTGGGGGTTTAGTGGATGGAAAATTACTAAGTGAAAGCATTGGAGACAAGGGGCAATTCTGACTAAACAGACTTGATAGGATTCTTGCAGAAGGCATGCCATGGTGATCAGCTACCAATAGCGGAGAAATGGAATTTTGCTACATACTGAGAGTGATCAGATATTGAGGGTGGGGATTGTCTCTAAATTGACACTGCAGGATTCCTGCTAAAACTGGACTCTTGACATGCCTGCTAGGGACTGGGACTAGTAGATAAAGGAGACTCAGAGGAGCCAGACTAAAGTTTCACTAAGGGAGTGTCTCATCAGTGTTTATACCAGCTTTATTTGTAATATTCCTCATCCAAATGTGCATCAACCAGTCAATGTTTAAACCAACTGTATTATAGCCATAGAATGAAATACTCCACCCTAATCAAAGAGAATGAACTACTAATGCATACAAAAAAAATGAATGATTCTATGAAACATTATATATCATTCACTGCTTGCTTAAACTGTATCACATTACAAGTCTACAATATGAACAATTTATAACCCAATCTAACCATTTTCTTAATACTCAGGCCTAACAATGTATACACATGGTTCTCGTTTTGTAATGCAACTTCTCCAAATGTAATAATTTCCGTTTGTTAAAGGCGTAATTATTGTTCCTCAATCTACTGTATTCTGAGTCTCATGATTTCCTTTCTTCCAGGAATATGACACTTTTGATTATCCTCTACATTTTCTTTATCTTATATCACTCTTATTCTACTTCCTCTACCATCAACTGATAAACACGCTTATATGTTTCCCACCTTGAGTACAAGCAAGCAAATAAAATAATTTATCTCAGTTTAATTTTGTTACTCTATTAAAATCTTCTGAAACAACATGCATCCTACTGAGCACACCTTAATACACTGGGATTTGATACTGTGGCCCACAATTCGCCAAGATCACAAGTGTTTTCTATGTGACTAAGTCCAAAGAATATGTTTCATATCTTATCTTCCTTCATGGCAGCATTTGAAGTTCTCAAGGCCGGGCGCGGTGGCTCAAGCCTGTAATCCCAGCACTTTGGGAGGCCGAGGCGGGTGGATCACGAGGTCAGGAGATCGAGACCATCCTGGCTAACATGGTGAAACCCCGTCTCTACTAAAAATACAAAAAAAACTAGCCGGGCGTGGTGGCGGGCGCCTGTAGTCCCAGCTACTCGGAGGCTGAGGCGGGAGAATGGCGTGAACCCGGGAGGTGGAGCTTGCAGTGAGCCGAGATCGCGCCACTGCACTCCAGCCTGAGCGGCAGAGCGAGACTCCGTCTCAAAAAAAAAAAAAAAAAAAAGTTCTCAAGCACACTGTATTGGGGATAAATCACTTTGGTCCCTTGACTTTCATGACATCACAGTCTTGTATCATTTTACATCTTTGGGCCATGTTGTGACTCTTTTGTTTGTTTCTCTTCTTCTAGCATTACTAAAATACTGGGTTTCTCTAAGAATCTGACCTAGGCTTCTTATCATTATATAAAACAACCCTGAAAGATACAATCAATTCTAATGACTTAAATAAGACTATGATTTGCAAATGCACATCTGTAGCCCAATATTACCTACGGAGCTGCAGACATATTTATTTTATTTGTTTTATGAAGCATGTGATTTCAGTTGGCTGCTTATACCACCTCAGCTGCTAGCATTTCTCTGTATCCTGGCTCAACTACCTATAGCTAGTACCAGTAGCATTTTGCCTGAAAGCTCTTCTGGTGACTAAAAATGCCTCTGCCCATATATAGCGTATGCTACAATATTAGAAAATTAACATTCCAAAGGAGCAACCCACACCAATGACTGAGATGAGAATTTGTGAATAAATTACAAAAAATCAGGTACTCTCACCTGTATATGGATATGGACTCTCATGATTATAGGCTCTGACAAGTCCCACGGTCTGTAATCAGCAAGCTAGAGAGCAAAGAAGGAAGATGGTGTAGTTTCAGTCACAATCGGAAGACATAAGAAACAGGAAATCTGATTATGTAAATTCTAGTCCAAAGTCTGACAGGCTCAAGATTGAACAAATCTGATTTTTCAGTCAGTCCGAAGGCGGGGAAAGACTGATGTCCTAGTCCAAGCAGTCATGCAAGAGGAGCTTCCTGTTATTCAGCTTATTTTTTTCTTATATTCAGGTCTTTAGTTTATTGGATGAGTCCTGATATGGTTTGTTCTGTGTCCCTACCCAAATATCATGTAAAATTGTAATCTACATGTGTCAGGGGAAGTATGTGGTGGGAGGTGATTGGATCATGGGGGCGGTTTCCCTCAGGCTGTTCTCGTAATAGTGAGTGACTTCTCATGAGGTCTGATGGTTTGAAAGTGTGACACTTTCCCCTTCACTCGCTCTCTCCTGCCTCCACATAAAACATGACTTGCTTCTCCTTTAGCTCTTTGTTACTTATGCAACGGGAAAACAGATTAATACAGTGGTCTTTCTATTATTTCTTGATTCAATATTTGTAGGTTGTGTGTTTCTAGAAATGTATTCATTTCTTATAAGTTGCCCAATCTGTTGCCATATACTTATTCATAGTAGTCCTTTATGATGTTTTATTTCTATGTTATCAGTTGTAATGTCCACTTTTTCATTTTTGATTTTATTTATTTAAAGATGTGAGAGATGAAATCAAAGGAGATAAGTATGGAACTTTAAGATTTAATGACTGTCCTGCTGATTTTCATATTTACATGGCGCCTGTAGCCCCTTTGTTTTAGCCATTTTTTTCCCATGTGAAATGGGAGCATTTACGAAATGCCTGTATCCCCATTGTATTTTGGAAGTAAATAATTTGTTTTTGATGTTACTCCTAGGTGGAAGGGACTCGCCTTGTCTCAGATGAGACGTTGGAATTGAACTTTTGAGTTAATTATGGAATGCTGGAATGAATTAAGACTTTGGGTAACTGTTGAGAAGGAATAATTGTATTTTGCAATGTGAGAAGGACATGAGATTTGGGAGGGGCCAGGGACAGAATAATATGGTTTGACTCCGTGTCCCAACCCAAATCTCATGCAGAATTGTAACCCCCACGTGTTAAGGGAGAGACCTGGAGGGAGGTGATTGGATAATGGGAGTGGTTTCCCCAATGCTGGTCTCATGATAGTGAGTTCTCATGAGATCTGATAGTTTAAATTTGTAGCACTTCTTCCCTTCACTCCCTGTCTCTCTCCTGCCACCATGTAAGACATGCCTTGCTTCCCCTTCTCCTTCTGCCAGGAATGTAAGTTTCCTGAGGCCTCTGCAGCCATGCAGAATTGCGAGTTGATTAAATCTCGTTTCTTTATAAATTACTCAGTCTCAGGCAGTTCTTCATAGCAGTGTTATAATGAACTAATAAAAGGCCCAACACTTTAGGCAGGGCAACCTGCATTACTTAATCTAGTGATTCAAATATTAATCTCATCCAGTATCACCTTCACAGACAAACCCTGAATAATGTGACCACATGACAGGGCACTCTGTGGCTCAGTCAAGTTGACACTTTAAATTAACTATCATAAGTTCATACCTTACCAACTGTAACACTTTTACTTATCTCCTTAAACTATACTTACTCTCCGAATACAAAAAATAACAAGGTCTTCCTTCAATCTAACATAATACAACTATCCTGCATACAAACATGAATGTACAACCTCTTTACCAAAAGAGTAGGTAACATATTTCAGTGAGGATTACTATTTTCCTTGCTAGCCCATATCTTAAATATTATGGAATAAAATTAACACTAATTAATGTTATAATAAAAAATCAATGCAATTTATGTTACATGATAAGGGAATAAGGAAGGGAATAAAAAAGAAAACAAAGATATATACTAGACACACATAAACATACACATACTCCAATATATATACAAAGAAATATTCATAACAAAGTAATAATAATTATAGTCTTCATTTCTGTTAATAGGCATGTTGTCATGGTTGGTAATTATAACTACTTTCTATCAGTGTCCATACTGTCTTCCCTTTGCCTTCAATAAGCAAATCATCTAGTTGCAGTTCTTCACCTGGTAGAGTGACCCAAACTTTCATTCCTAAAGGGTCTGGACATTTTGTAGTCCTGCCTGGATTAGGTTGCTGTAGTTTTCCACTGACCTTAATTACAGGCATGGTAATATTTCGACACCCTAAGGGAACTCCTGTGTTCCAGACATACTCTTCCTTAACTTTCTTTGTGAAGAAGAAGTCCAATTTTCCCCTATAGTCAGGATTAACACCTCAGAAAACACCACACCTCACTTCTTGGCCTGTTGATTCAGAGGCCAGTTTTAATCTCTGGTTCAATACAAATATTTTTGTGTCTCTTAAATGCAAAGCAAAACCACAATAAGATACCATCTCATGACAGTCAGAATGGTGGTTATTGAAAAGTCAAGAAACAACAGATGCTGGTGAGGCTGTGGAGAAATAAGAACACTTTTATACTGTTGGTGTGAATGTAAATTAGTTCAACCATTGTGGAAGACAGTGTGGTGAGTCCTCAAATATCTAGAACTAGAAAGACCATTTGACCCAGCAATCCCATTACTGTGTATATACCCAAAGGAATATAAATCATTCTCTTATAAAGATACATGCATGCATACATTCATTGTAGCACTGTTCACAATAGCAAAGACATGGAATCAACCCTAATACTCATCAAGGATAGAATGAATTTACAAAAGTGGCACATATACATCATGGAATACTATGCAGCCATAAAAAGGTTTCAAAAAAAGGAAGCAACATTTTTTTTCCAGTGAGTCACTAGGGGTAATAGTGTGTGATGGCATTTGTATTTTCATTCCTTTATTCCTGAGTCTATAAATCCTGGCTATAGAAGAAACAGAACTATGTATTGGATGCTGATTCAGAACATGCACAGCCTCTGAAGAACCTTGCTACAGGCCTGCAATGGATTCCCAACTATCTGGTGCTTTAGCAGTCCTCAAGAGGTACATCCTCTTTTCAAACAAACCAGGTGCTTCAAAATGGTCGGAAACATGGTGAAACCGGTGAATATCATGAGCGTGAGCCCACTGCCACTCTTCATTTGCTGTGAAGTGGTTTCCTTGATCAGAATAGTGTTTTGTATAACGCCATGATGGTGGATAAGGCATTATGTAAGTTTGCAATGGTAATTTTGTCCAAAGCACTATGTTCTGAAAAAGCAAATCTATTTGTAGAATTTATGCCAGTGAAGCCAAAACACTGCTTCTTCTATGATAGAAGTAGTCCAGTGTAATAATAACCCACCACCCACAAGCTGGCTGATCATCCATGGGAACGTTGTCATACTCAGGATTCAGTATTGGTCTCTGTTGCTGTCCACTGGATACTCAACTATGGTCATAGCCAGGTCTTCTTTGGTAAGTAGAAGTTCAAGTCTCTGAACTTATGGATAACCTTCATCCTTGCCACCGTGACCGTTTTGTTCATGAGCTTATTGGTGATGACACCGGTAACTGGAGAAACAGCCTGACTGGTATGCACCGAATGAGCAACTATATCCACATGATTATTAAAATCCTCCTCTACTGAGATCATGCTATGGTAAAAATTAACATAGGATACAAATACCTTCATTTGTTTTGCCCATTCTTAGAGGTCTAACCACATACGTCTTCTTCAAATTTCCTTATTGCCAATTTTCCAGTTATATTCCTTCTATGTCCCTGACCATATAGCCAAATCATTGGCCACAGCTCATAAATATATAGGAGCAACCCTCAAATTTTTCATCACCAGAAGAAATTTCTTTCACCACTGTCTTTCAGGGATATCTCAGAATGGGGCTAACATTGCTACAAGTGTCCATTTTTAGATGGAGTCTGTGTATCATGCAGAAGCATCTGTGAACTGGCCTCAAGTCTTCTCTTCCTCTGTCAACTCATTGTAAGGAGCTCCCCATGAGGCCATAGTTGCAAACTGGAACAGAGAATGTAGTGTAACCAGAGTAGGGATCATGAGATTTTGGGTCACTTTTTCATGTACCTTTTTGCCTTCAAGACTTCTCAGATCCAATCACATACATAGCACATCCATTTGACGATGAAGTGCTACAATGCAGTGCACATCAGATTTGTGGGTCAGACAAAACCCAGCTCATGATGGTCCCCTCAAGTCACATGGTAACTTGGTGCCACATGGTTAAGCATGTAGTTGTTATGAAGGCCCAGTAGCAGGCCAACAGCTCTTTCTCAAAAAAATGGGTAGCTAACCACAGAGAATGGCAGGGCTTTGATCCAAAATACTAAAAGCATAAGCTTTGATTCAACTATAGGGGCCTCTCTGATACACCTAAGAGCATCCCTATATGCCACGATTCTTCAAGGATCTGCTAGATCATATGACTCAAGTGCCAGACCAGCTTGCATAGCAGTCTGGATCTGTTACAGAGGCTTGTTTTGTTCTGGGTCCTACTCAAAACTAGCAGCTTTTCAGATTACTCAGAAAATGATCCAGAGTAACACATCTAAATTAAGAATATGTTGCCTTCAAAATACAGGGAGGTTTACTAGGTTTTATACCCATTTTTTTTGGTTATAGGAGGGGCCAGATGATACAACTTATTCTTCACCACAAAAAGTGTATCTCAACATGCCCCACATGACCAGACCTCTAGAAATTTTCCTGAGGTAGAAAGCCTCTAAACTCTTATCAGATTTATTTTCTACCCTCTGACAGGCAAATGTTTTACTAATAAGTCAAGAATAGTTGATATTTCTTGCTCACTATATCTAGTCACTACTATGTCATCAGTGTAATGGACCAATGTGATATCTTGTGAACAGGAAAGGCAATCAAGGTCCCTGTGAACTAGATTATGACATAGGGCTGAAGATACACCCTGAAAGTAGGAAAGTGATAGTGTATTGCTAGCCTTGCTGTCTGAAGACAAATTGCCTGTGCTGGCTGTTATTGACACGTATGAAGAAAAAGAACTTGCCAGATCAATAGTTGCATACCAGGTACCAGGAGATGTATTAGTTTTTTTCAAGCAATGAAACTGCATCTGGTGTAGCAGCTGTAATTGGAGTCACCACCCGCTTAAGTTTGTAATAATTCACTGTCATTCTCTAAGATCCATCTGTCTTCTGCAAGGCCAGATAGACAAGCTGAATGGAGATGTGGTGGGAATCACCACTGTTCATTTTTCAAGTCCTTGATGGTGGCACTAATGTCTGCAATCCCTACGGAGATGAAATATTGCATTTGCTTTACTATTTTCCTAGATAGAGGTGTTTCTACTGGCTTCCATTTGCCATTACCCACCATAATACACCTCACTCTACAGGTCAGGGAACCATTATGGAGATTCTGTCAGCATGAGTATATTTATTCAAAATATGCACTCCAGAACTGAGTACATAACTACAGGGTACATGAGGGATACTGTGGACCCACTGTGAGTTGGACCTAAGTTAAAACTCCATGGATCACCTGATTCCCATAAGCACTGTCTTTGTGGACCACCATGGTATGTTAGGTCTCCTGGAATTTGCATCAGTTCGTAGCCAGGGTCCAGTAGTACCTGATTTGATTATTTTCTATTACGCAAATGAGCAGTTTCACTGGTAAAAGGACATATGTCCCTTTTGGGAAGATTAGGAGGAAGATTAAATGTGCAGATTTTTGGCAGTGTACTAAGGCCCTTCCTCAAGGGCACCAAGCTTGTTCTTCATTTAAGGGGTTCTGGATTTGTAAACTGGCTGAAGTCTGGAAATTGATCGAGGAGCTATAACTCTGTTTTTATGATGCAGGTTATATTTTTGTTCACTGAGCTAGAAATGTTCTGCTTATATGTATTAAGTAAGAATTCTGTAGGCTTTCCATCTATTCCACTTCTAGGAACACCATGATCAACTAGACTATGTCATAAATCTGCACAAGTTAGACTATTGTGATCACTGATTTTGACTCCACTGCCAGTTATGATAACCATCCCCATCTTACCTTTGGTGTTTGAGTGTTACCACTTGGCCCCTGCCACCCTGGGATCAAATGCCAATTCAATGACTACAGTTTCCACTCTAAGTTTTGACCTATAGATAGAGAAATCACAAGCTCTTCAAGAATGCTGAAGCTTCCCTTAAATTTATTTCTAACAGTTGTGGTGAAAAATATGTCCTTTAAACTCTTTCACTGTGGATGAGTAGGTCTCAGATAACAAAGCCTCTATCACATTTCAAGCATCCTAAGCCATTAAATCGATTCTTCTACATTAAACCAGAGTAGGTCTAGCTTTCCAATTTATTCACTGTTGTCCATCTTTCAGTTCATATTTTAGTCAACGATGCAAACAGACTGCTAGAGCCCTTTCCAACTCCCCAACCTGTAACATAAACTGTAGAATCCCTGTTTAGTGAGCCCATATTAATAACTTTGTCATGATCTGTCTTTATGTTTCTTCACCATTACTGCACACCCTTAGTTTTTACTCCCATGCATGTTTTTATAATTTCCGCCTATATAAATGATAAAACACAGGTAGTTCTTTTGGAGTGTAGTGCATCTCAAGGGTCAGTCTTTGTAACTCACTTTTAGGGACTGGATGGGATTTCAGACTAGTTATAGGTCTAAAAGCAAAGAGAGGTAGTAGCAATGGATTCTGAGGAGACTCAGTATTGTCTTTTGTAGACATTGCCTCTGGGAGGGCAGGGGTAGCATTGCAATTTACTCAGAAAATGCAGAGTTAATCCCTTCAGATGGAGGTGGAAAGACCACTCCCACTGATGATGGAGAGACTGCTCCTCCTCACATGGAGATGTTTCTTCCACTGGCAAATAAATTTTATCAGAATTGAGGGACTTAATGTCCCCAGCTTCGTCAGGGACCTACCACACATTCCCATTCTAACTTCCAGGGTCTCTTCCTAGTCAATGCACTAAGTTTAACTGTAGACATATATGAGGCTGAGAATTCAATTTTTATTGTATTTGAGACAATTGCGAAATGATATTCTGTACTTGATATTCAGCAATCTCAGCCTGGCAGCTACAGGATATAAAGGATACCTTTAGAACACATAGAGAAGCTTTTAGATCATTTGTTTGGTGCTTGCATTGGTTATCTGAATTACTCATATTATCCTTTTTTCCTCTACTTTAAAGGTTCAGTGACATTAGGAGCAACAGCCAATCTCATTACACTCCTTAGATAAAAATGTTTGAAAATATCATACAGTCACCCAGTTGCTTGCTTGCTATAAGTGGTTGTTTAGGAGAATCCAATGGTGATATTTTGCATATCTCCATTGTTACAGCTCTCAAGAGCTCACTTTACTACTGGAAATAGCATCATTAGTGTCTTTATATCTAACCATATTAAAGAGTCAGTTCCAGAAACCTCAGAGCCAATAAAGAAAAAGTCACCCTTAGAATTATTTTCTTCCGTAACCACTATTAGAACCAAAATACGTATTAGGGTTTTCCAGAGAAACAGAATAACAAATTGTATATAAATATTGATGTAAATATTGATATCTAGATAGATATTCCATTTGGGACTATGGTGTTCACAACATTGAAAACAAGGCATCCTTAATATCCATATCAATGAAATAAATTGTAATATGTTGGATATTTATTTTAAAATTATTAAGTGGATTGACTGTTAAGAATGTACAAAACCATTACAAGTCTGAAAATAGAATTTAAGAGAATGCTAAAATCATCATTTGCTCTTTTGTTTTTAAATTTGTTTGAAGATGAAAGGGCATTGGAGAATAAAAAATACTTGGGCATATTTAAGTTGGAAAATATAATTGGTGTACTATGCATAAGGCCTAGACTCCCCGAAAAGCTTATATTAAAGACTAGCATAAATAAACCCTCCATATAGATCAGGACAGCAAAGAAAAAAATCTTACCTGTGTTGGTTGTACAGTGGTGAGGTAAAAATGTATATTACCTGAAAAACCAGAACCTTATTCCAGACCTGTAGCAGGAGTTGTCCAAGACAGGTCCAATATAATCCCTTTATACTGATATCCATGGCCTTGTGCAACTTACTTCTCACCAACAGAATATGGCAATTCTATTGAGGGAATGTTATTTCCAATAATAGATTAAATGACTTGTCACTTACATCTTACTAGCAGACTCTTTCATTTGGTGCTTCTAATGAAGTAAGCCATTATTTTGGAGAGACACACTTGAAAAGCAACTGAAGAAAGCCTTCAACCAACAGCCAGGGAGGAACGGAGGTTCTCAGTTTAGCAGCACTAGAAGAGCTGAATCTTGTTGCCTATGTGAGTGAACTTGGAAGTGAATCTTTCCTCAGTCATGTCTTCAAATAAGAGTTCAGTCACTGCTGATATCTTGATTGAAGACTTGTGAAATACTCTGAAGCAGAGGACACAGTTACGCATGCCTGAATTCTTAATCCACCAAAATTGTGAGATAAAAAATATGCAATAAGTGACAGAAAGAATGGACTATGATTTCAAAGTTTTGAGGAAAAAGAACTGCAAAACAACAATTTTATAGGCAACTATACTATCAAACAATAGCTAGAATCAAATGAAAACATGTTACAGGCAAATAATGAGATAGTTATGATTAATAAATCATCACTAAAAGATCTATTAAGGTATGTATTTCAAGTGGAAGAAAATAAAACTGAGAAACTGTAGAGTGTAAGAAGTAGTATGCCAAAAGATTAATAAACCAATGAGTAGATTTGAATGTGCATTGTCTATACAAATGGATTATAATAAGGGCTAAGTTTAGATGGTTAATGAAGTGGTGTAAATAAAATTCTAGACCATACATTTATATTATTTTTGAACTTAACTGAACAAGAAGATAATAATTTCTGTGTGGCACATTCTAGTTTTTGGTTGAGGCTTCTTGTAATGAGAAGGTAACTGGTTCTTGGACTCTTACTGCTTCTGGCTTCTCCTAACTTTGGGAATCTCTGTTGAAGAAAAAATAATTAATAAGATAAGGGTGAAGGGAGCCTGAAGTTAAACTCCATTGTTTTTTGTTGTGTAAGAGATGGGAGATACCATTAATAAATTTAGAGATAGCTAAGTATCATTGCCAAAAAATCGAAAGTAATAATCAAAACTTGAAACGGAATAGAGAATATCCAACTAGATAAAGTAAAATTTTAAAAAATAAAGCTTAATTACATGGTAGACAAAAGGAGAGGATAAAGTAAAATACTTGGGAATAGCCAGTATTCATAATGAATATCAGTAGCTCAAACTCAACAACTAAAGGAAAGAAAATGTTAAACTTCTACTTTAAAACTAAAACTAAATATTTATTAAAACACACCCACATAAAGTATGTCACAGAAATCTTGAAATAAATAAATATTGAAAATATATAATCAGTAATTATAATAATAAAGAATGATATGAACCTGATATTAATATGCATAAAATAAACATAAAAGAAGCGGCAATAAGTATGTGGTCAGTACTTACTGTTAAGAAGCATACTTTCTACATAAGCTGTAAAAGTTGTGGTTCTGTTTATACTCAATGTAATAGACTTAAACATATAATGATAAAACTGATTTTGAAAGAAAATTTTAAAATTCACAAAAAACTCAAAATTAAAAAACTAAAAAATTAACACTGTCATTCCAATAATTGATTCATTAGACAGTCAAAAATAGCAAGATTTATAGAAAATATAACACAATAAATATATTTCATCTAATACATGTGTGTGGAAACTGCAACCATCAATTAAATAATTCAGATTATTTAAAATTCACAGAACATTTACATAAGTGACCAAAAAACTGGCCGCAAATCAAACTGAAATAATTATTACCAGTTATACAACACCAAGTTCTTCCAAAACAATGCAATAAATTATAAACTGTTAAAAAAATGTAGTCAAAATTTTCCAAATTCAAAACTTTAACTTGCTCCTCTCAATATATCACAGAATGGAAAAGGAATAATAAAGAAAGATTTATATTATTTAAAACTAAACCATAATGAAAATGCTACATATAAAATCTGATTTAAAATGTAATATTAAATGCATATGTTAGTATATTATGTCATTCTCGCATTGCTATAAAAAATACCTGACACCGGGTAATCATAAGAAAGGAAATATATTTGGCTGATGGTTCTGCAGGCTATACAAGAAGTATAGCACTAGTGTCTGCTTCTGAGGAGGCCTCAGGAAGCTGACAATCATGGCAGAAGGCAAAGGGAGAGCAGGTATCCCACATGGCAGCATCAAAAGCAATGGCAGGGGGAAAGTTCCACATACTTTTAAATGACCAGATCTCACGAGAACTCACGGTCACAAAGACAGCACCAAGCCATGTGGGAACTGCTCTCATGGTCCAAACGCCTTCCACCAGGCACCACCTACAAATCGGATATGATAATTCAACTTGAGATTTGGACAGGGATAAATATCCAAACTGTATCATTCTACCCCTGAATCCTCCCAAATCTCATGTCCTTCTCATACTGCAATATACAATCATGCAGTGGTTCCCAAATCTCAATTCTTGACTTCTGTGCACCCGCAGGCTCAGCATCACATAGAAGCTGCCAAGGCTTGGGGATTGTATCCTCTGAAGCCATGGCCCAAGCTGTACTTTGACTCCTTTAATCATGCCCAGAGCAGCTGGGACACAGGGCACCAAGTCTATAGGCTGCACAGAGCAGTAGGGCCCTGGGCCTGGCGGATAAAACCATTTTATATCCTAGCCCTCCAGGCCTGTGATAGGAGGGCCTGCTGCCACAGTCTCTGACATGCCCTGGATATATTTTCCCCATTATCTTGGCAATTAACATTTGGTTCCTCATTACTTATGCAAACTTTACAACCCACTTGAATTTCTCCTCAGAAAATGGGTTTTTCTTTTCTATCACATTATCAGGCTGCAAATTTTCTAAACTTTTATGCTTTGCTTCCCTTTTAAATTCTAAAAAGTTCCAATTCTAAACCATATCTCTGTGACTACATAAAGCCGAATGCTTTTAACAGCACCCAAATCACCTAATGAATGCCTTGCTGCTTAGAAATTTCTTCCACTAGATACCCTAAATCATCTCTCTCCAGTTCAAAGTTTCAGAGATCTCTAGGGCAGGGGCAAAATGCCACCAGTCTCTTTGCCAAACCCTAACAAGAGTCACCTTTATTCCAGTTCCCAACAAGTTCTTCATCTCCATCTGAGATGAGCAGCATTTGGTGAAAGTCACTCAACAAGACTCTAGAATGTTCCATACTTTCCCACATTTTCCTGTCTTCTCCTGAGCCTTTCAAAATGTTCTATCCTCTGCCTGTTACCCAGTTCCAAAGTCATTTTCACTTTCTCAGGTATCTTTACAGCAGCAACCCATTCTACTGGTACCCATTTACTATATAAGTCTGTTCTCATGCTGCTAATAAAGACATACTGGAGACAGGGTAATTTAGAAAAGAAAGCAGTTTAATTGACTCACAGCTCCACATGACTGGGGAGACCTCACAATCATGGCAGAAGAGCAAGTGACATCTTACATGGTGGCCAGCAAGAGAGAGCTTGTTCAGGGGAACTCCCCTTTATAAAACCATCTGATCTTGTGAGACTTATTCACTATCATGAGAATAGTGTTAGAAAGACCCTCCCCCATGATTCAATTACCTCCCACCAGGTCCCTCCCATGACATGGGAATTGTGGGAGTTACAATTCAAGATGAGATTTGTGTGGGGACACAGCCATACTATATCAGCTAGATATGAAATTTTTTGTTGGAAATAATTTTCTTTATGAATGCTGAATATAGGCCCCCAATCTCTTCCAGCTTTCAGGGTTTCTGCTGAAAGTTCTACTGTTAGCCTGATGCAGTTCCCTTTGTAGGTAATCTGTCTCCTCTCTAGCTGCCTTTAATTTTTGAGAAATGGAGACCAGAGATTAACTGGTAAATAGTTTTTCTTGGAATTTGAGTGAGTCTGAAAGACCAACATTAATGATAGACCTTTTCATTTGTAGTTACACTCTTGGATTTTTTTCTTTTAACATTTATTTTAAGTTCAGAGGTACATGTGCAGGTTTGTTATGTAGGTAAACTTATGTAATGGGGGTTTGTTTTACAGATAAATTCATCACCCAAGTATTAAGCCTAGTACATATTAGTTGTTTTTCCTGATCCTCTCCCTTCTCCCACACTCTACCCTTTGAAAGTTCTCAGTGTGTGTTGTTCCCTTCTATGTGTCCATGTTTTTCTCATAATTTAGCTCCCACTTATATGTGAGAACATGCAGTATTTGGTTTTCTGCTCCCATGTTCATTTGCTAAGGATAGTGGCCTCTAGCTCTATCAATGTCCCTGCAAAGGACAAAATCTTGTTCTTCTTTTTGGCAGCATAGTATTCCATGAGGTATATATACCACATTTTCTTTATCCAGTCAATCATTGATAAACACTTAGGTTGATTCCATGTCTTTGCTATTGTGAATAGTGCTGCAGTGAACGCACTCGTGCATGTGTCTTTACAATAGAAAGATTTATACTCTTTGGATTATATATTCAGTAATGTAATTGCTGGGTCAAATGGTATTTCCGTCTATAGGTCCTTGAGAAATCCCCATACTGTCTTCCATAATGGCTGAACAAATTTACACTCTCACCAACAGTGTATAAACATTCCTTTTTTGCCACAACCTTGCCAGCATCTGTCACTTTTTAACTTTTTAATAATAGCCATTCTGACTTATGTTAGATGCAATCTCATTGTAGTTTTGATTTACACTTCTCTAATGATCAGTGATGTTGACTTTTTTATAGGATTGTTGGCTGCACGTATGTCTTCTTTTAAAAATGTGTTTGTTCATGTCCTTTACCCTCTTTATTATGCAGTCGTTTGTTTTTATTCTTGTAAATTTGCTTAAATTCTCTATAGATGCTGGACATTAGACCTTTGTTGGACGCATGGTTGACCAAAATTTTCTCCCATTCTGTAGGTTTTCTGTTTACTCTGTTAGTCGTTTTTTCCTGGACAAAATACTAGCAAACTGAATCCAGCAGTACATCAAAAAGCGTATTGACCATGATCAAGTAGGCTTTCCCTGGGAAATAAGGTTTTTTCAACATATGCAAATCAATGAATGTGATTAATCACATAAACAGAATAAAAGACAAAAAGCACATGATTATCTCAATAGATTCAGAAAAGGCCTTCGATGAAATTTAGCATCCATTCATATTAAAACTATCAATAAACTAGGTATTGAAGGAAAATAGCTCAAAATAATAAGAGCCAGCTATGAAAACCCACAGCCAACATCATACTGTATGGGCAAAAACTGGAATAATTCCCTTTGAAAATTGACAAAAGTCAAGGATGACCTTCATCACTTCTATTCAAGATAGCATTGGAATTTCTGGCTGGGACAATCAGGCAAGATAGAAAAAAATAGAGGGCATTCAAATAGGAATAGGATGTCAAAATATCCTTGTTTGCAGATGACATAATTCTATGTCTAGAAAATTCCATAGTTTCATCCCAAAAACTTGTTAAGCTAATAAATAACTTCAGCAAACTCGCAGGATAAAAAATCAATGTGCAAATATATCACTTGCATTCCTATACACCAACAACAGTCAAGCCAGGAGCCAAATTAGCAGTGGTGATGCAGCAGCTTTGTGATGGATTCCTTGCACATGTACTCCAGTGGGGTAGCACAGTAGGGTCCACACACATGCCCTTGCACCAGTGGGAGTGGGGCAGCAGTGGTGAAATCTAACAACATATTTTTTTGGTATTGTACTTTCAGCTGTGATCCAGTAGAAGGTACTTAAGAACAATGGTCGGTAAATAGGCTCCTACTCAGCCCTGCAACTCCTCTGTATCTTCTCACATTTGCAGCAGTGCTCTGTGGTGTGTGTGTTGCGGGGGGGTGGGGGCAGGCGGGGTGACCCCCTCACCAAGGGAGGAACGCCTTCCACTCACTGGCACTGTGCCCTCATTTCTTTTGTTAGGTTTTCGAGGCCATGGGGCTCCCGAAGCCAAGTCTGGGGCGGGGATATTAGTCACACCTTTTCAGGCCAGCTCTGCAGAAGGAGGCATGCCCCGCTCCCACTGCAGCCCACAAGCCGATGCATCTCACCCCTCTGAGTGTTCTGACAGTATGGGCACCTCTCTTTCTTAAAGTGCTAGACACAGATCTTGACTTGGCACTCCTGAGTTGCACACTGAAGCCCTGGTGTGCCAGGATTGACAAACAGCTCCTTTCTCTGGACTGTTGGTGTACTGGATGATCTGAAGTGCTCCCTGGCCACCATGTATGTAAGCAGGTGAGGCAAAGTACTCAGGCTTGGCAGCAGAGGATGGGCTATGCACACACTCTTACAGGGCAGCCAGGCAGGGGACCTGGGAGGAGCTACAGGTCAGGAGGGCCTGCAGAACAGAAGTGCCCAGTGCTGCAGAGAACTCGGCCCCACGTTCTCCTGGCCCGGTAGTCAGATGAGGCTAGAGCTCCTCAGAGAAACATGGGTAGTCCAGGAAGATAGTTCCCTATAGCCGTATTCTGCTGGAAGTGTGCGGTGCACAAAGTCCCCCAGCTCTGTGCTGGCTGAAGCCTCTTCTTTGTCTGCTGTCTGGGAAGATCTCCCTGTCAGCTTAAATGTACATGGGGAGACATGGGGACCCCTGTAGCCAGGATCCTAGAGATCCACAGCGACAGTGGCCAGTCCCACGGTTTCTTCACTCATTCATTCCTCAGGAGCCTTTCCAGGCTGGGAACTAGCCCCAGCATTTGAGAATCCCATGTAGGGTTCCCAGCCTCCTCCCTTAGCCTCAGCATCTGTGTCACGTCACCCACTTTTGGCATTTTCTCTCCTTAGATCTGTCCAAATTATGTCGGTTTCCTCAAAACGTTGCTCTCTCTAGGTGGGAGTGGCACTGAGGAACATTTGCTCCAAGCTGTGTTAGACTTGAACCCAGGTCTCCTACCAGAGAAGAGTGCTGATTTTGATCTTCTTAAATTTGTTAAAACTTGTTTTGTGATTTAACATATGATCATGTGTTTGAGGAAAATGTTCTTATTTTGTTGGGTGAGAAGTTCTATATATGTCTGTTAAGTCCATTTGGTCTATAGTTTTGTTCAAATCAGCTGTTTCTTTATTGGTTTTCTATTTATGTGTTCTATTCATTATTGAATGCACAGTATTTAAGTGAAGGCCATATATCACAGGTACTTGTTTATTTTTATCCATTCAGCTACTCCATGCATTTTGATTGGGGAACTTAATTTATTTACATTTAAAGTAATTATTGACAGGTGATGACTTGCTATTGCTATTTTTTATTTTTTCTCCTTCACAGTTGTTTTGTTCCTCTCTTCCTCTCTTGCTGTCTTCCTTTGTTATTTAATGATTGTACACAGTATATATAGACATTTAAAATTTATTTGTCTTGTTTACCCATATATTTAATATTTTGTGTTCTTATTTCCTTCATGCTGTTATTTATTTCTACTTGGTATTGTAAATCTTCAAAATGGTTGAATTTATTTTCACAGGTCTTCGAGTGCAGGTCTGCTAGTAAATAATTCTTTCTATATTTGTCTAAAGCTGTCCTTATTTCACTTTCTTTTTTACAAAAGATATTTTTGTTGGATAAAAATTCTGGACAATATTTTAAATTCTCTTTTATCACATTAATTAGTTATTTTCATCGTTTTCTGACCTCCATTGTTTCTAGTGAAAATTAGGTTTTCATTCGCAATTTTACCCTGAGTATAATCTTTTTTTCTTTGGATGCTTTTAAGATGCTATCTTTTTCTAGGTTTTTATTAGCTTGAATAAAATGTGCATAGAGGTTGTTCTCTTCATTTGTCGATTTTTGAAATTTTTTGATCAGTTATTGAGGAATTGCAGCAATTTAAAAAAAATCTTGACAATTGTTGCTTTATAGATTACGTTTGCTTCATTCTCTCTCTCATTACAGGACCTCAAAGATATGAGTGTTAGGCAGTTTGAAATAGTCTCACACAACTCAGATGCTTAATTTTTTTTCCCTATGTTGTACTTACATTGGAGTAAGTTTTGTTGATCTCTTTTCAAATTCTGTCTTCAAGTTTCCTGATACTTTCTTTTTATCCTGTCTGTTTTTAAACACATTGAATGAATACTTCATTTATAATGCTGTAGCATTACATTTAACATTTTCCATTTTATTCTAGTTTATTTTTTCCATTTCTTATGTGAAATACTCCATCTGTGCATTCATGCTGTCCACTTTACCCAATAGGCCATTTAACATTTATCATAGCTATTTTAATGTTCTTGGATGCTAATTAAAATGTCTATAATCTTAGTTTGATTGACATTTCAGTCTTGATTTTGAGCTGCATATGTTGGATTATTTGCATGGTTTTTAATTTTTTGTATTTTACAGCAGTCACATTTTGTTTACACTTTGTGTAACACAACGTTAAAGGTTGAAGCACATGATAGTTACCTCAAGTAAATGCCACATTTCTTCTTTGGATGTTATGGTAGAAGACTATAGGAATCTGCTCTGTGGTTGAGCTGTCCCTGGCCTTTGTCATAGCTTTCATTAGATTCAGTTGGCCAGTGGTTCCAAATATGTGAAGGTGATCAACATCATTTCTCATTAGGAGAACACAAATAAAAATAAAATGTGATATTGCCATATTCACACAAATATAGGTAGGATTTATAAAGCTGAAGATTCCAGATTTCATAAAGATGCAGAACAACTAGAACTCTCACATGTTCTTTGGGTTGTGAAAAAATGATAACATCCACTTCGGAGATATTTTAAAAACTTGCCTGGCAGCATCTAATAAAGCATATCTAGTAGGAATAATAATATTCCTATCTATGCTGCAACTTAACAATCTCACTGTGGGAGAAATGCGTGAATGTGTGCACACATCCTCTGAAGAACACGTAATGGAATATTAATAGCAAATGCATCTATGATATCCTCAGACCTAAAACAAGCCCATCAAGTGTAGAATGAGTGAGGAAAATGTGATCTATGTATACAATGTGATACTATACAACAAATAAAATAAAATATTGGCTACATATAACACTGTCAATGAATTTCACAAGCATTACATTATTTGACAGAAACCACATATTAACTATTTACAAATTAGTACATACAGTATGATTACTTTAATTTATGGTGATATAAATAAAAAATAAAGAAATGAAAACTTTAATTTATGGTGGTTGTCCCTGTGGTGGGGAGATTGATTTAAAATGGGCATGAACAAACTCTGTGGAATATTAAAAACGCTATTTATCTTAAACTTCGTGGTGGTGATAAAGTATATGCATATTCAAAAATATATCAACCTGCACAATTAAGATTAGAGCACTTTACTATATGTACTCATATTTCAAAAATATTGCTTTTGTTATCTGACTTGTTGGATTTACTTAATCTTGTTTTTTTTTTTTACTTAAAAATGGCTTTTGGGGGGGGGGCGGAGCAAGATGGCCGAATAGGAACAGCTCCAGTCTCCAACTCCCAGCGCGAGCCACACAGAAGACCGGTGATTTCTGCATTTTCAACTGAGGTACTGGGTTCATCTCACTGGGGAGCGCCGGACGATCGGTGCTGGTCAGCTGCTGCAGCCCGACCAGCGAGAGCTGAAGCAGGGCAAGGCATCGCCTCACCTGGGAAGCGCAAGGGGGAAGGGAATCCCTTTTCCTAGCCAGGGGAACTGAGACACACAACACCTGGAAAATCGGGTAACTCCCACCCCAATATTGCGCTTTAAGCAAACAGGCACACCAGGAGATCATATCCCACACCTGGCCGGGAGGGTCCCACGCCCACGGAGCCTCCCTCATTGCTAGCACAGCAGTCTGTGATCTACCGGCAAGGCAGCAGCAAGGCTGGGGGAGGGGCGCCCGCCATTGCTGAGGCTTAAGTAGGTAAACAAAGCTGCTGGGAAGCTCGAACTGGGTGGAGCTCACAGCAGCTCAAGGAAACCTGCCTGTCTCTGTAGACTCCACCTCTGGGGACAGGGCACAGCTACACAACAACAACAACAACAAAAAAGCAGCAGAATCCTCTGCAAACGCAAACGACTCTGTCTGACAGCTTTGAAGAGAGCAGTGGATCTCCCAACACAGAGGTTGAGATCTGAGAAGGGACAGACTGCCTGCTCAAGTGGGTCCCTGACCCCTGAGTAGCCTAACTGGGAGACATCCCCCACTAGGGGCAGTCTGACACCTCACACCTCACAGGGTGGAGTACACCCCTGAGAGGAAGCTTCCAAAGCAAGAATCAGACAGGTACACTCGCTGTTCAGAAATATTCTATCTTCTGCAGCCTCTGCTGCTGATACCCAGGCAAACAGGGTCTGGAGTGGACCTCAAGCAATCTCCAACAGACCTACAGCTGAGGGTCCTGACTGTTAGAAGGAAAACTATCAAACAGGAAGGACACCTACACCAAAACCCCATCAGTACATCACCATCATCAAAGACCAGAGGCAGATAAAACCACAAAGATGGGGAAAAAGCAGGGCAGAAAAGCTGGAAATTCAAAAAATAAGAGCACATCTCCCCCGGCAAAGGAGCGCAGCTCATCGCCAGCAACGGATCAAAGCTGGACGGAAAATGACTTTGACGAGATGAGAGAAGAAGGCTTCAGTCCATCAAATTTCTTAGAGCTAAAGGAGGAATTACGTACCCAGCGCAAAGAAACTAAAAATCTTGAAAAAAAAGTGGAAGAATTGACGGCTAGACTAATTAATGCAGAGAAGGTCATAAACGAAATGAAAGAGATGAAAACCATGACACGAGAAATACGTGACAAATGCACAAGCTTCAGTAACCGACTCGATCAACTGGAAGAAAGAGTATCAGCGATTGAGGATCAAATGAATGAAATGAAGCGAGAAGAGAAACCAAAAGAAAAAAGAAGAAAAAGAAATGAACAAAGCCTGCAAGAAGTATGGGATTATGTAAAAAGACCAAATCTACGTCTGATTGGGGTGCCTGAAAGTGAGGGGGAAAATGGAACCAAGTTGGAAAACACTCTTCAGGATATCATCCAGGAGAACTTCCCCAACCTAGTAGGGCAGGCCAACATTCAAATCCAGGAAATACAGAGAACGCCACAAAGATACTCCTCGAGAAGAGCAACTCCAAGACACATAATTGCCAGATTCACCAAAGTTGAAATGAAGGAAAAAATCTTAAGGGCAGCCAGAGAGAAAGGTCGGGTTACCCACAAAGGGAAGCCCATCAGACTCACAGCAGATCTCTCGGCAGAAACTCTCCAAGCCAGAAGAGAGTGGGGGCCAATATTCAACATTCTTAAAGAAAAGAATTTTCAACCCAGAATTTCATATCCAGCCAAACTAAGTTTCATAAGTGAAGGAGAAATAAAATCCTTTACAGATAAGCAAATGCTTAGAGATTTTGTCACCACTAGGCCTGCCTTACAAGAGACCCTGAAGGAAGCACTCAACATGGAAAGGAACAACCGGTACCAGCCATTGCAAAAACATGCCAAAATGTAAAGACCATCGAGGCTGGGAAGAAACTGCATCAACTAACGAGCAAAATAACCAGTTAATATAATAATGGCAGGATCAAGTTCACACATAACAATCTTAACCTTAAATGTAAATGGACTAAATGCTCCAATGAAAAGACACAGACTGGCAAACTGGATAAAGAGTCAAGACCCATCAGTCTGCTGTATTCAGGAGACCCATCTCACACGCAGAGACATACATAGGCTCAAAATAAAGGGATGGAGGAAGATTTACCAAGCAAATGGAGAACAAAAAAAAGCAGGGGTTGCAATCCTAGTCTCTGATAAAACAGACTTTAAACCATCAAAGATCAAAAGAGACAAAGAAGGCCATTACATAATGGTAAAGGGATCAATTCAACAGGAAGAGCTAACTATCCTAAATATATATGCACCCAATACAGGAGCACCCAGATTCATAAAGCAAGTCCTTAGAGACTTACAAAGAGACTTAGACTCCCATACAATAATAATGGGAGACTTCAACACTCCACTGTCAACATTAGACAGATCAACGAGACAGAAAGTTAACAAGGATATCCAGGAATTGAACTCATCTCTGCAGCAAGCAGACCTAATAGACATCTATAGAACTCTCCACCCCAAATCAACAGAATATACATTCTTCTCAGCACCACATCGTACTTACTCCAAAATTGACCATATAATTGGAAGTAAAGCACTCCTCAGCAAATGTACAAGAACAGAAATGATAACAAACTGTCTCTCAGACCACAGTGCAATCAAACTAGAACTCAGGACTAAGAAACTCAATCAAAACCGCTCAACTACATGGAAACTGAACAACCTGCTCCTGAATGACTACTGGGTACATAACGAAATGAAGGCAGAAATAAAGATGTTCTTTGAAACCAATGAGAACAAAGATACAACATACCAGAATCTCTGGGACACATTTAAAGCAGTGTGTAGAGGGAAATTTATAGCACTAAATGCCCACAAGAGAAAGCAGGAAAGATCAAAAATTGACACTCTAACATTGCAATTAAAAGAACTAGAGAAGCAAGAGCAAACACATTCCAAAGCTAGCAGAAGGCAAGAAATAACTAAGATCAGAGCAGAACTGAAGGAGATAGAGACACAAAAAACCCTCCAAAAAATCAATGAATCCAGGAGTTGGTTTTTTGAAAAGATCAACAAAATTGACAGACCACTAGCAAGACTAATAAAGAAGAAAAGAGAGAAGAATCAAATCGACGCAATTAAAAATGATAAAGGGGATATCACCACCGACCCCACAGAAATACAAACTACCATCAGAGAATACTATAAACACCTCTACGCAAATAAACTGGAAAACCTAGAAGAAATGCATAATTTCCTGGACACTTACACTCTTCCAAGACTAAACCAGGAAGAAATTGAATCCCTGAATAGACCAATAGTAGGCTCTGAAATTGAGGCAATAATTAATAGCCTACCAACCAAAAAAAGTCCAGGACCAGATGGATTCACAGCTGAATTCTACCAGAGGTATAAGGAGGAGTTGGTACCATTCCTTCTGAAACTATTCCAATCAATAGAAAAAGAGGGAATCCTCCCTAACTCATTTTATGAGGCCAACATCATCCTGATACCAAAGCCTGGCAGAGACACAACAAAAAAAGAGAATTTTAGACCAATATCCCTGATGAACATCGATGCAAAAATCCTCAATAAAATACTGGCAAACCGGATTCAACAACACATCAAAAAGCTTATCCACCATGATCAAGTGGGCTTCATCCCTGGGATGCAAGGCTGGTTCAACATTCGCAAATCAATAAACATAATCCAGCATATAAACAGAACCAAAGACAAGAACCACATGATTATCTCAATAGATGCAGAAAAGGCTTTTGACAAAATTCAACAGCCCTTCATGCTAAAAACGCTCAATAAATTCGGTATTGATGGAACGTACCTCAAAATAATAAGAGCTATTTATGACAAACCCACAGCCAATATCATACTGAATGGGCAAAAACTGGAAAAATTCCCTTTGAAAACTGGCACAAGACAGGGATGCCCTCTCTCACCACTCCTATTCAACATAGTGTTGGAAGTTCTGGCTAGGGCAATCAGGCAAGAGAAAGAAATCAGGGGTATTCAGTTAGGAAAAGAAGAAGTCAAATTGTCCCTTTTTGCAGATGACATGATTGTATATTTAGAAAACCCCATTGTCTCAGCCCAAAATCTCCTTAAGCTGATAAGCAACTTCAGCAAAGTCTCAGGATACAAAATTAATGTGCAAAAATCACAAGCATTCTTATACACCAATAACAGACAAACACAGAGCCAAATCATGAATGAACTTCCATTCACAATTGCTTCAAAGAGAATCAAATACCTAGGAATCCAACTTACAAGGGATGTAAAGGACCTCTTCAAGGAGAACTACAAACCACTGCTCAGTGAAATAAAAGAGGACACAAACAAATGGAAGAACATACCATGCTCATGGATAGGAAGAATCAATATCGTGAAAATGGCCATACTGCCCAAGGTAATTTATAGATTCAATGCCATCCCCATCAAGCTACCAATGAGTTTCTTCACAGAATTGGAAAAAACTGCTTTAAAGTTCATATGGAACCAAAAAAGAGCCCGCATCTCCAAGACAATCCTAGGTCAAAAGAACAAAGCTGGAGGCATCACGCTACCTGACTTCAAACTATACTACAAGGCTACAGTAACCAAAACAGCATGGTACTGGTACCAAAACAGAGATATAGACCAATGGAACAGAACAGAGTCCTCAGAAATAATACCACACATCTACAGCCATCTGATCTTTGACAAACCTGAGAAAAACAAGAAATGGGGAAAGGATTCCCTATTTAATAAATGGTGCTGGGAAAATTGGCTAGCCATAAGTAGAAAGCTGAAACTGGATCCTTTCCTTACTCCTTATACGAAAATTAATTCAAGATGGATTAGAGACTTAAATGTTAGACCTAATACCATAAAAATCCTAGAGGAAAACCTAGGTAGTACCATTCAGGACATAGGCATGGGCAAAGACTTCATGTCTAAAACACCAAAAGCAACGGCAGCAAAAGCCAAAATTGACAAATGGGATCTCATTAAACTAAAGAGCTTCTGCACAGCAAAAGAAACTACCATCAGAGTGAACAGGCAACCTACAGAATGGGAGAAAATTTTTGCAATCTACTCATCTGACAAAGGGCTAATATCCAGAACCTACAAAGAACTCAAACAAATTTACAAGAAAAAAACAAACAACCCCATCAAAAAGTGGGCAAAGGATATGAATAGACATTTCTCAAAAGAAGACATTCATACAGCCAACAAACACATGAAAAAATGCTCATCATCACTGGCCATCAGAGAAATGCAAATCAAAACCACAATGAGATACCATCTCACACCAGTTAGAATGGCGATCATTAAAAAGTCAGGAAACAACAGGTGCTGGAGAGGATGTGGAGAAATAGGAACACTTTTACACTGTTGGTGGGATTGTAAACTAGTTCAACCATTATGGAAAACAGTATGGCGATTCCTCAAGGATCTAGAACTAGATGTACCATATGACCCAGCCATCCCATTACTGGGGATGTACCCAAAGGATTATAAATTATGCTGCTATAAAGACACATGCACTCGTATGTTTATTGCAGCACTATTCACAATAGCAAAGACTTGGAATCAACCCAAATGTCCATCAGTGACAGATTGGATTAAGAAAATGTGGCACATATACACCATGGAATACTATGCAGCCATAAAAAAGGATGAGTTTGCGTCCTTTGTAGGGACATGGATGCAGCTGGAAACCATCATTCTTAGCAAACTATCACAAGAACAGAAAACCAAACTCCGCATGTTCTCACTCATAGGTGGGAACTGAACAATGAGATCACTTGGACTCAGGAAGGGGAACATCACACACCGGGGCCTATCATGGGGTGGGGGGGACGGAGGAGGGATTGCATTGGGAGTTATACCTGATGTAAATGACGAGTTGAGGGGTGCAGCAGACCAACATGGCACAAGTATACATATGTAACAAACCTGCACGTTATGCACATGTACCCTACAACTTAAAGTATAATAATAATAAATAAATTTTAAAAAGAAAAAAAAAATGGCTTTTAGGTCAAATAAATCTGAATCATATTTAATTTTACACTGACATGCAAAATAAAGTACAAAAACATATTAAGAAAAATATATTTTCATCTTTATTGGATAAAGCAAAAAGTTATTAGAGCAGGGTCTTAAGAGATAACCATAGTTTTACTTTCCTACAGTATTATTTTTCTTCTCCTTGTCATCGTTGAGATTTGAAGATATTAAAAATTATAAGGAGAATTGTTGATGGTCCAACAATCCTGAGGCCTAGAGAGGTGAAAATATATATGAAGGAGTTGAGTCTAATACTATAAGGGGGCAGGGTGATAATAGGCAAGACCTTTTCTTTAAGTTCATTTAACACTCATTAAGGTCAGTGATAACTAGAAATGAAGGCAAGTGATTAAAGTAACAATGGGTACAAAAAATGTGTTATGTTTGTTTTGAGGAACTTCCATATTTATTTTTATAGTGGCTGTATCATGTTATAGTCCCACCAACACTGTTAAAGGATTCCAATTTCTCCACATCTTCACCAAGACTAGATATATTTTGGCTTATTTTTGTTTTTTGTTTTAATTAGTCATCCTCACAGGTGTAAGTGATGTCTCATTGTGGTTTTGAGTTCCATTCTGCTGATGAGTGACGTTTAGCATCTTTTTATATGCACGTTGGCCATTTATATGTGTTTGGGGGAAAGTCTATTTTCCAAAAGATTGTCTTCTTTGGAAGAAGGTATATTTAAATGCTTTACCCATTTTAATTGAGTTATTTGGTTTTGTTATAGACTTGCAATCCTGCTTCTAGGTATGTAGCCAAAAGAATTGAAATCTAGATCTAGAAAATGTATCTATAATCCTATATTCACTGTAGTGTTATTCTCAAAGCCAGAACATGAAAATAAGTTAAGTATCTATTGATCAATGAATGAATAAAAATAAGCAGTATATGCATACAATGGAATATCATTTAGTCTTAAAAAGGCAGAAAATCCTGTCATATGCAACAACACAGATGATGCTGTAGTACATTGCCCTAAGTGAAATAAACCAGTCACAGGAAAAATAACTGCATAATTCCACTTACAAGAGGCATCTAAAATACTCAGACTTATATTAATAGAAACAGAGTAAGATGCTGGGTTCCAATGGCTGGGAGAAGGAGAAACAGTAAGTTGCTGTGCCATAGGTATAAAGTTTCAGTTATATAAAATGAATAAGCTTCAGAGATCTGATGTAGAAAATTGTGCCAATGATTAACAATAGTGTTTTGTGCACTTGAAATTTTTGTTAACAGGGTAAATTGCATGTTAAGGGTTTTGCCACAATAAAAATGTAATGTAACACCCATGTAATTTAGAAGTTTATGGGTTTTAGAATATTGGCTTTAACCTAGAATTTTAAAGTAATTGTTGACAATATCTTAAATTTAACTATTAATCAATAATCCCTTTCTCCAGATGAAAGAATTAAACCTATTTCTATAATTTTCGATCTGTTTGAAAATGGAAGATTATATCAATTTCTGGATCTACCTTGTAATTGTAGCTCAGATATCATGATATCTACTCAGTAACTATGGAAAAAGGACACTTAGAGAATAATCTGGTGTTTTCCACAATAGCATCTTCAAAATGTTTTGAAATATTTTCATACCTCTCTATTTCTTGATAGTATATACAGGGTGGTAATTTGTATAAAATAATTACAATTACTTGGTATTGGAGATACACCTGTGTGAGCAATGGCACAGTGTTTATAAAAAGTACTGGTAAATATTCAAGTTCTGAGTGGAAAGTAATGAAAGATAAAAGGAGACCATTTTGCAAACAGTAATAACAAACTGTTGAAAATTAAACTAGTTGAAAATGCCTGTGAAATATCCAGTGTAGTATGTCACTGGAACTTTTGATTCATCATCATCTACTCTTCTTAGGGTACTCATTTGGGCCATGTTGCAATAACAGAGGTAATAGCCTTTTACTAGAAAAGAAAAGTTAGTCATGGGGCTTGTTTTGTACATAACCTTCAATTTTTATCAGTCTTCTTTTTCTGCTGTGTTTACAAGCTAAACCAGCTGTGAGAGGTGCAAGCATTACAGTTTGTATTCAAAAAAGATCTGTCATTTTGTGCTTACCACAAAGTAAATGGCTCTGCCAGTTGGAGCTACAGTTTATCAAGCTGGCAGACTGACAATTTTCATTGTTACAGAAAATGTTATCATGGATATCTAATTCTGAACAGTTATTATGGAAGGGAGATTTGAGCAGGTGACTTCAACTTCTTCTTATCAATATTTTAATCATTATTGATACAGACTTAGGAGAAGGAGACCATTTGAGCCCCTGGAACCTTGAGTACATCTTTTTGACGGATTTATCTGCCTCAGCTGCCACTAAGAGTCCCTGGGTTTTAGCAACAGATGTAGTATAACAAACTAACATCTCCCCATAGAACAATGAAAATTCTTTTTATCACAGCTGCTTCAGAATGAGCACAGGGCAAAGAAAATGGGATGTTAAAACATTAATCCTCAAAATTACATTAATGGATTAAACTTTTAGCTAATCTACCTTTTAAGCTGGAAGCAAAGACAGTGACCTGTTTTACAGCAGGACAGTGATATATCCAGAAGTGGCTTCCAAACTACAATTCTTCAATATTCAATTTTTGCTGATGCAATATGCACCTGCAGATAACCATTCTCCCAGTAATAGGATCCAATAGGTTTACAGTGGTTCTGAGTCACTGGCTCACCACTTCAATGTGCCAACATTGGGAAAACTAGACAAATATTAGAAAAAATATTTTTATGAAAAAATAATTGGTGAACAAAATATAGATGAAGAAAGACTTGAAACATCATTCTGAAGTGCTAAGGTGTCAAATATCTAGATCTAATTTGCAAACAAATAATTTAACTTTAAATGTTTGAGCAGTCTTTATGCTACCACAAATATGAATAATAAGTTGAGCTTATTTACCATTGGGGAGGATCAGATGCGAACGGGAGATCAGGTGAAGCTGATTCAACTTTATTAACACCAAACTTTATGTTTGAACCTAAATGACTAAATACTTGGCAGGAACTTAAATATTTGATCACAGAGAAGTCAAACATGGTTCGAATAATAAATTTGGCCTTCCATCCTATTCACGCCCGAGTAAAAAGTGCACATGGTATTTACAGCATGTGTGAATGTGCACACAAACAACAACTGGCCCAGAAATGATTTTAACAATAGACTTGGTAACCTACAAAATTATTTATCTTTTATTATCCTTATCCATTTTTGTAATGTTTTACAAAAATGGCTGCACTGTCTCCGTTGTAAAACCAAATGTGTGATAGTAAAAATATTAATATTAATGGCTTATCACGTGGCAGGAACTGTATTATGGTATTTCTTTTTGTTTGTTTGTTTGTTTGTTTGAGATGGAGTTTCACTCTTGTTGCCCAGGCTGGAGTGCAATGGTACCATCTTGGCTCACCGCAACCTCCACCTCCCAGGTTCAAGGGACTCACCTGCCTCAGCCTCCAAAGTAGCTGGGATTACAGGTATGCACCACCGTGCCCGGCTAATTTTCGTATTTTTAATAGAGATAGGGTTTCTCCATGTTGGTCAGGCTGGTCTCGAACTCCTGACCTCAGGTGATCCACCTGCCTCAGTTTCCCAAAGTGTGGGATTACAGGCGTGAGCCACCGTCCCTGGCCTATGGTCCTTTTTTCTTCTAATTTCTCATTTTATTCAGATAATAGCCCTGTTATGTGGTTATAATTTAGCTCCAATTTTACAGATAATGAAACTAAAATTAGAAAAGTTTACAGATTTCTAAATTCACACAAATACTAAATGGAGAGCCAGGATATAAAACCAGATCTTTCAGTTTCTAGATCCTGGAATCTTAAATGTTAAATCATGTGTTATCAATTTCTTTATTTTTATTTTATTTTATTTCGCTTTTATTTCCTGTTCAAGGGTCTATATGCAGGATGTGCAGGTTTGTTACAAAGGTAAATGTGTGCCATGATGGTTTGCTGCACAGATCATTCCATCACCAAGTATTAACCCCAGAACCCATTAGCTATTCTTCCTGATGTTGTCACTCCCCCAACCTCTCTGACATGCCACAGTGTGTGTTGTTCTCCCCATGTGTCCATGTGTTGTCATCATTCAGCTTCGACTGATAAGTTAGAACATGCAGCATTTGGTTTTCTGTTCCTGCGTTAATTTGCTAAGGATAATGGCTTCTAACTCCATCCATGTCCCTGCCAAAGAAATGATCTTGTTCCTTTTAATGGCTACATAGCATTCCATTGTATGTATATACCACATTTTCTTTATCCAGTCTATCATTGATGGACATTTAGGTTGGTTCCTTGTCTTTGCTATTGTGAATAGTGCTGCAATGAACATATGCATGCCTGTATCTTTATAATAGAATGATTTACATTCCTTTGGAATATATGCCCACTAATGGGATTACAGGGTCAAATGGTATTTCTGCCTCTAGGTATTTGAGGAATTGTCACACTGTCTTCTGCAATGGTTGAACTAATTTACACCCCCACCAACAGTGTAAAAGCATTCCTTTTTCTACACAGCCTCGCCAGCATCTGTTGTTTTTTTGACTTTTTAATAATTGTCATTTTGACAGGCATGAGATGGTATCTCATTGTGGTTTTGATTTGCATTTATCTAATGATCAATGATATTGAGCTTTTTTTCATATGTTTGTTGAAAGCATGCATGTCTTCTTTTGAGAAGTATCTGCTCATGTCCTTTGCCCACTTTTTAATGAGGTTGCTTGTTTTATTCTTGCAAATTTGCTTAAGTTCCTTGCAGACTCTGGATATTAGACTTTGGTCAGATTGATAGATTGTAAAAATGTTCTCCCATTCTGTAGGTTGTCTTTTCACTCTGATGATAGTGTCTTTTGCTGTGCAGAAGCTCTTTAGTTTAATTAGATCCCATTTGTCTATTTTGGCTTTTTTTGCAATTGCTTTTGGCATTTTTGGCATGAAACCTTTGCCCATGTCTATGCCATGAATTATATTACTTAGATTTTCTTCTAGGCTTTTATAGTTCTGGGTTTCACGTTTAAGTTTTTAATTCATCTTTAATTGATTTTTGTATGTGGTGTAAGGAAGGGGTCCAGTTTCAATCTTCTACATATAGCTAGCCAGCTCTCTCCTCACCATTTATTAAATAGGGAATCCCTACCCCATTGCTTTTCTTTGTCAGGTTTGTCAAAGGTCAGATAGTTGTAGATGTGTGGTCTTCTTTCTGGGTTCCCAATTCTGTTCCTTTGGTCTAAGTGTCTGATCTTGTGTCTGTACCATGCTGTTTTAGTTACTGTAGTCTTGTAGTATAGTTTGAACTTTGGTATCATGATGCCTCCAGCTTTGTTCTTTTTGCCTAGGATTGTCCTGGCTATTGGGGCTCTTTTTTGATTTCATACGAATTTTAAAATAGTTTTTTTCTAATTCTGTGAAGAATGTCAATAGTAGTTTAATGGGAATAACATTGAATTTATAAATTACTTTGTTTAGTCAGTACCTATAAAGCAATGAGAGAGATGCTTCTATGACGTCTTCAGACAAAGAGGTCTCAACAATATTCACTTTCTTTGTTATAATCCAATCTGAATTACCTGTGGTTGTGAAGGAACTCAGAATAAGTGAGAAGTCGGTAACAAACACCTTCCCTATGTTATAGTATTTATTTAAATTCTTTTGAAAGGATGTAACGGAGATTTTATAAAGATCTCACCAAGAATATTATTACTGCTATCCATTAATCATTTTCTCATTGCTTGAAACATCCAGGAGATTTATTTATTTACAGCCCATGGAGTGAAAAAGTGCTGGACAATAGAGATGAATAAACATGGTTCTTGCTTTCAAATAGCTAAATATAATGGCTAAGTATTCAAGAAGATTTGAAATTATGTTTTAAGAAATGAAACAACATAAATTAGGCATTTGTATTATCCATATTTTAATTAAATAATCTTTGTCACGCTAAAACCGTTCATTCCTCCTTTTTTAAGCTTTTATTTTAGTTTCAGGGATACATGTACAAGTTTAGGGTAAACTTGTGTCAGAACATGAACAGACACTTTTCTAAAGAAGAGATACATGCGGACAACAAGCACGTAAATAAATGCTCAATACCACTAATTGTTCCTTCCCTTCTACTCTGTTTAAGAAAATTATTCTCTTGCCAATAGTGGAAATGAAATAACCACACTCTCTTAGCTTTCCTGTAAAGTAAAAACAGATGGGAGACCAGGGTGCCTGGAATATACGCAATATGAAAATAGGTTCTGGGGTTAAGTATTAACCCCCAAGTGTAGTAAAACTTTAATTCGGCTGGTCACGGTGGCTTAAGCCTGTAATCCCAGCACTTTGGGATGCCGAGGCAGGTGGAACACGAGGTCAGGAGTTCGAGACCTGCCTGGCCAAGATGTTGAAGCCCTGTCTCTACTAAAAATACAAAAAATTAGCAGGGCATGGTGGTGTGTGCCTGTAATCCCCCTACTGGGAAGGCTAAGGCAGGAGAATGGCTTGAAACCAGAAGTTGGAGGTTGCAGTGAGCCGAGATCATGCCACTGCACTCCAATCTGGGAGACAGAGCAAGACTCCGTCTCAAAAAAGAAAAAAAAAATTAATTCTAAGGAGTATTTTGAATTGATATGTTGATAAAAACAGAATTTTGAATTATCTGCACACAATTTATATTTTGATTTGGGATAGTGTTCACACTTGCTTAATAATTTTTTTCTTTACAGAATGTAAAGAAATATTTTTCTATGTAGTCTTTTAACTACATAGAAAAGCAAAGCAATTTTATACAGTATCTGTGAAATAATGAATAATGTTTCAAAATACAGATTAACCTAAATTTAAAAGTTTACCCTTCTGTCAGGCAAAATATTTCCTTTATCAAATCCCATTTACTTTTAGGGATCTTGCTTTGTATTTGTGTACATTTGCAGCCTAGACAACTGCAATCATCTACTAACTGATTTCTCCGTCTAGGCACTGAGAAACTTCTTTTCTTTCACACTGTGACCTGAACAGCACTTCCCTAAATAAAACCCTCCTTTGACTCACCAGTGGCTCTAGGATGAATTCTTTAACCCTTTTCTGATCATAATTATTCTCAGTCTATGTCTCCAGGACTGAACTATGATTTCTTCCTCCATATGTGCTCCTGCTACATAAAACTACTTACTTTTCCTGACATTCAACATGTTACTTTACACTACTCAACCTTTGCACATGTTGAATTCTGTGAATGGAATTCTTTAGTTTCTGGTATTATCCTTAACTCAGCAATATCCCCAGCTAAAATGTGGTTTATATTTGAAGCTTTTCTCAGTTATCTCAGGCAAAATTACTGAATAATCCTCTAAGCTTCCAAAGCCAGTGTGAATTTTAAGTTACAACAGTTATCACAAAGTATTAAATTATTTACTAGTTGATAACTTTCCAAGAATGTAAATTTCTTGTGAGTCAAAACCATAACTTCTGTTAACTTTCTGTCACCATATTCCCAATGCAATAGTTGTCACACAGTAAATGCTCAATACATTTATATTGGTTGGGTGAATAAATTGTACTATATTCCTTTATAGATCCATTTATTCCACATATATTTATTAAATCCTTACTCTATGTCCCATACTCTATAGATAATGCTATAAGATGATAAGCAAGATAGACATAGCTCTTGTCTTTGTGAAAATAAAGACAAATAAGTAATAACAATATAATGTTATTCTCAGAGTAAAGATATATATTAAATTTCTCTACTTCTCTCTCTTCCCTTTTTGTCAGATGTTCTAGCATTTTATTACATGCATGTTCAGCCAGTTAGTTTCACAACTGAGTTAAGAGCAACCAAATATAATAGAATAATTTTATCAAATAAAAAATTACTGCGTATAATAAAATTATACCTTTTTGTAATTCAAATGTTGTAAAAAAAGTAAAACCATGTGTTTCTTTGTTTGTTTAAAATGTTCTTTTAAAATCTTGAGTAAAATAAATTCAGTTCTTTACCCACAACTAAAAAAAGAAGACATTTTAAATAAAAACGTCATTTTAAATAAAAAAGTGTAACAGTAAGTACAATCTCTTCAGGTGGTGTGTGTATATATATATATATTTACTCTCTGCTTTCTGGTTTTGTTTGTTTTAATTTTTATTGAAGTAATATACAAGCAAGGTTTAAATATCAAATGATATATAAGAATATTTAATACATTGCAACTGTTCCATTTCCCACTACTTCGTATTCCCAGTTCCACTTCCTAGGGGTAACCATTTTTGCTTATTTTGTAATCAGCTATTCACAGTATAAAATATATTCACTGAATCCCTTTTTCTTTTTACAATTTGTTTAGTTTTGACAAACGGATACAGCTGTGTAACCACCAGCACATTTGAGATATGAGGTACATCCATCAGACCCATAAGTTTCTTCCTTTCCCTTTACAGTCGATTTTCTTCCCTCAAACTATGGCACTTGAAAATCAACAATTTCCCCGTTTTCTATCACTACAGATTCGTCTTTTCTGGAAATGAATTTGTTTTTTAAATTAATTATAATAGTAACATATTAATAATATTATTATTATTTTTTGAGAAGCAGTCTCCCTCTGTCACCAGGCTGGCATGCAGTGGTGTCATCTTGGTTCACTGCAACCTCCGCCCCCCGGGCTCAAGCAATTCTCCTGCTTCAGCCTCCCGAGTAGATGGGATTCCAGGAGCACACCACCACACCTAGCTAGTTTTTGTATTTTTAATAGAGACGGGGTTTCACCATGTTGGTCAGGATGGTCCTGATCTCTTGACCTTGTGATCCACCCGCTTTGGCCTCCCAAAGTGCTGAGAATACAGATGTGAGTCACCATGCCTGTCCTGGAAACAAATTTTATTGGAAACATACAGCATGTAGTACGTACTCTTCTGTGTTCAACTTTTTTACTTAATATAATGTTTTCGTGATTCACCAATGCTATTGTATATATGAGTAGATCATTCATTACTTTTTATTACCAAATAATATTCTGAGGTAAACATTTTTAACCATGTCCTGTTTTTAGTTTTCTTTTCTGTTCTGTAGATTTAATTTAAAAATGCTTATATTGCTTATATTGATTTCTCAATTTAATACATTGCCCATTAACTTTCTACTTTGAAAGGCAAGGTTTGAAATCACTGCCATTATCACAAACTCTCTGTTACTCTTATACCTTTAAATGCTACTTAAGCTTCTCTTTTTGTTTCAATAACTCTGCTTAGTCTATTGACTTCCCCAATACCTGCCTATCTACCCCCTCCCTCTCTCTTCTCTCTCTCCTGAAATGTTTCTTCAACTTTACCTTCCAAAGTTCTATATAATTCTTAATTTAGGAATTTATACTTTATGATAATTTCTATTTTTTACTGTGATTATTTCATTTTTCAATGAGTGAAATTCCTTTCCAAATCCCTCTGAAAATGCAAATTAGAAGCCTCCAGAGTTAATTGTTTCTTTGCTTTTTTGTTTCCTGAATTATATATTTTTAGAATTGTTCCCTGGGGTCGATACTTGTGTTTGTTCTCTTGGTTTTTTGTCTTTCATGCTGTTAATTTTTCTTCATTCTCTGATTTTTGTTTACATTTGAGAATAGGCAGTTTAATTTTTCTAGGTAACTTTGTTTCTGTGTGGACCATTTTGCAGTTAGGTTTCCCGATGTTTATGAAGTCTGACTTGGAATTCTATGTATGTGGGCTGGTATCATCCACTGATAGGTTTATTTTAAAACAAGCAGGTAGCCTACCAACCTTTTAAGCTAGGATGCTCACAAATGCCAGAATGGTAAAAATTGCGCCTATGAACATGCAAGTTCACCCTGAATTCTAATTCTCCTCAAGTTGTTTGCTTGCATGTTTCAGGAAAGAGTCTTTTTGCATTCATGTAGGTCTGAAATACTTAGCTGCCTGGGTTCTGAGAACATAGGAAGAGGACAGAAATGTGGGAATTTATTTTAAGTAGACTAGGAATTAAGTTCTCCTAACTGGGAATTCTTCTTATTCTTACCAATTTGGAATCTAGAGTTTATCTTATTCTGCCATCCCTTGTGTGTATTCAGACTGCTAGTCCTTCCACTTTTTATTTTTTTGTCAAATGCATTTTACCTTCTTTAATCTTCCCCAAATCTTCCTCAAATCGCAGAATGTCTCCTTTTCCATTCTCTTCACTGCTACACGAATTTCCTTTTACCATCATTGTTTTGCAGTTTGCAGATAAATGGGTGTAAAAATGTAGCTTTAGTTTGCCATCTAGAATACAAACCTCTCTCCATTTTTTTTTTTTTTTTTGACAGAGTCTCATTCTGTCACCAGGCAGGAGAGCAGGGGCGCGATCTCGGGTTACTGCAACCTCCTCCTCCTGAGTTCAAGTGATTCTCCTGCCTCAGCCTCCTGAGTAGCTGGGACTATAGGCACGCGCCACCACACCCAGCTAATTTTTGTATTTTTAGTAGAGACGGGGTTTCACCATATTGGTCAGAGGGTCTCGATCTCTTGATCTCCTGATCTGCCTGCCTTGGCCTGCCAAAGTGCTGAGATTACAGGCGTGAGCCACCGCGCCCGGCCTCTCCCTTCTTTTAGATGCTATTATAATCAAAGTTTTGAGAAGATAACAAAAATTTACTGTCCTGATTAATTTAACATTATACATTGGATAAAAATGTTAACACAAGGTTTTCAAAAATGCCGTGGATATCCATTTGAAGGTATCAGTTTTTCAATCAGAAGGACAGTCTATGACATATTTTACAGACAATACCCTGAAACTAATGTCATGCAAAAGACTCCTCATCTCCAACTAGCAATTTGATGACATATGCCTCGCTGAAGGAGCCAATAGTATTAAAATGTATTACTGTCTTCCATCCACTTGCATTCTTACAGAGAGTTGTTTGTGCATATAACCTCAAGGTGTTAAAGGAGTAGGTCAAATGATATACAGGCAGATAATTATGAGTTTTTTTGCATAAGTAGAACAACTCTATTACACACTGTCTACTAGAATTTGCCTATGTTGCTCCTACTGATAAGTGGATGTAATATTTTTAACATCTTTCTTTTATATCAACTTTTAGTCTCACTTTCAAAACCATTTTAGTTCATAACATGGATACTTTCATTTTAGATATATGTGGGTGTACAGATAAACAAAATATATATCTTTTTTCCCAGAAAATATGGGAAGTATAGCCTCTTGTCATGATGGCAAATCAGTGACCCAGCTTTATGTTTGCCCACCTCTTGAGAATATTGATTATAAAAGGGCTAAACAGGCAACTGTAGAAGGAAAACTAGCCATATTTTTTCAAACTTTCAAAGACTGTACTGCTTATCTGTCAAGCTGTGAGGATATATCTTTCTAAGTTGCTAAATATCCACAGCACTAAAAGTATGTTTGCTTGTTTTGAATCACAATTAAATAAAATAGATGACAATCTCAAGGCCTAATTTCAAATTAATGACATTTCATTTTTCCTCTCTCTGCTACTCCCCTCTCTGCCTCCCCACTTTAAAAAGTACTGAGACTACTTTGGGAGGCCGAGACGGGTGGATCACGAGGTCAGGAGATCGAGACCATCCTGGCTAACACAGTGAAACCCCGTCTCTACTAAAAAAAATACAAAAAACTAGCCGGGTGAGGTGGCGGGCGCCTGTAGTCCCAGCTACCTGGGAGGCTGAGGCAGGAAAATGGTGTAAACCCGGGAGGCGGAGCTTGCAGTGAGCTGAGATCCGGCCACTGCACTCCAGCCTGGGTGACAGAGCGAGACTTCATCTCAACAAAACAAAACAAAACAAAACAAAACAAAAAAACAAAAAAGTACTGAGACTAGTTAAATTTAGCAAAATTTATTTGAGCATTAGAAAGAGTCTAGAACCTGGCAGCATTCCACACTTAAGATGGTTCAAGATGCCCCTACCTCCAATGTCATAAACTATTTTTATAACTAGAAAACAGGAAATGACATACAGGGATTACATGATTGGTGCAGTTCTGAGTTTGTCTTATTTGGGCACAATTGAGCAGCTTTCAGTGTGGGAGTGGTTGAGAATTCAGCTGCTAAGACTGTCTGAGACTCAATTACTTGGTTACAAGAGTATACTTCTAGGTTAAGTTACACTTGCTTACACATCAAGTTTGGTTACAATTCACCACGTATAGAGTCTATTTTCAACCAAACTTAATCATCCAAGTATGGAGACAGATTTATGCCAGACTTAATTCAATTCCTCCTACCTCTCCTTTTTTCTTCCTGCCTTTCTTCCTTACTTTTCTCTCCACTGTAGCTGTTTTACCTAGATAACAGAGTAGTCTACTGTGGGGAGAGAGATACAAAATCTATATTAATTTAAATCCTAAAGTAATGCTAACAAATAGTTTGACTGACTTTTTCAACTTTTTCAACTGAAAGAACAAATTGTTATTACGAATACATCATTATTTTTATTTTTATTCAAATTTTCTACTTTGGATAATGGTTGAAGAATTGTAAAATGAAATATCACATAGCTTTGTTATTAAAATTACTTGAAAGTCAATTAGATATAGGTTTAGTGAGCACCTACAAGAACTGACAAGGATACCAAAATGAAAACACATGCTCTCTCCTCACCATAGAAATTCTGAAACTTGTAGGAATGACTGAAAAACACACACATTGTTATAGTACAAAATCGACTGTTGCAAGAGTTACAGGATATTTGTTAAGAAGCACTTGAAAATTATTTAGGCCTGTCTTCCCTACAGGACCTCATCTAGTTAGGGTAAATTACTTTCTAAGGAGTGATATCAAAGGTTCTTCTAATTTTTTAATTGACTGCCTTCCTCTGGCAATATATAGATTCCAAAGTTCTGCCTTGGAACTTCTGTCTCACCCTATAAAAAGTATCTGATCTCAACAAGTAATATTGTGTCCGTTATAAACAGAGTACCAATAACTTCCGAAGTAGCATCTTAATTTAGGTTTCTGTCTTAAGTTCAGGTTAAATTATTCAACTTCTTAACAGACATCTCTAGGTAGATATCTTTCAGATACCTCAGTATCTGCATGTCTCAAAACTCAACTCATAAAATTCTAAAAACCAAAATTCATGTTTCTCTTATTTTTCCTGTTCTTGTAATAATAGAGGCTTCTCATCAGAACCCTCCAGTCTGTATATCTATTCTCTTCCAAAATGAGAATGCTTTTATTTCATATGCCCCAACCATGTATCCTGGGTATGTTTTCAAATGTGACTACTCCAATTTTGACTATTGTTTTTCAATAACGCTGCCAGCACTCTACCTCAAGGTAGCAGCATCTACTGTCTACATCACTGTGATACATTAATGACACATATTGAGAATTCCATCTTTGCCCCTCTACACTTCATTCTCTGCAATGTAGCCAGGGTACTATTTTAAAATGTAAATATGATTGAAGCATTCATCATATTCCATTATTCAAGTGAAAACTTAAAAACAATAAAAATACCCATTGGCAGTAAGCCTTTATATGACCTGGCTTCTGTTTCACTTTTCAATTTTATCTGTTTCATTCTCTCCTTAGGTCTCTGAAATCAAATTACTGGTCTTCTTTTAATTTCTGGAATATGCCAAGCTTTCTTACATCAGGATCTTTTCAATGTTCCTCCATCTAGCTGGAATAGTCTTCCTTATTCTTTTCATCTTATTTGTATTCATGCTTTAAAGTTTCTCTTTAAATGCCTCCTTTTGTTAAAGACTTCCTTGACTCCTTCCCTGATCCAAAGTAGTGAACAGATGGTGTTCATGGACATAAAAATGGCAAATATAGACACCGAGGACTATTAGAGGTGGGAGTGAGGGCGGGGGGCAAGGGCTGAAAAACTATTGGGTACTATGCTTACTTTACGGGTGATGGGTTCAATCTGGGCTCTGTCGTATCCCAATCTTCAGCACCACGCACTATACCTGTGTAACAAACCTGCACATGTACCCCTTGGATTTAAAATAAATGTTGAAATTATTTTTTAAAATAAAAACAAATAAATAAGATCCTTGTTAAACTCTCTAGTAACTCCAGGCACTATTATCTTCCCACATTTCCAGTATCATTTCTAACTTGCTAAGTGTTTATCTTAAAAATATAGTTTTGATGGTTTCCAGCTGCATCCATGTCCCTACAAAGGACACAAACTCATCCTTTTTTATGGCTGCATAGTATTCCATGGTGTATATGTGCCACATTTTCTTAATCCAGTCTGTCACTGATGGACATTTGGGTTGATTCCAAGTCTTTGCTATTGTGAATAGTGCCGCAACATGACACAAGTATACATATGTAACAAACCTGCACGTTATGCGCATGTACCCTAGAACTTAAAGTATAATAATAAAAAATAATTAAAAATATATATATATAGTTTTGACTTGATGATTTATGTCTTTTTACATTTTTAGTTTGAATAGTTTGAGATTCAAATAGAAGGTGCAAAAGTAGCACCCCTGTTTCACCTGTACACTTCACCAAGCTTCTCCCAGTGGTAAGTCTTAATACAATGATCAAAACCTGGAGGAAATTTACAATGGTGCAATACTATTAAATAAACTAGGTGCCTTATAGTATCTCATAAGTTTTTGCATGTACTCATTATGGTCTTGCTGTTATTATAGTTCTGTGAAATTTTGTAGCCTGTATAGTTGCATGTAATCATTACAACCATCATGATACAGAACCTTCTGCTATATTAACATTTTCCTCAAAACCCTAACCCTTGAAAAATATGAATCTGTTTCCCATACCCAAAATTTTGTTATTTGCAGAAGATTACGGGAAATTTATCACATAATAGGTAAGAAATATCAACTAGTAATTTGTTTTTTTTTTAAGGTTAAGACTACTTTTGGGTGGAACACCAATATGATTTTAACAATATTGTTTTATTACAATTACAATAATACAAGTAAAATAAATTGAATTACAAAGACAAAGTCTTCCTTTAACAGAAATTTAACACCTGTCTCTTTGGAGCACAAGTCTGATGGATCACATAGTGAAGCTTACACCCTCCCATATGTTGCAATAAGAATTTTTTTTTTTTAAAGTAAAACCTTTCGATTCCAACTGGCATTTCAGAGCATCTCGTGGCGTCATGTCTCACATGAACACTTGTGTAAAAGTAGTTTTTAAAGTTTGAATATGTATTAACATTCTATAAACTTAATTGGTAAGAAAATTAAAATGTCCCAGCTAATGACTTACTTTGTGTCTTAATTTTTTTTTATGTACATCATTTCTCCTCTTCAATAATGCATTGTGTTGTTATTATTTTATGTGACAGTTTATCTTTTCTCATTTTTGCTTACTAAATTTGCAATTGATTTCAAATTTACCGACTGGCTCTATCTATATTGGTCTGGCTCCTTATTCCATGTTGTGCACTAAACTATAAGGAGTTATTCATTCTCTTTTTGATAAATCAATGTTTTCCTAGATAGTTACCACCAATTTACCAGTTTATCTGACAGATGCTACACTGAGAATAAGGCTTGATTTACTATGCTTATCAACCTCAAAATGTTTTAACATTGAGCTTATCCTATCGGTGTTTCCAAATACATGCATATTTTTCCTGCTTCTAAACATTATCATACATGAAACTGTAAAATCTGAATTTTTTAAGTGTATTTTTCACTTTGTATTTGCTTTCACTTTGTTTTTCTCCTTTATTGCTTTTTAAAATATTTCTTTCTTTGTCACTCTGTGTGATAGAATTCTAAGATAGTTTTTATGACTTTAGTACCCAAGGTGTTACTCTTATGATTATGTCATGTTATGTGACAAAAAGATTTTGCAGGTGTAACTAAGTGTACTTAGGCCTAAATATAGGGAGATTATTTGGTTAGACTTAACCTTTCACACTGCCCTTTAAAAACACAGAGTTTTATTTAGACAATAGTAGAATAGTAATTCAGAGTGATTGGAAGTGTAAGAGGGATTCAACATGAAGTTTTCAATTGTTTAGTTGAAAGGGATCATGAGGCAAAGACCTGAGATTGCCCTCTGCTAGACGAGAGTGGTCCCAGGCTGCCAGCCAGCAAGAAAACGGAGATTACATTAACTACAACTGCAAAGGCTTGAATTCTGTCAACAATTTGGGTGATATTGTAGGTGGATTCTTCCAAAGAACTTATAAGTAAGAGCCCATCCAGCTAACAATTTGACTTTGGTCTTGTGAGACCCTAAGTAGAGAAACCAGGTGAGCACACCTGGACTTATGACTCACAAAACCATGAGCGAATAAATAGAAATTGTTTTAAACTGCTCTGTTTGCGATTTTTTTGCACAGTAATAGGAAACTAATATATTCCAAAATCCTTTGGAGATTTATACTAACCTTAACTATCAGTTGGAACTTGGTTGTTATTTGGTCTCAGGAAAAAAAATGTGATGGAATATTAGACCTAAATATTAAGTGAGAACATGAAATTCTATTTTAATCTTCTCATTGGAGATCAGCACTAGTCTTGGAAAAGTTGCTTCTTTACCTCTGTCCCCATAGAACCTCACATGTATGAGTTACATAACCAATATTTTCTTCTTTTTTGGTGGGTAAAAGAAGGCAGTAGGCAGCTAGCCAATTACTCAGCGAATCTAGAACTTGAATCTTGTAACCATTGAATCTGGCCTATCTTTAAAAATAGTGGAAAATTCTGATAGCAGGTGTTTCAACCTCTAGAGATTGACTTGTCCATAATACATTAAAATCCATATCTAAAAACACCAGAGAGAAATATGAGTTATAATTGTGATGGTAGTATTATAAAAAATGAAAGCAGCATACTTTAGGCTGAAAATAGATTTTTTTTGGCGGGGGGGGGGGGGGGCAGCAAGTTACAAAGCATCTAAGAAAACTACTCTATAGTAGTTGCCTTTATAAACTGTCCCAGGACTTCCTTATGAATCCTGCTGACTTTATTGCAGATAACACTATGCCTTCCAATACTAATTTCTATTGTTAGATTTTCCAAAAGAGGAATACATGCCCTCTCAATGCAACACTAGCAAAAGCCCAAATTGCTAGTATTACCACTTTCTGTCTCTCTGATTTAGTTTTTATTGTTTCATTTCTGAATGAACACGATTTCTTTTTAACAATAGAAAGAAACACAGCCAACACAAATATGTAATAGATAAAAGGAAAAACATGTGAACTATGACAAAGGAAATCTCCTCATTTGTTTCTCCAGTTACATAAGAAGTTTTAGAAGACAGACAAAAAACAAAACAGCAGGAGAGACTATGGTGGTAAGCAAAGCAAAACTGAAGAAAGGAAAGAGAAGACATGGTGTAATAATCCGCTTAAGCTACCAGCCAAGTACTATAGACTGCATGGCTTCGGTAACAGAATTTTATTTGCTCCCAGATCTGGAGATTGGAAGTCCCAGATAAAGTTTAACAAGGGTTCAATTTTGGTTGAGGGCTTTCTTCCTGGCTTGCAGATGGCCACCTTCTCACTGTGTCTTCACAAGATCTTTTCCATGTGTGTGGAAAGAGAAGGAACGCTCTCTGGTGTCTCTCCGTGCTCTTATAAGGACATATATACCATTTGATTAGGGCCCAATTTATGACTTCATTGAACTGTAATCACCTCTTAAAGCCATATCTTCAAATAAAGTCACATTGGTGTAAAGCCTTTAATATAAGAATTATTCTATTTAGCCAGGGAAGGGGATCCAATGTGATCTATAACACATGGTAAATCTCATATACCCAACAGAATATTTCAATAAAATCAAATCAAAGATTATACTTAAATCTTCTCTTTTGCTGGATAGCATAATAAAACAATATATCAGAAACTTTTAAGGAAAATTGTATACAAAGATGGGGTTTTGGAAGAAATTTTAAAAAGGTATCATAGTAACAGCAGAGTAGAATTACATCAAACTTAAAACTTCTATCTTTAAATTAGGATTATATAGTAATTTAAAGAGACATACTTAACGTAAATTTTAATAACTTTTAAAAGTTTTGTTTTTAATTGATATGTAATAATTGTACCTGTTTACAAGGTACAGTGTGATGTTTCAGCACATATATACATTGTATAATTATCAAGTTAGGGTAATTCACTTACCCATAACCTCAAACACTTGACATTTCTTTCTGATAAAAACATTCAAAATCCTCTTGTCTTGCTATTTTGAAATAGACAAATACATTTTTATTAACTGTAGTCACCCTACTATGCAAGAGAATACTGGAACTTATCCCTCCTATCTAGGTGTAACTTTGTACTCATTGATCAAGCTCTATTCTATCTTCACTTATATAGATCAACTTTTTTTAGATTCCACATATGGGTGGCATCGTGCAGTAATTGCAATTTGGTGCTTGGGTTGTTTAACTTAGAACAATGCACTCTAGGTTCATCCATGTTGTCACAAATGACAAGATTCATTCTTTTTTATTGTTAATTAATTAATTAATTATTGAAATGGAGTCTCTCTCTGTTGCCCAGGCTGGAGTGCAGTGGCACAATCTCGGCTCACTGCAACCTCCATCTCCCAGGTTCAAGCGATTCTTCTGCCTTAGCCTCCTGGGTAGTTGGGACTACAGGTGCGTGCCACCACACCCAGTTAATTTTTTGCATTTTTTAGTAGAGACGGGGTTTCACCGTGTTAGCCAGGATAGTCTTATCTCCTGACCTCGTGATTCGCTTGCCTCAGCCTCCCAAAGTGCTGGGATTACAGGCGTAAAGTGCTCGGATTGCAGGCATGAGCCACCACACCTGGCTGGATTCCTTCTTTTTTATAGCTCAGTAGTATTCCATTGTGTAAGTATACTACATTAAAAAAATTCTTTATCTGTTGATGGACACTTAGTTTGATTCCACATCTTGGCTATTGTGAATAGTGCTGCAAAAAATATGAGAGTCCAGATATCTCTTTGACATATTGACTTCCTTTCCTTTGGACACTGGATCCCAATCCAGTACTGGGATTGTTGTATCACATGGTAGATCTATTTTCAGTATTTTGCTCATAATTGTTTTATTAATCTGAATTCCCATCAATAGTGTATGAGTTCCCCTTTCTCCAAATTCTCACCATCATTTCTTATTTTTTGTCTTTTTGATAATAACCATTTTAACTGGATGAAATGATATCACATCTTGGTTTTGATTTGCATTTCCTTGATGATTCATGATGTTGGGCATTTTTTTCATATGTTTGTTGCTCATTTTTATGTCTTCTTTTGAGAAATGTCTATTCAGATCTTTTACTCATTTTAAAATCAGATTATTTCCATTTTTTGTGCTATCGAATTGATCAAGTTCCTCATATATTTTTTATATTAACCCATTGTCAGATGCATAGTTTGTGAATACGTTCTCCCTTTCTTTGAATCGTGTCTTTGTTGATTGTTTCCTTTGTCGTACAGAAGCTTTTTAGCTTAATCTAATAACATCTATCTTTTTTTCCTTTTTCTTTTCTGTGTTCTTGAAATCTTATTGATATGGTTTGGCTATGTACCCATCGAAACCTCATCTTGAATTGTGGCTCCTATAATCCCCATGTGTGTGGGAGGCACCCAGTGGGAGATCATTGAATCATGGGGGCGGATTTTTCCCACGCTGTACTTGTGATGGTGAATAAATCTGATGAGTCCTGATGGTTTTATAAAGGGCAGTTCCCTGCACATGCTTTCTTGCCTGCCACCATGTAAGATAGGCCTTTGCTCCTCCTTCACCTTCCGCCATGATTGTCAGGCTATTCCAGCCATGTGTAACTGTGAGTCCATTAAAACTTCTCTTTCTGTATAAATTACCCAGTCTTGGGTATTTCTTCACAGCATTATGGAAATGGAGTAATACACTTATCCACAAAATCCTTTCCTGGAACAATGTCATGAATAATTTTTACAACATTTTTTTCTGGTAGTTTTATAGTTTCAGATTTCAGAGTTAAGTCTTTAATCCATTTTGAGTTGATTTTTTGCAAGCGGTGAGAGAGTTAGGTGGGAGTCAAGTTCTGAAAGAAGGGACTCACACCATTGGGGATAGCCTGGTTTAACACAAAGGAATAGAGAAAGAAGAACAGAATAACTTTTCAAGAAATATTAAGAAGACATGTGGCTCAAGCAAATGATAAAGGAGAAGTACTGTGGCATCATTCCATGCCAAATATATGACTACTCTTCATAACAGTTATGGATAATTGTTCATTTTCAGTTCTTTCAGTTGCATGGATTGTTCCTTGAGGGATCTGATTAAACTTTTCATTTCCCTAACTCTGCTTCCCAGTAACCTTTACTCCTTAAATCTGGGTTGTTTGACATACCACGAAGAAAAAATTAGTCTAAGTTATTTTCCACATGGCAGGCTTTCATATTTGAATACTGTCATCATGACATACCCCTACCCAGGGTTTTTATTTCTCTAATAGTTCATATGATACCATATCTCAGATACACATTCTCACTCTTCATTCCTGTTGCTACTGTCTTTGTTCAGACACTGATTATTCTTTACCTAAACGATTACAGTAGTAAACTAATTAGTCTTTCTGTTTATCTCATTGCCCTCCAAGCTATTCTCCATTTTAATGTTTCCAGAATGATTTCTTTCAAAAGGAAAATGTGGTTGGTCATTTATATTTCAACCATTTCAATTGTAAAGATTTATTTTGTATACCTGTGTCTCCCACTTGACTATGAGCTTGTCAAAGGCCAGGAACAAGGCTTTTCATCATTGTAGCCCTAGTTACTTATGTGGTGACTGGCATTTTGTGCATACTCTATAAAAGTCAATTTTTGTTGTGGTTTTTTTTTTTCTCTGAATGAGTTTCTATTCTGTATCTAGTACAGTGCTAAGAAAATGCATTATTATCAGTAGACATTATAATAAGGAAATGTGACCTGCTGAAGTATTTATTTACTATATTTTTGTCCTTTTATTTTGTACATGGCCATGATAAGATGCTGAAGATTTGTCCTAATAATAATAGCTAACAGTTAATAAGTTTTTATTCTTATTATGTACTAGTGACATTTTTATATTTTAAGCATTTTATAAATATTTTGTTTAATTCTGAAAAGAACCCACAAAAATACATAAGGTATAGGCACAATTATTATTCTCATATTATATATAATGAAACTGCACACTGAAATAAAATAATTTGACCAGAGCCACACATCTTTTAAGTTACAAAGTATCAAAGAAATTGCACCAGAGGGAATTAAGCAGACACAGTAGACTTTATTCAAGACTATTGTAATAGGTGAGAAAAATTGAACTCAGTGCTAAATATAAATAGGCAGCTAGGGATTTATAGCCAATGAGCACAGTGAGGGAGTCAGTGAGTAAAAAACTATAAGAAAAACTTGGTTAGTTTATAAAGGGTGGACATATTCTTACTATACTGGTTTGGTGGGATAAAGCTAATTCAGTTGACAGGTCAAGAACAGCAGGCCAAGAAAGAGACCTAGTTGAGAAGAGAGTTCAAAAAGGCTGACTAGAATTTGCTTCTTGTTAGTCTCCTGTCTGGTACAAGGAGAGAGTCCTTATTAGTTCCTCCTCCTGTGCAAGGAAATAAGATATTACTTTTCCTCTGTACAATGTAAGGCTCTTTTTCATTCAGTCACCCTTCATTAATTAAAGACCAGCTTAACTATATGTTAATAATTGGCATTAGAGGATATTTTCTGAATGGTGCTAGCCATCAGGCATTTAATAAAAATGACATTTATGTGAAATATACAAATAACAACAAAGATTACTTGTTGAGCCAAACTAGTAATGGAATTTCTGTGTCAAAACCACAGTTAATCAAGGATTCTAGATACTCAAAGCATTTTTAGAGAGTGTAATGATCATGGTAGTGGCAATCTAATTGATTTCCTGGTTTTCAATTTAAATGTTTGGTGATGGCATATACATTAAGAGGTTAATAGGTTTATCCACAACCATGGTTATTTCCTAGAACAAAGGCACCGACAGTGCAAATTTCTAGTAAAGTTCCTGAATGGCCTACTTAGCAGCAGTTCCAGGCATGGAGTTTGCTCATACATAACATGGCATGGTGATGAGTTCTTTGCAATTTATAAAAAGTCATCCTGCTTCATCTCATGGGACTTCTCTAGACCCAGTGGGAAAAGTCAGCTAAAAGACAAACTAGAGTATCAATTATGTTCCAAGAAGTCAGATTTAATTCTGAGTTATACCAGTTCAGGAGGACAGGAAAAAAATTGAAATTTAGGCTTGTATAGTTGTACTCAGCTACTGAAGAAAAAAAAAAAAAAAGGAAAAGAAAATTTTGTAAGGACTGACAAAACGTTCAAGATGATATAATCCGGTCCAATTGATAGCAAGATAACAAAATCATATTCTATAGTTTACAGAGGACTGAAAAACAGTTCAAAGGTAATAAACGTGATGAGAATTTGATAACGCATAGTGATGGGTTTTCTACTGAAATATAAAATTTCAGTTTACACCCAACTTCTTTTTGATAAAAGAAAATTAAAATAAGACATTCTTGTTTAAAATATAGGTTTGTTTTGATCAGATTTGGCCTACTTATTTACATCTGTTACAAGGATGGTAATTAATCACGTAGATATTTTTAAGTTTGATTTGCTGAAAGTTTTCATAGGGAATCTCAGATTGGACTTCGAGAAATCTCTTGGGTTTGTAAGCCAAGGCAAGAACTCACCACCAGACTTCACGGAATTGTCAAAAAAAAAAAAAAAAAAAAAAAGAGAGATTCTCTTTACTTTGCTGTAAGGGTAGGAAATATGCAGTCTAGGTATCATGTGCATTTACTCAAGCACGCTTTATATAAATGTTGGCTCCATAAAGTCAACCTCAGTTCTTTAAAATTCTTTAACCATATCTGATTTTATGCTTTATTTTCAAATATGACACTCTAATCAAAGACTTGGTTATTTAATCATTTTTTCCAATTATATTGTTTCAAGAAGAACTGATTTTTGCCAAAACTATATAAATAATTTTACTGCTATGAAAAAAAAATATTCATCAAAGGTTTTCAAATTCTTGAGAAATCAGGCTAGGATAAGAAGATAAATGTTTAATTTTTAATTACAGAATAAAATCCAATAGATTGTTATAAGTTATAGATGGCTTAAGTGAAAACAGAACATTATAGCATCATCAATATGCCAAACAGGACCCATAATAATCCTTCATCAGCTTATTCAGCCCTAGGTAAATATTTTTTTGCTTGATCTTAGATTAGTAGTTTCATGAACACATCCATTTCTTCACTAGAGTTCTAGAAATCCTGACTTAGCTCAATGGTGTGGTCTAAAGAGCATTTAAAGCAATGTCATCAGAGACTTGTGTCTCAAATTACCTGGCATAGTCACTTTCATAGATTTCTAAGACGGTCCCTTTCATTGAAGAAAAAAAAAGTTTAGTTGTAGTTGATTACAAGAGCTTTTAGAAGAAAAAAAAAAATATATATATATATATTTTTTTTTGAGACGGAGTCTCGCTCTGTCGCCCAGGCTGGAGTGCAGTGGCCGGATCTCAGCTCACTGCAAGCGCCGCCTCCCGGGTTCACGCCATTCTCCTGCCTCAGCCTCCCGAGTAGCTGGGACTACAGGCGCCCGCCACCTCGCCCGGCTAGTTTTTTGTATTTTTTTAGTAGAGACAGGGTTTCACCGTGTTAGCCAGGATGGTCTCGATCTCCTGACCTCGTGATCCGCCCGTCTCGGCCTCCCAAAGTGCTGGGATTACAGGCTTGAGCCACCGCGCCCGGCCAGAAGAAAAATATATTAAGATCTACAATTTAGTAGCACAATACAGTGACTATAGTCAATAATAATTTAATTATGCTTTTAAAAATAACTAGAAGAGTATAATTGGACTGTTTGTAACACAAAGGATAAATGCTTGAGGAGATGAATACCCCATTCTCCATGATGTGATTATTATGCATTGCACATGCCTGTATGAAAACAGCTCACATACTCCATAAATATATACATCTACAGTGTACTCACAAAAAATAACAATAAAAAATTAAATTGAAAAAGAGAGCTTTCAGGGAAACATCAAAATACAATAAACTATTTTTGGATAGCTGAGAGATCAGAGTAGGAATGGAAAGGTCTGGCAAAGATGAGCAGAGGAATTGAGGAGGCAGAGGTGTTGAAGTTAGACATGCCATATACAATTTAAATAAGCAGAAAGGAATAGTTAAGGTGATAAAAGGAGAAAGGAGGAATGAAGGTAAAGGGAGTAGAGAAGTCTTAAGTGAGCCCATTTAGGGAGACCTCAAGTTTCCCAAAGAGGCCATTGAATTTCAAGTATACTATGCAGTATTATTAACTATAGTCACATGCTATACATTAGCACTTATTCATCTTGTATAACTGAAACTTTGTGCTCTTTGACCAACATCTCTCCATTTTTCCCTCAGTCCCTGGAAACCACAATTCTACTTTCTGCTCCTATGAATCTGACTGTTTTGGATTCCACATGTAAGTGAGCTGATGCAGTATTTGAAAATTTTTAAGAGGGCAGAGGTTAGATGTTAAGTGATCTTAGCACAAAAAAAGAAGAAAAAAATGACATTCATGGTCGAGTGCGGTGGTTCCTGCCTGTAATCCCAGCACATTGGGAGGCCAAGGCAGGTGGATCAAGAGGTCAAGGGTTCGAGACCAGCCTGACCAACATGGTGAAACCCTGTCTCTACTAAAAATACAAAAATTAGCCAGGCATGGTGGCACATGCCTGTAATCCCAGCTACTCAGGAGGTTGAGGCAAGAGAATCGCTTGAACCAGGGAGGCGGAGGTTGCTGTGAGCTGAAATCATGCCATTGCACTCCTGCCTGGGTGACAGAACAAGACTCCATCTCAAAAAGAAAAAAAAAAAAAGGCAATTATGTAATATAACAGATATGTTAATTAGATTGATTATGGTTATTATCTTGTAATGTATACATATGTCAACACATTAAATTGTACACTTTAAATATGTACTTTTTAATTTTTGAACTATACAGCAATAAAGTTGAAAAAGGACATTTAAGTTTCAAATTATTCTTCAGAATATCTCTATGAGATTGCACACACACACACACACAAACAAAATGAAATCACCACTAAGAAATAATATCCTAAATACTGAAGAACTGAAGTTTAACCAAATGGTCTCTTAATGAGAATTTCCAATATTCTTAACCAACAATACCTTTCCAAAAAGAAAAAAAAAAAGTCTAGGACTCTATCCAAGCCTCAAAAGTATACTCAGAATCCTGAGAATCAAAATGTGTCCTCATGGTGCTCCAGTGGACTGACATTTAGAAAACTGAATCAGGAGAAGGACTCATCAATGGATCTCTGATTAATCAGTCAGGAGTGAAGACAAAGGCTTCAAAGGTGCACCTGAGGTCCTGGATGAGAGATCAGGGTCCAGTGATAAATCTGATCATTAAAAGTACAAAAAGTAAATTGCTCCAGATTTAGTTAAACAGGAAAGAAAAACTTTATTCAATGCTATTGCAATATGGAAGAGAGATTGAATGCAACTCTGAATAAAACAGGTGAAGTTGTTGTGATTTATCAAACTGTAGTGTTAGTACTTTTCATCTTTCCCAAGCAAAAATCTTAAAATAATTAAACTTCATTTACTCCTTTTAATACATATTCCATTTTATCATCATCTATTTCATTACACATATATAAAAATATATATACATATATATTTTTAAAACTCACCACTGGATGAATAATTGCTATTTTATAATATGTGTTTTTGTTTCTATGTATCAATGCCTTTACTTTTTCTGTGTCTTTTATTACCTCGTGCATGTCTCACCTTCCTTCTGGCAATGCTTTTATTTTATTTTATTTTATTTTATTTTATTTTTCATCCGTATTTACCTTTTACTTGCTGAAGAACACACTTTACTATGAACTGAAGTTCAGATCTGTTGGGGTCAAATTTATTCAGCTTTTGTTTTTGTGAAAATTTCTTATTTCACATTATCTTGTATACTGTTTTTCACTGGTATATAAATCTAAGTTGGAAATGATTAACATAAAGCACATTAACGACGTCAGTTCAGAGTGTTATAGCTTCCATTGTTTCTGTTGAAAAGTCAGCCAACATTTAAATAGTTGTTTCTTTGGAAGTCATCTATTTTTTTCACTGTTCTTTGTCTTAGTTATTTAGCAGTTTTACTACGATAAGTTAGGTATGAGTATCCTTTTTTTAAAAAAATACAAAATTTCTGCTTGGGATTCATGAATACTGATCTTGATAGCTTTCATCAGTTTTTAGAAATTCTTACCTATAATTTGCCCTATGTCTGTTGTCCTCTGTGTTGGGTAACCTCCATTTACCTCTTCAGATTCATTCCTCATATTTTTCTCTGCCTTTGGTGAGTGACATACATGAGCTACGTCAGCATGATTCCCTTAACCTGTCACTTTGAGTTGGGTTTAGCAAACGTGGACTTACTGGAAGAGATCAGAGAGATGCAGGAATGTGACATCAGGATATATTTCCCTGGCTTTCTTGCTATAAGGAGATCTTAATTTTAATTATTGTATTTCCCCACTCTATAATTTCCTGTTGGTTTCTCTTTTAAAAAAGAATTTCTCTTGAGAAATGTCTGTTCATATCCTTTGCCCACTTTTTGATGGGGCTGTTTGTTTTTTTCTTGTAAATTTGTTTGAGTTCTTTGTAGGTTCTGGATATTAGCCCTTTGTCAGATGAGTAGATTGCAAAAATTTTCTCCCATGTAACAAACCTGCACCTTATGCACATGTACCCTAGAACTTAAAGTATAATAATAATAATAATAATAATAATAATAAAAGAATTTCTCATTAACTGCTTAATTACTGAAGTTTTAATTTACTTTAACATAGTAAAAATAGTTATTTTTTTGGTCTATGTCTGATAATTTCGTTATCTGAAGGCCCTTGGTGTCTGATTCCTATTTTCTGCTGTTTCTGCTAGTGTTTAGTCATGTGTTCTAACGTCCTCATTTGTTGTATTCACCAGAAATGGCGTTTTGGAAATTGTACATAGAAATAGTCTGAAGCTGATTATGTTGTCTTTTTGAAGAGATAAGTAGAAGCACTAGTAATCTAGAATTATCTCAAATAAATTTCGGGGATTGAGATTCAGTTGCTAGAGTGGTCTGAATTCCCTGCAAGTGTTTGCCTATATCTGGTTCTAATTTACTCCTACGAGTCATTCCATTAGGGTTCTAAATAAATTGTGAGGACTTCATCAGATGTCCTCTCTTGGTGTGCCGGATTCAAATTCCTATTCTTTGGTACCAGAAGGCTTTCAAAATTGTTAAAGGCTTTTTTTTTGTCTCTCCATCACCCTGTCCTATACTGGTAAATTATCTGCAGGAAAAGTAGCCTTCAACTATCAGGCTTCTTTTCCTGGGACTCCATCCTCTCTTCTGGATCGTGTATTGATAATTATTTATTATCTTGTTAGTTCTCCAATATCATCAATAAAATTTTTAAAGTATATTTTGTTTGGCTATCATAGTTATCAGTGGTAGTTAAATTATGTAGTCTGGCATTACTAAAAAGCAAGTCCCAAATATATTTCAAATCCATTCAGCTCTGGACATTTGTAATATATTTCTATCTGCTGTTTTTCTCTCTTCGTCAGCTTCCTTCCAATTTATTATCCATAATGCAGCAAGAACTATCTTTAAAAATGCAAATCTGACTTTTGACTATTACTCCCCTCGCTTTCCTGTATTTAAAATGTTTCAAAGTTTTCTTATCTTTATCACAAGCAATGCAAAATTTCATAACTTGACTGCAAGTCTATGGTCTGCCCTCTCCCTATCTCTGCAGCCTTATCTTGTACCAATCAAAATTGGCTTTCTGTTTTAGTCACACGAATTTCTTTGCATCTTTCATTCTTATTATTTTTCCTCTTGCCATATACCCTTGAACATGCTTATACCTATATACAGAATGTTCTTCCTCTTTCTTGTCTAGATAATTCCTATTCTAAATATTCTATTTCAACTCTTACTTCTTCAAATATATGTACCCACAACTTTTCTCTATAAAAAGTCTGCCTGTTTTATGGTCTTTCCATACCACGTATTATAGTTATAATTTTGCTTATTTTTTTGTTTTAAATTTTCATACAATAAAATTAACTATTTTGATGCAGTTATATTAATTTTAACATATGCATATTTGCATAACCACCACCACCACAATTAGAATACGAAATTCCTTACTATCTTGAGATTACCATAAATGAAGATTATGTCTCTTCATTTATTTAAGTCTTCTTTAATTTAGTTCGTCAGTGTTTTGTACTTTTCATCATGAAGACCCTGTACTTATGTTGCTAAATTTTTACCTAAGCATTCCATTTTTTGGAGCGTGTGTGTGGTGTGTGTGTGCGCATGTGCATGTATATAAATATATATTCACGTATATATAATCATATATATTATATGTATTTACATATATATGTTTGCATACATATGTAAATTTCAGTTTCCAATTGTTCTTTGCTACTACAGAGACACGCAATTGATTTTGTGTGGTACCCTGTGTCTTGAAAATTTTCTAAACTCCTTATATCTACAATTATCTTTCCTATAAAATACATAAGATTCGTAGACAATCATGGCAACTGTGGATAGTCATGTGTCCTTTAACTGCCAAGTGTTTGGAGGATTCCCCTGCTATCAATTTGCAATCAAGTTAAGCTTAATTATGTTATCATCTAATAACTTTATTTGTATGCCTTAAATTATTTTAAATATATTAAAGTGTGTTTTGATATGGCCCATCCTGATAAATGTTTCCTATTTATTAAAAATAAATAATATGTTTTCTGTTGCCTTGCATTGAAATAATTCATAAATGTCAATTATGTCCAGTTAGTTAATTATGCTGTTCAAATGAGTGTTTTAAGTCTTCAACTATAATTTTGAATTTTTCTGTTTCTCCTTTCTGTTCTCTCCGTTTCTGTGTAACATGTTTTGTAGATTTACTGTTTTCTGCATAAACAGGACTGCTTTATATTTCTGGTAAATTGTTCTTATCATTATTTTATTATGTCCCTCCATAACGCTGGCATTTTTCTTTTCTCAAAATTATACTTAGTCTGATATTGATCTAGCTACCTCAGATTTGTTTTGATTACTCTTTGGATGACACATATCTTTTTACTCTTTTAGCTTTAACCTATTCATAGTATTATATCTGACATGAGTTTCGTAAGAAACATCACATATAATTGGTTCATTTATTCTATTCTGAAATTTCTCTTAATTGGTTTAACATTTGCACCTAATGTAATTATTGATGTTTGGGTTTAGTTCTATCATTTTATTATTTGTTTTCTAATTGTTTGCTCTGTGCTTTTCCCTCAGTTTCCCTTTTTATTCCTTTTATATTATTTGAACTTTTTCAGCCTTTAACTTCAACATTCATTCTTTGACTATATCTTTTTTCAGTAGGTTTTTTAGGTATTATAATATATATACTTAAATCTTCACAGTCTACTTCTGACTAATATTTTACCACTCCATGTGAAATATGATGACTTTACAAACACATAGGTCTCTTCACCTTCTTCACCATTATAATTATCTTCTCTATTGCATCTCTATACATTGGAAATCTCATTATACAGTATTATAATTTTGCCTTCAAGTATAATATATAGATTAACGAATTAAATAGGAGAGACAGTATTTTTATATCTAGCTACATAGTTACCATTTATTTGTTTTCTTCATGACTGGTATTTCACGTTTTTCTCCGGCATAATTCCCTGACTAGCTGAAGAACTTCCTATAGAAATTACTTAAGAGTAGGACTGTGTTTTAATTTATCATCATTTCTGAAGGTTATTTCTTCTAGATATAGAATTCCGGGTTAAGAGTTTTTTGTTTTCATTGCAAAATGCTATTATATTTCTTTCAGGCTTCCATAGTTTCTGATGAGAAATGTGTACTTATAAAATCATTATATTTTCTTCATATAATGTGTCATTTTTTTGCTGGCTGCTTTCAAGTCTTTAGTTGTCAGCACTTTGATTTTGATGTCTCTGACCTATGGGATTTTATAGGTCGCTTTGGGTTTACTTTGCTCTGAATTTGCTCACATTCTTTAATGTGTATGTTTATGCCTTTCATCATATTTGAACAATTTTTGCCATTATTTCATGAAACATTTTTTCAGCACCTTTATCTTTTCTTTCATTGTGGGACTATGATTACCTGAATGTTAGATATTTTGCTATTGTCTCAGCAGTCCTAGAGGATGTGTTCATTTTTTTCCCCAACTTTTAACTGTTTTCAGATAGAATAATTAACATTTATCATCATACAACTTCAGTGATACATTCTTGTCTCATCTCTGTTTTGCTATTAAACTCCTCCACTGATATTTATTTTGTTTATTATTTGTAAATTCTTAATTTTTATTTGGCTTTTCCATGTCTTACATTTCTTTATTAAAACTTCCAATTTTTTCCATTAGTTATAAGACTCTTCACAAGTCTTTGCTTCAACAATTTTCTAGTATCTGTTTTAATGTCTTTATTAGATAAGTCCAACATTGTATTATTTCAGCATTTGTGCGTCATTTTTTTTTTTTCATGTGAATTGGTCCTCTGAATGCTAGGTAATTTTGGATTATAGTCTGGATGATAGTCTGGATGATTTAAATAGTATATTGTCATAGGTCTCGCTCAAAGAATTTTGGAGAATGTTGAGACTTTTGTACTATCAGGCAACAACCTGGTTAATTTCAAACAAAGTTATAATCTGCCTTTTGTTTTTTGTGGTTCACACTTCAGTTTTTAAAGCTTTCATTGTATTATTGGGGTCCATCATATGTGTGTGTGTTTCAATCAAGGGTCAGTTTGAGATCTGGGTGGTAATATTAACATTAAGTCAGGTCTCAATGCCTTTGGTATGCTGAACAGAATTAAATTCATCTCTGCACAGCATATAATGAGTCCAAGAATTAACTAATAATTCTGGTACTTACTAGTTTCCCAAGGGTTTCTTTTAAGGTCTTCTGGCTAGAATGCTGTGGCTTTAGTTATACCATTCTGTTACGTACACAGTGTTCTGAGTACAGGGATGCAAGGAGAACAGAAAACAAAGGAGAAATCATAAATTATTTACTCTCTCTGAGCACTTGTGGTTCCCATCATATTTCTCAAACCGGAACTAAAGGACTTCTCCTGAATCTTTCTCTGATTGTTCTCTGCTGCCCACTTTATTGCTTGCTATGCAGTTAAATAGAATACTAGAGAAAAACACTAAACCTATTGTTAGTTTAGTGGAAATTTTGATTTTGGTCTTCTTCCTCTTTCTGCCTGCTATTATTTTCTTTTCAGTATCCTCAAATGTCTGGAATATTTAATGATGCCTAGTTTTTATAGCTGTACTCACTGGAAGAGATAGAGTGGTGCGTGCTTATTTCATGGAATCTGAAACTAGAACCTGCATTTGTGTTGGTGGGAATTTTTTCATAATAGATGTTTTTTTTTTTTTTTTTTCTGCTAAATTGCAACTGCATGATGGGAAAGACCATGTTTCTGTTCGCTCATGAGTTTATATCTAATATTTTGTACAATGTTTGGCACATGGTAGGCAGTTAAAAATGTTTTGAGATCACTTTTTCCGTTTATCATAAAGTGAAATTATTTTTATTCCCATTAAAAAAATGGAATTAACAGTATTTTCCCATGTCATTGTCATGCTTTCTTAAAATATATTTTAATGGTAACTGACATTTCTATCATGTTTTCATATCATAATGTATGCAAACTTTCCTTTGCTGCTGTAAATTTAGTGTATTTTATTGTATTCTTACTATAAGTAACCTTCAAATAAGTATGTGTATGTATATATAATTTTTTTATATAACATCTATTGCTTCTTAGGATAAATTCCTAGACAGAAAATTTCTTTGTCACGTATTTAACTGAATTTTCATACTTTCAATTGCAATCATCCCCCTGAAGATGGTAAACTGAATTAACTTTCTGCCAGTGTTGTATTACCCTTTCTTTTATTATAATTTTGCCAATATCCTGTATTACCACATATGTATATGTATTGGTCTGTTTTCACGCTGCTGATAAAAACATCCCCAAACTGGGCAATTTATTAAGGAAAAAGAGATTTAATGGACTTGCAGTTCCACGTGGGTGGGTAGGCCTCACAGTAACGACAAAAGGAAAAAGGCACATCTTACATGGCGGCAGGAAAGAGAGAATGAGAGCCAAGCAAAAGGGGAAACTCCTAAAATCATCAGATCTCATGACACTTATTCACTACCACGGGAACAGCATGGGGGGAACCACCAATGTGATTCAATTATCTCCCACTGGGCCTCTCCCACAACATGTAGGAATTATGAGAACTACAATTCAAGATGAGATTTCAGTGGGGACACAGCCAAACTATATCAGCATATATATTTCCAAGTTGATGAAATAATTATTATCATTAAAAAAGTATTTGTTTCATTTTATTACAAAGGAGCCTCATGATTTAGTCATATGGCTGCTAGAAATGTAAAAAGCAATAATATATATGCTCTTTCCTAATTTTTTTTTTTTTTTTTTTTTTTGAGATGGAGTGTCACTCTCTCCCCCAGGCTGGAGTGCAGTGATGCAATCTTGGCTCACTGCAAGTTCTGCCTCCCAGGTTCATGACATTCTCCTGCCTCAGCCTCCTGAGTAGCTGAAACTACAGGCACTCACCACCACGCCAAGTTAATTTTTTGTATATTTAGTAGAGACGGGGTTTCACTGTGTTGGTCAGGATGGTCTCGATCTCCTGACCTCGTGATCCGCCCACCTCGGCCTCCCAAAGTGCTGGGATTATAGGCATGAGCCACCACGCCCAGCACTTTCCTAAATTTTTTGTTCATGTATATTGCCTAGTACTTTTTTACTTCATCTTATTAACATAAAAGTTATTTTTATTTTTTAAAAATTACCTTTTATCTGTTACATGAATTTCATATATTTTCCAGTATGTCATTTGCTTTTAATATTGTTTATAATATTTTTGAGGTAAAATTTTTAAATTTTTTTGAAAAAGTTTGTCGGCTTTTTCTTTCATATGTTATAGATTTTATGCTTAGAAGGGCATTCTCCACTTCATGATCAGATAGATATTAATGCATAGTTTCTCATGGTCCTGTTATGATTTCAATTTTCTATATTTAATTTTGTGCTCTAGATAGAATATATTTTAATATGTTGTATGGGGCAGATATCTAACTTTATTTTGTCTAAAGTTTTCATTAATTCATATAGAAGCATTTTTCAAAAATATGTCCTTTGTATTCTGATTTGAAACACTACTTTTATCATATTTCCAATTTTTATTAACTAGACTCTATCTTTGGGATGGCTGTTTTATTGGTTAGATAGATCTATGTATTTTTTGAACACCCTAATTCTACTTTAATTAACGTGTTTTTGTCACTAAATATACAAACATTAATGAGTTTTTTATCACTAAAGCAGAGCAACATAAAGAAATCTTATGTTTTTACTCTGGCTTTCAAATTTTCTTTTTAACATTGTCATAATTTTCTTTTTACTATTCTGGTTTATTCTGTCAAATGAACTTAGAATTATACTGATAAGTTCAAGAGCCTTAAACCTGAACATTCATTTGAGTAAAACTGACATATTTATAAAGGCAAATCTTCCTATCCAGGAGCATTGTATGGCTCTTTACTTACTTCAGGCTTTTATGTCCCCAGTAAAGTTTTGTTGCTGCCTTTATTGTTTTTTAAGATTTACACATTTCTTTTTAAGTTTATTGCTGCAAAATGTATATTTTTTGTTGCAATTTTGAATTAGATAATTGTCTCTTGTATTTTGTTACTCGTTATTGCTGGCATGTAAGAGAACTAGCAATATATGTGTATTGATTTTCTCTCTGGCCATGTTACTGATTTCTCTTTCCATTCTTAGTCATTTTTCAGCTGATTGTATTTTTAGGTTATATAAACTTATAATGATAATTTCAGCAACAAATGATGTTGTACTATTTTTTTCTGATATTAAGTTGAATTGTACCTAAGCCTCTTATTACTGTTTTCTGTCCAGCAGCTTGCCTAGAATACTGGATTTCAACTACCGGATCATGTTCAAAATCACCTGCACAGAGGGATCTGCTGGGATGTAAGTTTGGGGAAACTGTTTTATAATAGTGTTGAACATGTATATTGTTGTTCTTGACATGCCTTTAATACAAATTTAGCTTTATGATTTCTCCTGCTGAGTTCTTCATTTTTCTATCAGTTTATCAATTTCTTTTTGATTTTACTTTTTTCATAAGTTTTAGTTCCTTTGTAAGATATCTGAGACATCTCTTTTCAATGGGTCATCAATTTCCCCTTCCTATAATACCTCAACACAGAATCAATAATATATAATGATATTTTAAAATAGTTTAAAAAATATTTTCACACAGGTGTTCATGTTAGGGATCACCATCTTTTCTTTGGAAAAAGATATTAATAAGCTACTAATAAGCTTTGTGTAGGTAATATACGATGCCAAGCTGAATACAAATGAGTGGCTGAGGTGTCAATGAGAGTACAAAATAATTTTTGAGAAAGAAAAAAAGGGGAAAGGAGAAAGAAATTCTTAGTGAAAACACGGATGTGACTAAATTCTATAGAGAATAGTGACCAGTGAAATACCAGGTTGCAAAGTGGCCTAAGACTTTTAAGAACAGATATATTATCCCAAATCTCCTGTGAATTTTATCTCACAGAAAGCCTTATGTGAGAGATTTGGAGATCAATGGAAAATAACATTTCTTGTGATGAGTCAGATTATAGAAAACATAAGATCATGGGGACAGTCATAGATATTAGAATTGAGAAACTGCAGAGAACTAGAAAGAGAGTTGAGTGAAGGAAAAGTAAGACCATGGGTTTCTATGTGGTATGGGGAGAAACATTTGACATCCCATAAGATGTACCTGAGTTCTGTAACCATCACTTCATTCACATGATCTTTCGCTTCAGTGTGGTTTCCAACACCTTTAAACACATTTGTTTGCTACAACTTTTAGCCCAGTGCCTTGCAGTGAATAGGTTTAGGTTGTGGATTATTTCAGTGCTCTATAGAATCTGTTAAGAATATTAGTAGAAAAATGCCTATAATACTAAACTAAAGGTTAAACAATACACCAGGCAAAGTACCTTGGAGATTGAAAGAAGAGGAATAGTTCATTTTACTTAGAAGCACTGGAAAGGTTTCACCAATGACATCTCATTTAATGAGAATTTGAAATAAAGCTGCATAGCTTTTGATAACTGTTAGATTGCAGTAAGTTTCTGGCGAAAAAAAAGGAGAAAGGAAGACATATTAACAGAAGTAATTAAAGAGGTGGTGTTACAGAAATAAACACCAATCTTACTTAATGGAAATATAAGGTATGTTTAATGTTATCTTCTGAAGCCAGACAGGTAGTGTAAATGTGAGAAAATGTGGTATATGTATACAATGGAATATTATTCAAGTTTTAAAAAGTAGCAAATTACCATTTGCAACAACGCGGATAAAACTAGAAGACATTATGCTAAGTGAAATAAGCCAGACACAGAAAGGCAAATACTGAATGATCTCAGTTATATATGGAATGTATTTTTTAAAGTTAAGTTCATAGCAACAGAGGATAAAATGATGATATATATATATATTTTAAAGTTAAGTTCATAACAACAGATGATAAAATGATGGTTTCTAGGTCCTGGAGTAGGCTGGGAAAAAATGGAAGTATTGGTCAATAGGTACAAAACTTCATTTCTAAAAGAAATAAGTACTGAGGGTCTATTATATAGCATGGTGACTACAGTTAATAATCATATATTGTATACTTGAAATTTGCTGAGTGTTGATCTTAAATGTTCTCACCACACACACAAAATAACTATGTGAGTCGATTGATACGTTAATTATCTTGATTGTGGCAATCATTTCACAGTGCATACATATATCAAAACATTACATTGTACACCTTAAATATATACAATTTGTACCCATTAATCACACTTTGTACCCATTTAATCATCATTAAAGCTGGAAAAAAATTTAAAACAAAAAGACTATATTATTGTCATTATAACATCTTAAATAGAATATATGTAGATATTTTCCATAACAGAGCATCTTATTGCATGAAGCATATGATGTCTGTGTTCTCCACTACTTTTCATATTTTTTAATGTTCTTAATTGAGATGAAAAACAATAGAATTTTCAAATTGCTAATAGCTATAATATTTTTATGGTCAGCCTGTGATTTTCTTATCTTATAAAGAGCTCTCAGATGCACACACATATTGTCTCCACTTCTGTCACATTTGTTAAATTAGTTAGAAGGGATACATATATGTTGTCTACAACGACTAATTAAGAAGAAATGTACACTTATGATTGTTCACATCTTTTGTTTTCAACGTTGAATGCAATTGAAGTACAATAAACTACACATATTTGAAGTAAAAAAAGTAGATAAATGTGTGAAATATATACACCTGTGAATCAGTCTCCCAAATCAAGATACCAAACATATTGATTCCCTCAAATTTTCTATGTGTCTCTTTGCAATTCATCCCTGTATCCATCCCTGTCTCTAGGAAACCACTGTTCTACTTTCGTTCACCATAGACTAATTTTAATTTTCTAGAATTTTATATAAATTGCATCATATTGAATGCACATTTTTGATCTGGTATTTGTTTCTCTCAATATAATAATTTTGTGATTCCTCCACATTGTTGTATGTATGAATAGTTATTCATTTCATTGATTTTGTATATAACAAAATTTGTTCATCTATTAATATGATGATGGACGTTTGAGCTGTATTCAGTTGCTAGTAACAATTGTGTACAAGTCTTTATGTGCACATATGTTTTTTTCTCTGGAGTAAAACCTAGGAATGGAATGACTGGGCCATATGAGAAGTTTGCTTCAAAGTTATTACGAAAGTGCCAAGTTGTTTTCCACAATAGTTGTAAAATTTAAATATCTTCACTAGCATTGTGTGAAATGACCCACAGACTTGTCAACTCTTGATATAGTTTTTATAAATGTTTCATTCTAAAAGGTATGTGGTGGTATCTCATCGTGGTTTTTAATTTGCGTTTCTTGAGGGATTCATGATGTTTAGTATTTCATGTGCTTAAGGGAAATCCATATTTGTTCTTTTGTAAATCATGTTTTAAATCTTTTACCATTTTCTTATTACTGATATGTAAGAACATATATATACACATATATGTTAGAGATGATATAAAAAGATACATATTACATATACATAATTTACATATTGTGTCATTTATAATAAATTATATAAAATACATAAACATATAAACTATTTAAAATTATATGCATGTATATTATAAATACAAGACATTTGATTACTATTATTGCTTTACAGTCTTCACCTTATTTTTTTGCTTTGTTTTTTGTTTTTACTTTGGAATTGAAAACCTTTGATTTTCATGGTTGCAAAATTTTTAAATTTTTCCTCTTTTATAGTTTGTACTTTTTGTATTTTACCAAAGGAAGCATTTGTCAATGTCTGTAAACATCTCACTATTTTGAGTGGAAGGGTGCTACTAGCATGTAGTTGCTAGAGACCAGTGATGATTCTAAAAATCTTTCAATATACTGGACTGCCACCCTGTTTTCGTCACTTCCTATAGATGTGTGGTGGTCTCTCACTGTTGTTTTAATTTGCATTTCCCTAGTGACTCATAATGTTGAGCATCTTTTCATGTGCTTATGGGCAATTCATATTTTAAAAATCATCTTCAAAATCTTTAACCTATTTCCTTATTACTAGATTGTGAGGACATATGGACAGCCCCACTCCCTGTTTTAATCACCTGCTATAAACCACATTGAGGAGGGAGGAATTCCTGCTGTAGGATTATAGTAATTGCAGAACACATGGCACCCTACACTGCACAGACGAGACTGACAGCAGCTTACTAGTCACATATAATTAAAGCTGAAGGGAGAAATATATAACATGCCATCCAGGGCCACACAGGTTTTATACTCAAGAACACAGTGAACAACCAGGAACTATGGGAATCAGGCTCTGCAGGATCAAAGGGGATCAAGTGTCTCCTGGTTCACTTGGGAGGATGTGATTGGCTGTCTGGCAGATGACTAAAAACACTATTCATGAATAAGCAGGAACTGTGCTTTTTGTTGTTGTTGTTGTTTCGATAAGAAGGGCTGTTTTACTAGAGGACCTTATTTTCTAGAAGAGAGTGAGGAGGGGAATTTGTGTTTAGGACTTTTAAGGCTCTCCTGATTTTACTAGATATCAAAGCAAAGAATAAATATTGGGCCTTAATTTTAGGCTTTATACCACACAACAAATACTTATCCCTTTCAAAATATCAATAGTGTTGCCCTTGAGAAACACTCATCTAGAAATCTGTCAATTTTGGGGGGTCTTTTTATAGATTTAGATTTTGTTATTCTAAAAATTCCTCTTTTCTAAATATTTTTCATGCCACTGATATATGCTCTAATCTTTATTATGTTCTTCCTTCTAATTTGGTGTATTTTGCTCTTATTTTTAAAATTTCCTAATTTTAACCATAGATTATTGGCATCAGATTATTCTTCCAATAAAACAATTTAAAACTAAAAGTTTCTCCATTTTTCAATTTTGCTTCACATAGTTTAAGATATTTAATATATCTATTATATATTGAAAATATTTAAGATAAAAATATCTTACTATATGTGAAGCAAAATCCTTGTTTATTTAATACTGTTTTTCTGATAAATTTCTCCTCTTAGCATTATGCTGCAACCTTTTTTAAACTCTAATAATACTATCTGTCTTGATGTCTATTTTATCTAATATTAAACTAGCAACCCATCTTTCTTATCTTTACTGTTTATGTGATATAACGTTTTCCAAACCATTTACTTTCAGTCTGTGTCTTCTATATAAAAGACATGACTTGTAGACAGAATATAATAAGGCCTTGCTGTCCTGTCTAATCTGTGCATCGCAACCTCTTGTGATATTTTTATATCATTAATATTTAATGCAATCATTGATAAGTTTAGATTTCACTTTGTCGTTTTATAATTTGTTGTTTGTATGACCTTTTATTTTTAACCAATCACCTTTGGCTTATCTTTTCTTATATTCCTTTAGATTATTAGACGATTTTCTCCACATGCCCCATGTAATCTAACAAGAAGGCAACATGCTTTTCTAGTTCATCCTTAAGTACTGTAAGAGAGCGTGTTTAAAAAAAACTGAAGTCACTCTTGAAGAAAAAATACAAGATCAGGGGAGATAATTTACTGGTTATTAATGCTCACTATAAAGCTACAGTAATTAAGACAGTGTGGTCTCATATTGACTTAAGGATAGGCAAATATAACTATGTAATAGAATTGAGTCCAGAAACAAACCCACACATCCATGGACTTTTGTTTTATTACAAGGATGGCATAAAAGAGAAGTAGGAAGATAAAAACCTTTTTGATAAATGGGGCTGTTTCAACTGGATATTTTAGGAATGAAAATAAAACCATACCCCAACTCACACCATGTGCACACACACAATTCACCTATTTCTAAATCTCAATGGAACAAACTAATAAATCTCCTAATATTAGTATAGAATATTTTCATAAATTTATTAGACTTTATTTTGTGAAGAGAAGTAACTTAATCTTTTCTTCTCAGGGCCGAGAGAACAGTTCTTCCCCTTCTTCACTCACATCAGCTGCCTTTCATTGTTTCATCACCTTTCTTGAGCGACCTCTCCTCCATTGAAGCCTACATTGTAATCCAAGTACACCCCAACCTTCTCGTTCTCCACAGTGGCATTGCTCATCACAGGTCTCTTCCCCATACTGTGTTTCTAATATTTTTTTCTACAGCAAAAGATAAGTGTGATGTTTGCTGTAAATATTTGTTCGTAGTTTCTACTGATTTAGGAAGTCCCATATATCAGCAGTTTACTAAAAAATGTTTTATCATTTTTATATGTTAAATTTCATCACATGCCATTACTGGGTTTGATGGAGTTGATCACATACTATTGTTATATTCATATGCATATCCCACATAACACCTTGGCATCAGAATTCCTTAATTTTCTTTTCTCTAAGGATAATCACTTTTACCTCATTGCAGCCCTATTTTCTTGTGGCAACAATTATAACTTGTCCTGATCTGCAGCTCAAACTGAGATGCTTCTTCTTGCAGATTACAACCTCCTGGTGTCCTTAACTCCCACTGTACCCAATGCAGCACGTTTCCACATTTTCTCTATTTTCTCAGCCTTTGACATCCCTCATGCTTTTACATCCTCCCTTCATTGACTGGCTTCTTCAGCTTGGTGAAAAGGGGTATCCCTGTATTCAACAATAGGGAAGTTTGGAATATGAGGGAAGTTTGGACATCAAAGAACCTTTAGATAATAACTCCACATCAGCTTTCCTCACCCAAGTCCTTGATGCTGCTGTTCAATTGTTTTATTTAGATATTCTCTGATATTTTGAAATTTTCTTCCTTTTTTTTTTCATTCTTCACTTTCTTCTTCACATACCTGACTTCATCTTCTTATGTGCTTATTGCTTCCAAATCCTAATATCCAGGACTCCTTAATAATTACTTCAGTGCCACCATTTCAATGAAATTACTACTAATGGTAATTAACACAAACAACTTCTCTTGACCCACACTTCATACACTTCATTTTGACCCTAGTAATCTTGTCTTATATTCAGAGTAGCTATTTACATGTCTATATACCTCCCCTTCACCAAAATATAAGTGCTTTAAAGACAAGGACCATGAATTTGCCATCTCTGTATGTTGATTTGGAGTACTGAATTTTTCTCTTTTCATATGGGAGACACTTTCTGAGACGTATTTCATTTCTGTCAGTGTCAAGTTTTAGCCCCGTACTATCATTCGCGTCATCTATATGCAGAGGGCATATAATAAGTCAGAGGCAATTTTTGCTCTGTCTCATGGAGTTGCAGAACTACTTTAATTCCTGTACCAAAGAGTACTGTGGAAAACACATCTCCACTTTGCATTCTGCTGCATCAATTCTAAGCATTACGCTTTCCTAGGCACTGACTTTCCTAAAGGGTGTGTGTGTGTGTGTGTGTGTGTGTGTGTGTGTCTGTGCGCACGCGCGCGTGTGTGTGTGTAGTTATTCTATCAAGTTGGAAATGTCATTTCAAATGGTTAGATGGCAGAAGTGTCAGCAGCATTTTCTATAAAAGCTAACAGAACAAGAGTCCTTTGGTTTGGGAAATCATCGTTTCACTTACTAGAACTTTGCCCAAGCAATTGTATTACATCTCTGTATTTTTATATTTTAAGTTTCTATTTCTGAAAAAACTCAACTATACGTGCTGTACAGTTATGAAATAAAATGAATATTGCAATTTTGGTAGATACTTTCTCAGCAATTCCTGATGGGGAAATGCTCTCTTTTTATTTTTATTTTTTTTATACAACTTATTTTTTTTCACTTAAAGAAATTCAAATGGAGTCAGGCAAATATGAGTGAAGTTTTTCAGTTACATGATTTTAATGGAACTTCCGTTATCTCATTTTATCTTCACGTGATGTCCCAAAAAGAATGCACAATTTAAAGTTGGGTCTTATTAAAGAATAAAAAAATCTAATTAGCACTCCCCTACTTTAATAGGTAGCTCTTCTTGATATATTTCTTTGCATTCTTTGGATTTAAAAAATAACAGCCTCAAGACTAGCATAAAAACACAGTTCAAAACTTTCCATTCTGAATTAGCAGTAGTCAGTGCCTTCTCACTCATGTCCTTTACTCAGCCCACACTACTTTGGGCATAACTGGCAGGCAGTATAAAATGAAAAACTGCACTTGCTATAAGCTTCCTGTTGAGTATCTCATCAACTTCTGAAATAGCTTGTAGGTTTTCGTGATTTACATGTGCCTTCAGCACAGACTAATTTAAAAACAAAACATATTATATTTCAGTATCACAGTTCTTCTTTAAGTAAACAAAGCTCAAAAGGTAATATTTTTTAGGGTCACCTGTGTCCTGGTTGAGGGTCTTCAGGGTTCTTTGCAGCCCGAGGATTCCTGAAATTATGAATCACCCACATATGCTTTGAGACATGCTTTACTTTTTTCTTTTTTCTGGAAGCCCTGCGATTTCCCTAAAAATTGAATGAATTATAGAACAGACATATGGTGCCAATGGGTCATGTTTGGTTAAAATGTGATAATCTACAGAATTCTGCAGATTCCAGGTTTGGCCTCTGAGTGATTTTGGCTTTTTACATGCCAGCCCTAATGGCCACAGATTTTCTGATGATTAGTAAGCATTTATTTTCTGACTTGATTATTGTCTCCTGTTCATGTGAATTTATTACTCCCATTGAAACCATCTACATACCAATAAACTATTTGCTATTCAAAAAAAAAAAAAAAAGAAATAATGTTTAGGGATATTTCCATAGTTTCTTTATATTTGCTGGCCCAGAAAATGTGAGTCTTAACTTGCTACATGAAATTAAACAAGATATAAATAGTAGGTATTGTCATCCATTGATCGTTACCAACCTGCTGTTTAACTGGAAAATAATGAACAGGCAGTTTGTAAGATATCAGATGCTTATTAGTGGAGAACTATACAGAGTCCAGTGCCTGTCACGTTCTCCTTACAGTTTCCTAGACTGCCCAGGTTCCCCTATGATGACTAACCTTTCACTGAGTACTATGAAAGCAATCTTGGATAAAATTGACTTTTAGGAACCAAATCACTTCATTACTAAAGTTGTCTTCTGTAGGGTGTATCTAAGGTAAGTATCATGCTCTGAATTAAGGTTTCCTGCCTTTTCATTCTTTCATGCTAAAGTTTTTCCCCATTATTTGCTGGTTTAGATTGAATGAAAAGGCTAAGACAAAAAATATCAATAGTGTACAGAATCCCCAAGAGAGGAAAATAAATCATTCAGGATATTTTAAATGAATTAAGTGGAGATTTAAACTGAATAAACATTCCAAGTTTAGAAGTTTGTTTATTCACATCCATAGCTCTATATTTAACCAATAAACACATATAGCTTTCTTACCCATAATAGAAATGTGATATAGAAGTTGAGAGTTGGTTGATAAAACATATCATCATAGTTGCCAGGGAAAATGGGACATCTTTGCCTCAAGATAATCAATGACCAAGTGATTTTTTTTTTCAAATCAGTTAGGTGGTCTATATAAATAATCATGGTAGATAAATGGAATATTTAATATCTAGTTTTCAAGATACAGACTTTATTCCTAACCCAAATAACATGTGTTTAAAATAAACAGCTTTAATAGCAGTGTTGTTTTGCTGAAACATCTGCAATCCAATAAATTATTATATAATCCATATCATATTATTTCATCATATGATTATTACTTACTGTTTAAAATGACAAATCCAATGATTCTAAGATACCTCTTTCAAGATTCAATGTATGGTATACTACTATTTTAAGACTCTGAACACATTTGGCACACACTTCTTGGTTTAATAAATTATATATCGTCCATAGTTTTCATTTTCCTAACTCACAAGTCCTAAGCCTGAGTATGTATGAATGTCTCTACAACTTTTCATCATTTTAGCATCCCTTTAACAGTCCTTTTCCAGCTGAGTTTCTCTGTACCCTGTTCTAGTGTTCCATTTTCCAAGTAGGTACTGCCAAACGGTCCATCAAAAAACATTTATTTATTTATCTACTACTCATTTTAGCTCCTGCCAGGGAATGACAATGATTCATTATGTGTAACCATGATTACTGACTTGGCTTCTGTAGGTAAAGAAAAAATATAAGAAACAATTTAACCCATAGATAAGTATAATGTTACTCAGTAGATTTATGAGAAAGTTATATTTAAGGGTAAATGTTAGCATTAATGTTTAAAATACAAATGTCTTAGAATCATTTTCTTAAGCAAAAAGCATAAAACCCAAGCAATGTTTTAAAATTTTGACATTAACTGATCAATCTTGTGTAGATCAGAATTGGTAAAGCTACCTATAGTTATATATTTTAAATTTACAATATTCGAACTATTGAATTTCTATATCATTTAAAATGGAAGGCAAATAAAATGCAGATAGCATTTAGAAAAACAAATACAATACTAAGAGAAAAAGTATGAGTTTAGTTAGAACTGAGGCTCTTTTACTACTTACTTCGTTGTTAATTTGCTCCATGACCTTCAGTCAGTAACCTCATTGTGTCTCAGAGGATATAATAATCCTGACCTGCTTCACAGGGGCGTGCTGTACCTTAATTGATGTGTGTTAAGCTCCTGGAGGTACTTTAATGAAAACCATTATTGAAATGCAATTATTAACATTTGGGATAATGAAGTTAGCTTAGATGGTTTAGCCAAGTCTGGTGTGAAGATGCTTGCTAAATTCAAGAGCACAAAATTTTGCTGTTTTAAAACTTAAAAAAGGCATGAAAAAGCAAAAATAGAAAATTAAACCATAACTGGCTTATTTGCTGACTTTAGCAGCATCGGTGCCTGCAGTTTATTGCTTTGTCTCTGATCAAGTGCATTGCAATCAATGAGAATTACTACAGAGATGGTAGGAGATAATTTTGCAAAAATGTCAAAAATGCAAAGTTTGTGAGAGCTGGATGGACTAGAAATGACTATATTGATTTTATAAAGGTTGGTAAATTACTACAATACCACCTTACTTTAAGGTAGATTGCAAATCTTGCATTTTAAGCAAGATCAACTCTAATTTTAAACTTCAAGAAAAGTTTAGTGTATCACATGCATTACTTTAATCCATCAGAAATTTAGAAGTCATTTGCTTACCTTGTAGAATCTAGCTGTGAAATTTCCAATAGGACTAATCCTTTTGTTCAACAATTCCTACCTGTCTATGCATTTTAGCAAAGCTTGTCTTTATACTCAGAAAGCAATCAGAACAGAATAGAAATTAGTGGAATAAACTTCTACTCTCAAAAAATGGCAGATGCAAACAAACAAACCACATTTTCGGAAAATGCTCTGAATAATGGCCATTCGATTGTAAATAATGCCACACTGCTATTTATCCTTTTTATGAATTATATTGTAATTGATGTCAATTACATTTAACTAGCCTATAGCATAGGGCCATACTCACTGAGAACTTAAGACTTAGTGGAGATTTCTCCAATTATATCTTAGTTTTTAGTCACTATGTGGAAAGCTGCAGTTCTCCTAAAACTACATAATAAAATCGTTTTTTAGTGTTCATTTTTTGTCTTTATATTCACTAAAAGATTCAGGAAAAACTATATTGAAAGCTTCAAGAAACACCTATAATATCATGTCACAGGATTAATGAAATTATTTTTATATTAATGAAAGCATTTTACATTTTGTATCTTATGTTTTATATGTATTTAACATAAGGAACTTTGAGTAAACCTCACTGTTTAACTTCAGTCCAGTTCTCTTCCCAATATTATCAGACAATGCCATTCTTATGAATATTTTATACTTATGATTTAATATTTTATACTATATATGTATACTAGTGAACAGTTTATACAACTGGGTTTTGTATTTATATGTTTGAAATATACATTAATGGTATTAACCATTGTACAATGTGCATTTTCACTTCATATTTTGTTCTTTATATGTATTCATTTTGGTAAATATAAACCTATTCCACTAATTTTAACATGTTCAACAGTATGCCATTGTATTCTTATACCATAATATTCCTATATTTACCTTTACTCATGGGCATTTAGATTGATTTTAATATTTTACACAGTGATCTTATAAATCAATCTCTATATATATATGCCTCTTATAAATATATGCCACAACAAAATTCCACAGACCGGGTGATTTAAACAATACAAATCTATTTTCTCACAGCTCTGTAAGTTAGAACTCCAAGATCTAGGTGTCTGCTTTGGTTTCTTCTGAGACCTCTCTCCTTGGCTTTTAGATAGCCCCCCTTTAACTGTTTTCTCGCATGGCATTTTGTCTGTTTGGATGCATACCTGGTGTCTCTTTGTGTGTTTAAATTTCCTTCTCTTATAAGGATACCAATCAAAGTTTATTAAGTCTTACTTACATACTTTAACTCATTACCATGTTAAGGTCCTCCAAATACTGTCATATTTTGAGTTACTGAGGATTAGAAATTCTATGCCTGAATTTTTGGGCAACGCAATTCAGCTCATAATATTATATAAACCTATGCAATTTAGATAAATTAGTTATTGAAATATTGATTTAGTAAATACTAGACAAAGGGAATTGTTATTCTTAAGATAAGCATGCATCAAACATTACTTAACTAATTAATTAATTAGAGAGCCAGTGCGATATGCTGTAAGATCAAGAAAGAACTCAAGTTTCAAATATTTATTGTCAGAAAGGAATGCTAAAATAAATTTCAAATGAAAATTTGTTCAATATCCACACAGCAATAATCAATTGCATTCCACTGATACATTTTGCATTTCTATGGTCAGGAATCATTTGTATTAATCTCCATTTTCTACAAGTTTCTACAAGTTAAAGCTTCTATCTCTAGAGTTGTAAAATAGCCTACTTAAGGAATAAAAAAATGGCAAATATCTAATGTATCAGATTGTATCAGTCAATTGTAAAGATATCCTATAATCTTTTTTTGAAAAGTAACTTAAATCTTTATGAAAAGACAATTTGAATTCTGGCTATTTATTATGTGTATATATAGTTGACACATAATAACTGTATATATTTGTGGGGTAGAGTGTGATATTTCAGTACATGAATACAATATGTAATGATCAAATCAGGGTCATTAGCACATATATATCACCTCAAACCTTTATTATTTCTTTGTGATGGAAGCATTTAAAGTTCTCCTTTTTAGGTATTTGAAAATATACCATAAATTATTATTTACTATAGTCACCATACAGTGTTATAGAACACTGGAACTTATTACTCCCATTTAGGTGTAATTTGTAATTTTATGTTTGTTAACCAACCTCTCCCTATTCTTTCTCCCTCTACTCTTCCCAGCCTCTAGTAATCACTATTCTATTCTTTACTTCCATAATATAAACCCTTTTAGCTTCCACATATGAATGACAGCATGAAGTATTAATTTTTCTGTATCTATTTTACCTAACATAATGCCCTCCAGGCTCTTTCATATTGTGGTGAATGAAAGAATTTTATTCTTTGTTATGGCTAAATAGTATTACATTGTGTATACATACCACATTTTCTTTGTGCATTCATCTGTTGATGGACACTTAGGCTGATTCTATTTCTTGGCTATTATGAATAGTACTACAAAAAACATGGGAATGTAAATATCTTTTCAACATACTGATGTCCTTCCCTTCGATTCTAAATCCAGTAGTGGAATTGCTAGATCACATGGTAGTTCTATTTTTAGTTCATTGAGAAACTTCCATACTGTTTTTCTAATAATATACTAATTTGTATTTTTATCAACCATATATAATTGCTTCCTGTTCTTGGCATTTTGTCAGAATTTGCTATTTTTTTGTTGTTTTTTGATGATAGCCATTCTAACTGGAGTGAGATGGTATCTCATTGGGGCTTTGATTTTCATTTTCCTTATGATGAGTGATGGTGAAGAAATTTTCATATACTTGTTGGTCATTCATATGTCTCCCTTTGAGAAATTTCATTCAAGTCTTTTCTCATGTTAAAATTCTTCTTATTATTATTTGATATTTGTTGTTTGAATTTCTTGCATATTTTCGATATTAATCTCTTATCAGATGACTAGTTTAAAAATATGTTCTCCCATTTTCAGGTTGTCTCTTCACTCTGTTGATTATTTTCCTTGCTGTGCAGAAGCTTTATAGTTTTATATAGAAGCTTTATTGTATAAACCCATTTGTCTATTTTTGCTTTTGTCGCCAGTGTTTTTGAGGGCTTAATCATAAAATATTTGCCCAGACAATTATATTTAAGCATTTGCTCTAAGTTTTCTTCTAGTAGTTCTACAGATTCTGGTTTTTACATTTAATTTTTTAATCCCCTCTGAGTTTATTTTTGTACATGGTGAGAAATTGGCATCTGGTATCATTCATCTGCATATGGATATCCAGTTTTTCCAGCACCACTTACTGAAGAGACTGTCCTTTTCCCACTCTAGTGTCTTGGAACCATTGTTGAAAATGGTTTGGATATAAATAGCACGACTTATTTGTTGGCTATCTATTCTGTCCCATTGGTCCATGTATCTGCTTTTATGCCAGTACCATGCTATTTTGGTTTCTATAACTTTGTAGTACATTTTGAAGCCAGATATTATGATGCCTCCATCTTTTTTCTTTTTGCTCATGATTGCTTCAGATATTCTGGCTCTTTGTATTTCATACAAATTTTTAGAACTGTTTTCTATTGTTGTGAATAATGTCATTGGTATTTTGATAGTGTTTGCATTGAATCTGTAGATTGTTTGGATAGTATGAACATTTTAGGAACATTAATTCTTCCAATATATGTGCATGGGATATCTGCAAGTGTCTCAGTGGCTTATGCTGAAGATGCTTTTTCTGTGGCTACACTGCCTACTTGGGCTCTTCTCCCATGGACATGGGGCATTGGGCTGATGTCTTTCACAGGGAAGTCCATTTCTGGTAGCGTGGACATTTGCATGCAACACTACACCCCTACGGTCAGGGCATCAGGCTGATCTGTGCTCTGGGGAAAGATCAAGGCTGATTTGGTGGAAGCCGTGTTTGGGTATTGCTCCTATTGTGGCTGGACACTGGGCTTGTCTGCACTCTGGGGAGGCACAGGGCTGGTTGATCTGCAGCTCACATCAAGTACTGCTCCCCTTGGCGTAGAATGCCAGGCTGATTCATGTTCAAGAAATGTGTGAAACTGGTCAGCCAATGACTTGCCTTAGGTGTCACTCCCCTGGAGGTAGTGTGCCAGATTGGTCCTTGCTCAGACGAAGCCACCCTATGGGCTGGGCACTGAGCTGGTTCATGCTTTGGGGAGGAGCAGAATTGGTGGGCAGGTGGCTTGACTTGGGAAATTTATTTTTTACAAAATTTAAATTCTTACTTTAAAACTTAGATCACAGAGGAAATACTAGGAATTATTTTCCTGAGAATGTGCTTGTCTCTGCCTTTTAAATAAAATATTTTACTTTTTATTTGAGAAACACTAATTGTCTATATTTATGGGATACAATCTTATGTTTCCATACATGTTTATATGTGAAATTATTAAATCAACTAATTAACATATTCATCACCTCAAATACTTTTCAGGTTTTTTGGGTTGAGAACATTAATGAACCTTCTTTTGTGTTTTAACTCACCAATCAAAATTCTTTCCAAAGAATTCATGAATCTGTTACATTTAAAACTGAGGGGCTAGCCTGTTATCTCAACTACTCGGGAGGCTGAGGTAGGAGAATCACGTGAACCTGGGAAATGGAGGTTGCAGTGAGCCGACGTGGTGCCACTGCACTCCAAGCTGGGTGACAGAGTGAGACTCAGTCTCAACAAACAAACAAATAAAAACTGAAGGGCTCTTACCTGAATTTCAGAAAAATAATCCTTGTGAAAAAAATAAAATAGCTTTATAAACGCAGTTCAATATCAGAGTTTTAAATCCTAGGTAAGAAGAATGATTAAGTATCCCAAATGAGATCGTTGATATGAAATGCTTTGAAATGTATATAGTATGTTAATGTGTTAATATACTACTGGGCAATAAATTGAGGCACTCCACATGCAAGTGACACAAATCTAGAGGGTGATAATGCTGACTAGAAAACTTGGAGGTATTTTTCAAAAATTCACCTTTTGCTTGTTTCCTTGGGTATTCCAACTAATAGCCATTGAAGATCTAGGAGTCACAGAACTATTAGAAAGGCTTTTCTATATAACAATCATGTTCCACTTTGCTTTAAATTTTTTTAATTAAAAAACTTAGTCACAGAGCTTGAGAGCCTCAGAAACAAAGCTTTTGCCTTATCAGGAAGGTATTGACTGTATTTTCATTTAGTTCTTTGCCCCAGTTCCAATTTTGTTAAAATTTCAACAGTCAATGATATTATTCCTATGGAAATACAATTTTATATTTGAAACATTTCTTGTTTAAAAAACAAGTATAGTGTAATCAACTTAATATTTCCAATGAGAGTATGATAAATATAAAACAAACTTCTTTCCATGTTCTACATGTAAGGGATAATAATAAAACTAAAGTTACACCCAGTACAACAATGTTCTTCACTAAGGAGTGATTTGTAGATCTGAATAATGCTTTTAGAAATGAAACATATGTGAGCAATAAAATGAGTTTATATAAAGACCATTACTCAAGAACCTTGAACTTCTGTGTACATAAGAGCATCCTACATATAGTCAACATGTTTCAAAACCAAGATATTTTGTTGCTAAAATACTCATCTCTTATTCTAAAAAATAAATACCTTTATTTACTAGTTTTATTAAATTAAATAAGAATCAGTCTTATAGTTTGATTGGGTGACAGGAATTATATTTGGTAAAATTGTTTGATTAGAGGGTAATCACCATTATTAGATTAGATGACATTAAATTACAATTACTAAAATTACAGATAATTATAATATAGCTTATTTTCGAAGCTAAATTAATCCTTCAAAAAACCCCACACTTTACCATGTGCTTAGTATATGCCTGTATATCTATTAATAGGATGCATAATAATGGCTTTGGTCATTTGAAAGCTAAAAGTATGTAATCGAACAATTATTACAGCCACATTGCCTGAAGGCACTATTTGTCATGAGAGTTATATGATGGCAAATTATATCCACTCAACCTTGAAGGATAATTCTATCTTTAGATGGGAACAGATTACCATTACACTTCTTTCCTCCCTCCTCCAAATTTAACTATTGGCTTTTACAATGTAAATTTTCTGAAATGAACACTTTTAAGTGCCAGATTGCTTTGATTTAAACAAAACTGTGTACTATGAACATTTTTCAGCATATTTCAGATAAATGTTCAAACAAAAGTAAAATAAAATCTCAGTCCTCGAGAACACAGACACAATTTAAGAAATAGGGGTAATATTTGAGTTACTAACGTAGTTGTCACAAAACCCTAGCCTGGAACTATGCATTTTTTTCAACCACAGACATAGTGATATTACTTTAACATACAATCCGTTAATTTGATTTTCTAGCTCTGAAGTGATCATAAGCAACAAAATAGAAAGAGTGCAGAGGAAATTTTTAAAGGCAGGTTTATAATGACAACAAGAGAAGTAAAAACTCAAAATGTGATGCCTACAAAAGAAATATAATAACTAAAAAATAGTTTTGAACTCAATTCTTACAAAGACAGTATAATAGATGAGACTCAATGTTTATTCTAAGTTATAAAATAATTAAATTCTACTTGGTTTTCTTTTTGAACTATCAGGGAATAGAATAGATATTAGAAAGGCTTCTATCATAAAGGACTATTTTTAATTTTATTTTTGTTATCTTCAAATTTAGTACTACATCTTCAATAAAGCCAAGTAAAGTAAGCATTATTCTATACAGTTATGTTATATAAAATAGGATTTAATACTCCAGAAATAATCATGCCTTCTTGTGATATCATTGAGTTACAACCTTCTTGGCTAGACGTTTTATTTTTAAAATGAAGAAATTTAAAAATTCAAATATTTGAAGGAATTGTTTAATAATTTGTGATTTATAAATATTTTCTGTATGTCGGAATCTGTTCACTGGTCTCTTTGAAATTTTGGGGGAAATTTAGCACAGTATTTAGAAATAGATTTTATATCAAGAATTTTTGATTTGTATTATTTTGGTCCTATTGATGCCAGGAGTAAACATTAGAGACATATCTCGCTTCTTTGGTCTGTGAACCAATGGCTGGGAAACACTGAACTAGTCCTTTTAAAAACGATATGTTCAATGACTGATTGATTTAAAGCAAAAACAAAAACTGAAGCAAAATAAACAAAGATAAAGGAAATAAAATCCACACATCAGTTCACAGGATTTTTCATTACTAGAGGTAAGTTTTTAAACCTTAAATTTCTTATGTCTTCTAAATGACGAGTTGATGGGTGCTGACAAGTTGATGGGTGCAGCACACCAATATGGCACAAGTATACATATGTAACAAACCTGCACGTTATGCACATGTACCCTAGAACTTAAAGTATAATAATAATTAAAAAAAAATTCTTATGTCTTCTTTCCCATTAGGTTACAATATTATGAAAAGATAAATAATATTAGACTGATAAAAGTCAGAATATATATGAGCCTTTTTAATTGGGGTTGGATATGCTTAGTCTTTCTCCATGAGTATACGCTTTGTTCAAAAACCCTCACTCCATTTTCTGTCAGCCTAAATCTTGTTTATTCACGTTTAAAAATCCTTTTGTGCCTGTCACCATAATTTCCATCTAGTCTCTTCTCTCTACTAATATTTCTGGTTCTACTTTCCTCAATACTTCGTTTCATCTGCTTCTTTCCTTCACTCAACTCTACTTTGGATTCTCATGGGAAGCTGCCAATGAAGGGTGAACTCCTGTTTGAGAAACCATTTTTCCCCACAGCAGGTTAACCAAAGATAATCTTCTGAAGACTTGAAGGAGATTGTAATTTTGACATTTTTATTTATTTATTTATTTATTTATTTATTTATTTATTTATTTATTTATTTTTGGTAAGACGGAGATTTACTCTTGTTGCCCAGGCTGGAGTGCAATGGCTCACCGCATCCTCCGCCTCCCAGGTTCAAAGCAATTCTCCTGCCACAGCCTCCCAAGTAGCTCGGATTACAGGCATGTGCCGCCATGCCCAGCTAATTTTGTATTTTTAGTAGAGCCGGGGGTTTCACCGTGTTGCCCAGGCTGATCTCGAACTCCTGACTTCAGGTGGTCCACCCTCCTCAGCCTCCCAAAGTGCTGGGATTACAGGCGTGAGCCACTGCACCCGGCCAATTTTGACATCTTTTGTGTAGCTAAACATAAAGAAAACACTCAGTACAGATGAATGGAAAAACCCTGGACTGTTAATCTGAATTCCTGACATATTATTTTAGGCAAATTTCTTAATGAACATAAGCCATTTCGAATGTATATTAGGAATTGAGGTGGATGCCTCATTTTACCTTCTGTAACACTGTGAATATGATGGCAAATTACAATTTTATAGATTTCTGTATTTCCCTATGTTACTCATTCAATTTTCATTAATCACTTGCTATCATTCAACATATATAATGGCTAAATACCAAATTATTTTTTTCTGTAAAAAAAATCAGAGTGATAATCTAGCCACAGAAAATATATGCCTTTAGTTTTTCAGTCAAATATTCTTCTACCTCAAGAATGTATTCGTTCATCTGAATGTTAATACCCATTCCGAACAAAGTCAGTCCTACTCACCATTTAACATTTTCTAATCCAGCTACATTGTGAAAGAGAGTTGAATTTGGGCTTAGTAAATACCTATAGCCACACTTGAGAAGAACCTGTCTGTATTCTGAGATTAATTCCTAACCCCGTTTAAGGTTTAATTCTTGCAATTATTATATTCGTAATAGCTCACAATAAATTAACAGTTTAGAAGTAAGCAAAGTAACCATGCAGTACTGCAGCCAGATTAACCAAGAAAATGTGCATAATTGAACCTTTGTGAAAATGGGAATGACTTTAGAGAATGCCGCATACTGAATAGAAAATGTGAGATGAAATATATTCAGAAAAGTCTTAGATATTCTTATGTAATCCTTGTATGTGGTACATTTTTGTCACTTAAGTAAAATTATCACTTGGAAATGTCAACCATAATTTGTCACTACTTATGACGGGTTGATAGGTGCAGCAAACCACCATGGCATATGTATACCTATGTGACGAGCCTGCACATGCTGCACATGTATCCTGGAACTTAAAGTAAAATAAAATTTAAAAACTAGATAATAAATAATAGCTTTTTTTTTTTTTTTTTTTTTTTTTAAAGGCAGGCTTCTTAGTTTTCTAGGGAAGTCAAAGAAATATAGACTTCTTCTATATTTCTTACAGGCTTCTTATTTACCTGCCTTTTGATTAAATATAATGTTTATTGAGCTTCTGTTACTGACTGTGCCAAGTGATTGGAGGATAGATACAAATATAGTTCAGTCCTGGTTTGTACCGTAGAAAAGCCTACAGTCTAATTTGCTTTTGACTCTGCAAGATATGGCTAAAAAATTTAGAAGACATTTTAGCTTACTGAATAAATAATTGTCAAAGTCTCTCTTTGAAAGATATTTTCATCAGTAACCAAAAACATGCCAAGATCAATAAATGATTATGAAATAAATGAATGATTACGTGTTTCAAGATTGGAAAAAAAAAATGATGCTTAACTTCATGTTTTCAAAAGCAGGTTAAAATTTTATACTTCACTTTAGCCTAGTGTCACAATACTGTAACTTCATTCACCTTGAAATCTGTGTATTAATATATTACTAGATCTAAGAAGAAATAAATGTGACTCATAAACAAGGGAAAACTCAGTAGAAACACATAGAAAGGGGAGAGATGCAGTGATCAACAGACAAGACCTTTTAAATAACCATTGCAAATATCACCAATATGCTCACATATGTATAGGAAAACACAAACTTAATGAGGAAAAATGGAATAGATAAAATTAGAACGTCATTTCTAGAAATGGAAAAAAGTATGATAAAGAATATACAAATTTCACTGGATTGGATTAACAATGGTTCAGACACTGCATAAAGAAACGTGAGTGCATTTGATCACATAGCAATAAGACTTAATATAAATGAGTAGCAAAGGAAAAAAGACTGAAAGAATAAACAGAACCTTGGTGACTTTTCGAACGACATCAAGTTGTACAATATACATGTAATTGGAATATCATTAGGAAAGGAGAGGGAATGAAAGATACAAACAATATTGGAAGAACATTTTCCATGTTTGAAAACATCTATCAAAGCATGGATTCAGAAAACTCAATAAAATAAAGTAAGATAAAAAAAGAAAACCAACAAAGACACATGAAATTCAAATAGCTTAAAAATGATTAAGAAAAATAAATCAAATATTTAAAAATAACCAGAGAAAAGACACCCATTTTCTATAGAACTTAGCACTTAGAAAGGGTGTTATACTTTCTCTCAAAAACCATTTAAGCCAGACAAATAATGGAACGGAATCTACAAAAGGCTGTGAAAACGAACACACAAAAACCTGAAAAGTTATACTTGTAAAGCCAGCTAAAATTTATTTGAAAAATGAAGAAAACGAAAGACGATTTTGGAACAATAAATTCAGAGACAGCTGTGGTCAGCAGACCTGAACTATGGGAAATGTGGAAGAAAGTTTGTTAGGAAAAAGAAAAGTACTACCACATGTAAACCTTTAAATATACAAATTAATAAAAACTACCCAAGTGGCAAATGAGAAATATTTATTTTCTCATCTCTAGATTCTTTAAAGTATATAGAAAAATTATGTGTCATTATTTAATCACACATAGGGAAGTAAATTATTAATGTCACAAATAACTGGAAGTAGGAATAAAAGTATAGCAACTAAGCCAATAGTGTAAATAAAATGGAATGCTAAAAATATGCAACTAATCCAAAATAAGACATAAAAAAAGGAAAAAATGATTCAAGAAAAGAGAGGGCAAATAGAAAGTCAGTAGGTTTGTTTAAACCTAGTATATCGCTAAATACATTACCTGTGCATGTAAATCTCCAGTTAAAAGACTGAGATCATCTTATTGGACAATGAAAAAACTCTATTCTACAAGAAACTCATTTTAAAGGAAATATAGTTCAAGAGTAAAAGGATTTTAAAAGATATTCCAAACAGTAATCATAAGAAAGTTGGAATCACTATTTTAATACCAAATACCATACAGTTTGGAACAAGAATTTTTACTAGGAATAAAGAGGGGTGTTTCATAAAGATAGAGTCATTTTATCCATCTGTCACAAAAATTCTAGGAGTGGTGTCAGCAAATGGTAGAATAGGAGGCCCTTGACTACCTCTCATGGATTAACTGAGTAAATATCTACACACAGATGGATTCTCTTCAAAAGAAAGTCAGAATCTACTTGGAAGACTCTTACACACTGATTGACTAAGAAACTATACACATCAAAACATGCAGAAAAAGCAGAAATATACTCTAGCACCAAGTTTACTAGATGCTTGGTAAATCATAAAGGATTTACCAACTTTCAGCGTCTTTCTGAGGGGTGAGAGGCTTGCACCCCAAATTTGATGGCCCCTGCCAGAAGGCTTGGCTCTTAAATCATCTTGCTTGAGTAGTAGCAGGGACTAGGCACCAAAGTATCTTCCCAAAGCAAAATGAACAAAGTCGGGAGAAGGAGTGCTCAACCATGTGAGCACTTCCAGAAGCTGTTACCCCTGGAATCAGTCCAACTCCCAACTTCACCCTGGAAACAATTTGCCTGCATACTTTTCCGGTAGATCCCTGTGGTTCTGGCTTCTAAAAGGTTAGTATCTAGGAGCTTTCGTAACAAATAAAGAATAACTCTTCTGAAGCCTAAACAGAGAAATTACATGCCCAAAATCTTCTTCCCCAACTTGCAGCAACAATAAAACCAAGCCTACAGACTCTCCCTGGAAAGAGGTTAGAGGCCACTGGCAGCAAGAACAGGAGGGACAGCACTCTTTGGGTCTCCTTCCTTGGCTTGCTCTACCCCATAAGTCTCAGCAATCTATCACTGGAAGGAGGCTTAGAGATCTTGGTCTTCCTGAATAGGAGAGTGAGCACTCTGTCTGCCTTCTTCCCTGGCTTGTTACAGTGACAAACCCACACCACCTGCTGAAGGAAGGCATGAAACGTCTGCTTGCCTAAAAAGGAGAGTGGGACCTCCCTATGCCCTCTTTCCCAGCTTGCTGTAGCAATAACACCAGACCAGAAGTCTTCCCCTGAAAGGAGGCTGGTAGACCTCTGCCTGTTTGAATGGGAGAGTGAACATTCCTCACACTTTCCTCCTTGACTTGTTCCAATGGGAAATCTTAGTCTGAAGACTCACCCTGGAAATAATTTCTGCATGTTGATTCTGAGGAAAATCAACATTATCTTGCCTGGCAACTACCTGAGGGAAGTCCATCACTGTTGCCTCAGGCAGCACAGGGTCTATCTTCTCAAAGGCTGAAAGGCTGATGGCAGCATGGGTTGGGGAGCAGGTGCTGCCACTACTGGAGATGGGGAAGCTGTTTCTTTTGGAAAAAAATGTTCATCAGAGTTTACAAACTCAGTGTCCCCAGGTTCATTAGGGTCCTCCCACATGTTTCCATTCCAAGTTGCATGGTCCCATTCTTTTCTAATCAGTGCCCTCACTAGTAGACACCTGGCGAAGCTGTGCATGCACCTTTCGTTGCAGGTCTGCCACTCACATGATAAGAGCTTGTGTTTGTTTTTTCACAATTTCAGCTCCTTCTCTGCAGGAGATAAGACTCTCTCTCAGGGCAATCTTAGCAGTTTTGAGGCTCAGAATCTGCTTCTGAACCCTGGAGTTAGAATCCCTGAGCTCATCATTTCCTTTCATCACTTTGTCAGCTGAGCTTAGGAGCAACCAACCAGCTTATTCCTTGGTTCTCCACATATGGTCACAAGTATTGATTCTATAGAAAGTCATTAAACTCCTTGCCGCTCATGAGTGGTGAATCAGGAGTGTCAAAGTCATTCGTTTTGCATAACTCTCTAAACAGTTCACACCAAGGACTATCAGTGTTCTCCATGCTAATGGAAGTCCTTAGCATTTTTGGGTCTAATCATATTAGGCAGCCAACTCCAGAAACCCCAAAACCAATTAAAGAACTCCATCCTTAATATTCTGTTCCTCTAGAACCACTCCTGGAACCAGAATCTGTATTTGTTGGGGTTCTATAGAGGGATAGAACAAATAGGATAGGTATTATATGGGTGTGTGTGTGTGTGTATCAACCTGCAGAAATTATTTCCAGGGTGAGTCTTCAGACTAAGATTTCCCATTGGAACAAGCCAAGGAGGAAAGTATGAGGAATGTTCACTCTCCCATTCAAGCAGGCAGAGGTCTACCAGCCTCCTTTCAGGGGAAGACTTCTGGTTTGGGGTGTGTGTGTGTGTGTGTGTGTGTGTGTGTGTGTGTGTGTGTAAAGGAGAGTTTATTAAGTATTAACTCACATGATCACAATAGTCCGTCTGCAAGCTGAGGGAAAAGAAGAGTCAGTCTGAGTCCCAAAACTGAAGAACTTGAAGTCCATTGTTCAAGGACAGGAAGCATCCAGCATGAGAGAAAGACATAGACTGGAAGGCTAGGCCAGTCTAGTCTTTACATGTTTTTCTGCCTGCTTTATAGTCTAGCTGCACTGGTAGCTCATTATTGGTGCCCACCCAGATTAAGGGTGAATCTGTCTTTCCCAGAGCACTTACTCAAATGTAAATCTCTTTTGACAACACACTCACAGACACACCCAGGATCAGTACTTTGCATCCTTCAATTCAATCCAGTTGACACTCAATATTAACCATCAAACAAATGCAAAAAATAAAATTGGGCCTTATTTTTCACACCACAAGCCAAAATCAATTAGAAATGGATTAAACACATTCACATAAATGTAAGCCATAAAACTCTTAACCAAAAAATAATGAGGAAAAGTTGCTTCATTTTGGTCTTGGCAATGATACTTTGCATATCACATTAAACACTTGGCCAAGAAAAATAAATACATACACGTGAGATGACATGAAACTAAAATGTTCCTGCACAACAAAGGAAACAATCAACAAAATGAAAATACGACATAAAAACTATAAAAGAAAATGTCTGTAACCATATGTGTTGTGTGTGTCTGTATGTGTGTGTGTGCCTGTGTTTCCAAAATATACAAAGAGCTCATACAATAAAATAGCAAAAAATCCCAGAACAAAAAAATAAGCCAATTAAAAATTAGAAGAAATTGAAGTAGAAGTGGAGCCTGACAATGAGAACAAATTGCTGCAATAGCATTATAAAACCTGATACTCACTTTAGAAATTTTTCCATAAATGATATACAAATGACCAAAAGGTTTCTGAAAAGCTGCTCAGCAACACTAGTCATTAGTGAAATGCAAATTAAAACCACATTAAGATACCACATCACATCTGTTAGGAGTGGTACTCTCAAAATGACAAGAGATAACAAGTATGAGTAAGGGTGTGGTTAAAAGGGTACCTCACTCCTGTCATAGATGTCTATAATTAAAACATATACAAATGTATACAGACATAAATCAGAGATATTGTGGGTTTGATTCCAGACTACGTCAATAAAGTGAATATCACAATAAAGTGAACCACAGAATATTTTTTGGTTCTCTGGTGCATATGAAAGTTATGTTTACACTATACTATAGTTTATTAAGTGTGTAATAGGATTACATTTAAAAATGCATAGATCAAACTTAAAAATACTTTATTGCTAAAAATTCTAACAATCATCTGAGTCACAATATTTTGCTGGTTGAAGGTTATGCCTTGATGTTGATGGTTGATCACTAATCAGTGTGACGGTTGTTGAAAGTTGGGATGACTATGGTAATTTCTTAAAATAACACAGGAAGGAAAATTGTCACATCAATTGACTCTTCCCTTTATGAAAATTTTTCCTTTACCATGCAATGCCATTTGAAATCATGTTACCCACACTAAAACTTATTTCAAAATTTGAGTCAATCCTCTTAAACTCTGTCAGTGCTTTATCAATTCAGTGTATGTAATATTCTAAATATTTTTTTGTCATTTCACCAAATGTGCACAGCGTCTTCGCCAGGAGTATATTCCATCACAAGAAACCACTTTCAATGCTCATCATACCTGATGTAAATGACGAGTTGATGGGTGCAGCACACCAACAAGGCACAAGTATACATATGTAACAAACCTGCACGTTATGCACATGTACCCTACAACTTACAGTATAATAATAATAAATTTAAAAAATAAATAAATAAAAATAAAAATCAACTCCTTATCCATTCAGGTATTATCATGAGATGGCAGCAATTCAATCACATCTTCAAGTTCCACTTCTAATTCTATTACTCTTACTATTTCCACCCCATCTGAAGCTAATTCGTCCACTGAAGTCTTGAACCACTCAAAGTCATCCATGATATTTGAAATCATCTTTTATCAAATTCCTGTTAAAGGTGATACTTTGACCTCCTGCATGCATCATAATGTTTTTAATGGTATCTAGAATGGCAAATCTTTTCCAGAAGATTTTAAATTTACTTTGCTCACATTCATCAGATGAATCACGATCTATAGCAGCTATACCCTTATAAAATGTATTTTTAAATAATTACACTTGAATGTCAGTTACCCTGGATTCATTAGCTTCAGAATGGATGTTGTGTTAGCAGACACGAAAACAACATTTAATTTCCTTTTATATCTCCATCAGAAGTTTTGAGTGATTATGTTGTCAATAAATAATAACATTTTGAAAGGATAATATTTTGCTCTATTTAGCAAGGAAAAATAATATTTTGCTCTATTTTGGAGCAGTAGGTCTGAATAGTGGGCTTAAAATATTCAGTAAACCGGGCTATTAACTGATGTGCTACCATCCAGACTTTGTTGTTCAATTTATAGAGCACAGGCAATGTAGGCTGTGTATAAATCTTAAGGGCTCTAGGAGTTTTAGTATGATAAATGAACATTGGTTTCAACTTAAAATTATCAGCTGCATTAGCTCCTAACAAGAGGGTCAGCCTGTTCTTTGAAGCTAGGCATTTACTTCTCCTCTCTACCTATGGAAGTCCTAGATGGCATCTTCTTCCAGTGTCAGGATGTTTTGTCTACAGTGAAAATGTTATTTAGTGTAGCTACCTTCATTGATAATCTTAGCTTGATCTTCTGAATAACTTGCTGCAGCTTCTACATCAGCACTTGCTACTTTACCTTGCAGTTTAATGTTACAGATATAGCTTCTTTCCTTAAACCACATGACCAACCTCTACTGGCTTCAAACTTTTCTCCTGCAGATTCCTCATCTTTTTCAGCCTTCATATAATTGAATAGTGATAGGATTTTTCTCTGGGTTAGGCTTTGGAGTAAGGGAATGTTGTAGCAGATTTGATATATGCAGACCACTACAACTTTCTCCATATCAGCAATGAAGCCGTTTCCCTTTTATATCATTCTTGTGTTCATTGCAGTAGCATTTTTGTTTCATTCAATGATTTCTTTTTTCTTTTGTATTCACTGCTTGGCTCTCTGTTTCACACAAAAGGCCAAGCTTTCGGCCTATCTTGGATTTTGACATGCATTCCTCACTAAGGTTAATCATGTCTAGCTTTTGATTTAAATTGAAACATGTGACTCTTCCTTTCACATGAGCATGACATAAATGCCACAGTAGTATTAGTAATTGACCTAATTTTAATATTTTTGTATCTCAGAAAATAGGAAGGCCTAAGGAAAATGTGAGATATTAGGGAAATGACCAGTTGGTAGAAGAGTCAGAACACACAGAATATTTGTTAAATTTCTCCTCTTATATGGATCAGTTCATGGTGCCCCCAAATAATTACAAAAATAACATCAAAGGTCAGTGATCACAGATCACTACAGCATATATAATAATGAAATTAGGCCTGGCATGGTGGCTCACACCTGTAATCCTAGCACTGTGGGAGGTCAGGTGGGAAGAACACTTGAGCCCAGGAGTTTGAGACCAGCCTTGGCAGCATGGCAAAACCAAGTTCTCTACAAAAAAAAAAAAAAAAAAATATGCAAACAATTAGCCAGGCATGGTGCAGCATGCCTGTAATCCCAGCTACTTGGGAGGCTGAGGTGGGAAGATCATCTGAGCCTAGGAAGTTGAGGCTGCAGGGAGCCAAGATCATGCTACTGCACTCTAGCTTGGGCAACAGAGTGAGATTCTGTCTTAAAAAAAAAAAAAAAAAAAAAGAAAGAAAGAAAATAAAGTAAAAGAAAGCTTGAAATATTATGAGAATTACCAAGTGTGGGACAGAGACACAAAATGAGTGCTTGGTGTTGGAAAAATGGTGCCTATAGATTTGTCCAGTTCAGGGTTGTCACAAACCTTCAATTTGTAAAACATACAGTATCTGTGAAGTGTAATAAAGCATGATATTCCTGTATCAAATAAGTGTTCAAAAGGATGTGGAGAAATGGAAACCCTAGTACCCTATTGATGTGAATGTAAATAGTATAAATATTATGGAAAACAGTATGACAATTCCTTTAAAAATTTAAAAAGTAAAAATAACAAGTAATCCAGCAATCCTACTTCTGGGTATATATCCAAAGGAAATAAAATAATTGCATTGAAGAGATATTTGCATTCTCATGTTCATTGCGGCATTATTTCACAATAGCCAATCTATGGAACTGATGTGGTTTGGTTCTGTGTCCACACCCAAATCTCATCTCGATTTATAATCCCCACATGTCAAGGTAGGGACCTGGTTGGAAGTGATTGAATCATGGGGGCAATTTCCCCCATGCTGTTCATGTGATTGTAAGTGAGTTATCATGAGCTCTGACAGTTTTACACGGGGCTCTTCCCCCTTTGCTTTCTCTCTCCTGATGCCTTGTGAAGAAAGTGCTTGCTTCCCCTTTGCCTTCTGCCATGACTGTAAGTTTCCTGAGGCTTCCCCAGCCCTGTGGAACTGTGATTCAATTAAACCACTTTACTTTATGAATTACCTAGTCTCAGGAAGTTCTCTATAACAGTGTGAAAACAGACTAATACAGGAACCAACTTAAATGTCAGTTGAAAGATGAATGAATAAAGAAAATACGGTGTGTGTATATATACATAATAAAATTTTATTCAATCTTAAAAAGAAAGAAATACCGTCACTTGCAACAGCATGGATGGACCTGGAGCACACTGTATTTAGTGAAATGAGACAGTTACAGAAAGACAAATACAGCATGACTTCATTTATAGAGGGAGTCCTCACACTCTGAATTCACTAAGTCACCAGGTATTGACAATTCTAATTTTTTCTCTTTCTTTCTTTTTTTTTTTTCTTTTTTTTCTTTTTTTTTTTTTTTGAGATGGAGTCACACTCTGTTGCCCAGGCTGGACTGCGGTGCTGTGTTCTTGGCTCATTGCAACCTCCACTTCCTGGGTTCAAGCAATTCTCCTGCCTCAGCCTCCTGAGTAGCTGGGATTACAACAGGCACATGTCACCATGCTCGCATAATTTTTATATTTTTAGTAGAGACGAGATTTCACTATGTTGGTCAGGCTGGTCTCAAACTCCTGACCTCGTGATCTGCCTGTCTCGGTCTCCCAAAATACTGAGATTACAGGCGTGAACCACCGTGCCCGGCGACAATTCTAACTTCTAAATATCTTATTTTGTTAAACCATCCCCACTGCCAAGGGTCAGGCCTTCACCACCTTTTTTTGATTGTTTCCTTACTTGTTTCTCACATTTGAAGTTTTCCATCTTGTTCTATGCTATCTAGTTCTGGAAATTCTCCCACTGCCATTGTATTATAATTATTTGATTACAGTTTTGAATTCTCCAGTGGTTCCTAAGCTCCTAATACTATCATATTATTATCTGCAGTCCCAGTTTTTAGAACAAAGCAAATGCCCACACTGATCACTAAGTAAATATTTGAGTATCAAGCATTCATATGTTAAAAACAGAAGACACTATATTTGTTTACTAAGGCATCTGGCCTTATGTTTAGTTATGAAAAAGACAAAAGTGAAGTCTGTTAAAGATGTTTTAAATGTCAGGAAGCAGGTTTAGATGAATCATCTTGACACCCCTAAAAAGTCCAACACACAAACAATAATATGTAAATAATCTAAAACTTCCAAATAGCTTCATACCAAAATAGTTCCTTAAATACCAGATTAGTTATTTATTACATATATTAGAATATTTGTAAAGCTACTTTAACAGAAATCTAATTACAGAGGCTTAAGAAAGATAAAAGGTGTGTCTCTTTCATAAGTAGTTAGATGTCCGGGGCATAAAAGGGATTTGTCCTCTAAGGTCAAAAAGGTTGTTGCTACTTTATCAATATCCAAGATTTTGCCTTTGTCAAAATTACTTTACCATCACCACTTCCAAAAGAAGGTAGGTTTGGAGAAGTGGAGAGCAACCGACTTCCTTTTAGGGATATGACCTGAAAGTTGCAAGTGTCATTTCAAGGAAGGCAGGGGGTTGTAATACCTAGATGGTATTAAGACTTAAGCTGTCTTAAGTCAACTTTCCCTACAATTGGACTTCAAATAAGGTATTTGCCCACAGGAATTTAATGGGATGGGTGTTCCCAAGAGCAATATCTGTAAAGAAATATTAGAATCAGGATTCATTAAAATAGAATTGAGCTGTAATTTGTTTGCAACATATGGACACAGTGAATCCCTCAGAAATCACCGAAATAATGAAGACCCTTCAGAAATGTTCTAGAGTTGAGGCAATCCTAGACTAACATGTTCAGAACAGAAAGTGTCCCAGAAGAGGAAGAGGCATGACTTTAGATAAGCAACTTCTCATTGGCCAAGGGTAATTCCTAAGGAGAAAGCCATCAACAGACACTACCACTAGCATCTGGGAAATTAAGTGGCTTGTTCCAGAAGGGGAGACCTGTGAATTACATCATTTTTAGAGGTTCTTTTACAAAAAGGAGAAATGGGGGGATGACTACATTAGTGAGGCATACAATACAATACATTTCAGGGAGAATGTATTCATTTTCTATTTCTGCGTTACAAATTACCATGTAGTTAATTACTTAAAACAAAATTCAGTTATTATCTAACAGTTCTATAAATCAGAAGTTCTGGTGAGGTTGGTTGCTTTCTTTACTTAGGGTCTCATAAGGCTGGAATCAAAGTATCAAAGTGTAGGCTTAGCTGGGCTCTTGTCTGAAGGGTTTGGAAAATAATCTGCTTTCAGGTTCATTTAGATCATTGGCAGAATTCAGTTCCTTACAGCTGTAGGATAGAGGTCTCCATTTTCTTGCTTACTGTCCTCAGATTCTCATGGCCACCCACTCCTTCTTAGGTCGCTCACTCCATCCTGAAAGGAGCAATGGCTTCTCAAGTTCTCCTCTTGCTTCAAATCTGTCTGGATTCTCCTTTGGACACCAGCTAAAGAAAGCTCTATGCTTTCAGAGTTTCATGTGATTAGATTAGGTCTGTCTGGATAATCTCTTTTTCTTAATGTGAAATGTTCCGTAGGACATAACATAGTCACAGAAGTGATATCCATTATATGTATAGATTCCAAGCGGTATAAAGTGGAATCCTGAGGGAATTATTCTTAGCATTTTGCCTATCATGTAAAACATTAACAGTTATGACTACATTTCCTAAAAAGGAATTTTTTTAAAAAGCAGTTATCAAAAAATTACAATATTAAAAAGATAATAAAACTAAAACTAATATCAGAGAATTCTAACCAATACTGCTTTACTGGAAAAATATTATTAAATAATTGAAGTTTATTGATCATTTTCCTAAAATGTTTACAAGATTTTCTTACGAAGTTTCATCAGGTTTTTCGTATATATGTAGGTATCACTGGTCTTCTCCAACTACAAAATTATAAAGTCAATTTAGAATACTCATGGAATTTTTAACACAAAGTCACCAATAATAGTCCTGCCTAAAGTTAAAAGGCTATGATTTTACTGCATACATAGATAAATTAATAGCAGGACTATGCCTTTGTTCATTTTCTTTATTACTAAATGATATATTTTGACAGCCCACGAAACTATAAAATAGACTCTTCAACTCAGAAGTGCATGTTCTGTTAATCCGACTTTTAATTTTCTCTATTGTGTGTAATTGTCCGCATACATGTGTGTGTCTTAAAATTTCTATTATTGCCACACTTGCTTTGAATAAAATACTTGAGATGTTTACTGTGATTCAACATTAATAGTTTAAAGATAGCCTCCTGAGGTGAATATTGTTTTGGTCCTAAATTAATAGTCTTACAATGATGTATAGATGGAAGCATATCCATCTATGATGTGGTTTACGTTCTCAAGGAGTCACTTAAGGACAAATTGAAACTTTTGAAAAGTCTTTGGTGAGTACCTAGCTACACAGCCAACAAAAAAACAAAATTTTATTTTTATTCTTTATTTTCTGTATTCCAGAAAAATTCAAAACCAGGAGAATCTAGTACACTTAAAACATCTTATAGCAGCCATTTCTAACTAAAAGCACTTCAGGGCTATGTAAAATAGTTTATCAAGTATGAAAGGAACAAGGTCTATAACCAGAACATTCTCTCCATAATGAGGCAATACTGGAAAGTATTATTTCTACCATTTTCAAGAAACTCTTGTGCCACTCCATCATTTCTCCACAGAGGAAAACAGTCAAACATAAATGCAATGTCAAATTAAAAAAGGAAACTGCTCAAGTGCTGTACTGTACCTGTCAGAAATGATTACTAAAGACTTATTCCCATTAACCATGTCTGATTATAGTATTTACTTGGAAAGCATCTCTATCAAACTCAGTGCTAAGGGGAGAATACAAACCACTTATTTATCAGCAAAGCTAGTAGGGAGAGAAACATTGCTTTCTTAAACACAAATTAAGCCAAATCTAACTGGACTCTTCCAATAGCACAACTTCAGAGCTTATGTGAGCATCAGTGCTCGCTGCTTTGACGATGCACAATCACAATGAAAGGGACAACTGTAAAAAGTACTATTGTTTGCATTTGGCCAAAAGTTAGATTGTATAGTTTGTAATAGCAATAAAAATACATAATAACATAGGTGTTTGAAGGGATTTTCATTTAAAATATTATTTTCAAATTAATCATGTATGAGAGTATATTTATTGTTTTTGTTTTTTAGAGGACCTGGCATTAATCTTCTAACTTGACAGATAAATTTAGAGAGAACATATTTAATACAAAATTAATGATCAGAGAATTGACTTTACTCATATATTCATTGGTGAAGTTTAAATTACACGTTACTATGTGTAATTGGCATAATGAAGTCACCTAGTAATTTGACATTTCTGATCACTTGGGTGTGCTTGGTTAAAGTTGGTCTTTCCTTTTTGTTTATAAAAAACTTTCTATTTTCACCACAATCATGTGTAGGTAAGGAAAGGGTTTCCCACATTTAAGAGTAAAGGCCAAGAACCTACTATTTTAGAAGTAACATTTACAGAAAAATTTTGTCTTTACTAATAAAAATTAAACAAACTCCTAGTATAATAAGTCAATCTATATTTTAAAATACATATATATATACACACACATATATATTATGGATTTAATAAGGCCTTGAAGAATATATAGGATCAAAATAATTCCACTTTTGGACAGAGAATGAAATGGTTACTTCAGGATGATGAAACAGTATCGGGTAGGATTTAGATGGAAAAAGTCCCATACGATAATCCCATTCTGACTATTCTATTTCCTAACAGTGCTTTAGGAAACTACTACCAAGTAATAAGAGTTTGCACTTCTGATAAAAACTATTTTCCATACTTCAATTAGGGACAGAAATGCATATCACATATTCTTGGGAGGATAATTGCCCAGCTGAGCTAAAGGAGAGGTTGCATGTAACGGATATGTATGCTGAAATAGGTAAAAAACAAATTGTGGACAGCTTTGAAAGGCAAGTGTTGGAGAATCTGTACTCTTATCTTGTAGCACCTCAATTCTCAACCTTTTTTCTTTGCCAGTATATCTGATGGATGGCATTCAAATAAACAATGCATTCCCACGGGCATAATTGGAGATATATGCAACTCCCAGAGTAGGAGATCTATCCTCACCTCTTTCTCTCTCAAATAAAAAAGTGTTTCTGAATATGTGTGAGAATGTTATCATAGGGATAATTATGAATCCACTCAAATTTATTATTTAAGTCTTGTATTGATCGTACTTTACATTTACTAAATAGTTACGTATGATACATCTCAGGATTGACCATAGTGTAAAAAGTGCCAAGGTCGTTTTAATGTTTTGTAGGGAGGAAAGTCATGTGCAAATCACTGTGTATATGTGTTTGCTTATCACAGTATCTAGGCAGCAAATCAATTAAGCACCAACTCTAGAATTGCAGAATTGAGGTGCTTTGGGATCATCTAGACTAACATGATATGGTAAACATGGAAAGGATGTTACATTAAGATATGCATTATAAAGAAAAAAATCAATAGGTTTCATTTCTATTTCTTAAATTGCCATTGCAAATAAAGAATGAAGATGCATTGTATTGAGAGTTTGTGTAAGCAATATTTTAAACTTTAATAGTCAAGTTTTAATTCAGATTCATTTTGGCATCTATCTGGTCCAAAAATGTAACCTATTTAACTATCATAAACCATATGTCATTGCTAAGTCTTGACCATTTTGACCTACAAAAATAGTAATTTCATATAGTTCAATCTAAAATCATCCCCATTTCTATGGCAGAGGCAGACTTATTTATCAGATGAAGTATGGGCTTTGATCAAGTAATGTTCGAGCAACTAGATGGCACTTTTTGCTGAAGACTTAAAGGAAAACTAGAACAAATAAAATATCTGAAATGTAAAAAAAATAACTACCATAGATATACAAGAGGTTTGGAATTCTCAAGGAGAAAATGATTTAAAGGGCATAACAAAACGGAGTATTAAGTATCAAACTATATGTATAGCTACATGACACCAGACAATAGATAAAAATTGAACATCTAGTTATGCTGAATTTCCAAGTATCAAATAGATAAAATATTCAGATAAATAAATGTATCTTTATGTTTCCTCTAGATGTCTAGACATACTCAATTTAAGATGCGATTTCAGAAAGTAAAAACCACTTCCATATAATCACATTACACAAAATCTCATGACCCTTTTATCTTTTCTTATTACCTACAGGAGAGGAATACAAACAAGACTAATGTAGGATTCAGCAAATAGATTTTTTAAAAAATTAGGGTGAATAGCCTTCCCTTATGCTTAAATTCTAAGCAGCGACAGCTGATCTATATATAGGCTAGGTAAAGAGGACAGAGCATAAGGTACAATATGTCAAGCACTGCAACAAGATGATAAGGCATGCACACAAAGCACAGTAAGGTAGTGTAGTGTGTGGTATCAGACATTAAAACATTTTATGGGAATTCAGAGGAAGGAGAGAGGATTTATAACTTGGAGAGAACAGAGAAGTTTAGAGAGCAGGAGAATGCCCTGGTCTGAGTTATTTTTGATGAAGCTTAAACTGGTCACAGTGTAAAGAGGTTTGTAGAGTGAAGAACTTAGATATAGAGGAAACTAGCTAGGAGACTATGTAATGTTATGATATTACTATAACATGTAATGTTATGACCATTATAACAAATATAATGGTTTATATGGCATATGTTTAAAATCAAGTATAGAGTTGCAGCTCTTCAGATCAGAACTAGATAACAAGATGGGAAAGGCATTACAAAGGTTTAAAAAACACGTTCTAGTAAAAATAGAGAAGAATCAAAGACAATTTAGTGTATTTAGTAAGATATGCCAAGATTTACCAAAAAAATCGGAAACGTAGGTATGGGAAACATGATGAATTTGATGAATGCTGAAACCTAGATTGGTAAAAACTGTTCAACATAGACTTCTGCCAAAAAGGTGCACCACAATCCCCAGAGTTTTCTTAACATGAGACTAATGAGGCTCTCCCTCATTTTTACCCCAGAGGAGTTAAGCTGTGTAAAGATTCTGTCTGAAGAGCCCTAGGATAAATTTGCTGTTAAAGTGTATAATGAGATGAATAACCTATGAAGAAAAGAAAAATACAATTACAAATATCATTCAAGTACAGAGGAGAATAACAATCTCTCCACATCTCTATTAGACTTTTGGGTTTCTAAGGCAAGAAATTTGGATTGAGAGTATTTATAGGCATATACCAGTGTTTGGTATGTAGGAATAATATATCATTCTTGCTTATTTTCACTGTATACATAATACAAGCTGAGAGTTAAGGAATATTAGGAAAGTGAGGAAACCCTTAAAGAGAATTTCCGTAGCTATTTAGTCTGGTAGTTTTTCAGTTCTCTCCTCTGTCCAGACTCATGTACATAAAATCTATTCTTTACAGAATTGAAAGATATTAAGGTCATGGTCATTTATTGTTAACTTGGAATTTTCTGACTATCTATGAGGATGGAACAGTTATCACAATACAATCTGGATTTTGAAAATTAATTTTTAAAAAGATAAATGATAAAAATGAAAAAGTTAATTGATTAAACTTTTCTATGATAACAATAATAAGAATCATGAACATAATGCATCTGAAACATCTAACTAAAATTAAATAGAAAACCTGTGTTGTGATACTTAGCAAAACCTTTATAAAGAAAGAATGGAAAAAATTATCAATGAAATCCAAGATATGTTGGTTCAAAAAGTACTGGTTAAATAATACCATTTATAATTCATATGAGAAAAGTAGACCTAATTTGGATTATTTTTTCTATTTGACTGCCAGATATAACTGACCTTTAGATTGAATTTGCTGGTGTCACTTTCCTATTAATATTGAATGTTCCAAACCAACTCGCAAGTAGATTTTCTCAACTTCTGATTTTGGATGTCATTTGTTTTTGATTATATGCCATTTCTTATTTTACTTTCACATGAAAAACACATTCACATTAATATCATTACTAAATTTCAATGTAAAAACGTTTTGATTTAAATTAAGCTTTAGTTTGTCATATCTCTGAAAATAAGTTTTTTAAAACCTTAATCATTTCTTGGTATTAACTTCTGTGATTCTAATATTTTGTCTATCAGTTATTGAATCCATGTGGTCTTTATATCCCTAAAAACTGTTTCATATGTAATGAATAAAATTGTTTAGACAAATAAAATTTCTGCGAGTTGTTTGTTTTAAATTTGTCAGTTGAATCAGAAGTTATTTGCTTAAAGTAAACTATCTGTTTTAAAATTATGGGGCCAACTAACTTCTTTTCAATGCATTCCTTGCAAAATTTAGGCTGTTATTCTGATGGATGGAGGTATATTTGAGAGTTAAGAAACTCTTGAAAGCCATAAAGTACAGAGATAGAACCTTAAGTTAGCAATCAGAAAGCATGTGTTGATGTCCAACTGTACCACTATCAAATTTCAGAATTTGGAAGGCCTGCCTTTACATTAGGATAAATTTTATGTGAAAAAAATATGATATGATTGCCCCAAATTCCCGTATGTTACTGTCTTCCTGACACACTTCAAAAGTCAGTGGTATCCACTGCAAGATAGTTAATGATCAATGAATTATCTCTGTCTCTTATTTATTAATATACTGGTCTATATACACAAGGACATATATAAAGCATTTGTGTATATTATTACATATATTTGTTCTCATATATATATATATATATACACACATACACACACACAATGAATGTGGAATACACAATCTAGTTTTAGCTCGATTCAAATGTCCTAGATTTAAATCTTGGGTCTAAGTATTATGTGCTATGTGAGGTTGAACAAAGTAATTAAACTCTCTCTAAATTCTGCAAAATGTATATAATAATTCTTAAAAATATAAAAAATAATCAACACAATCCTAGAGGACATTTAAACTGAATAGTACACAAATATTTAATGCTAGCTATTGCACACTCATATGCACAAATAATCCAAAACCATATAAAATGTGCATAACAGAAAGCCCATAATTATTTCAAAAATAAATATAATTAACTTTGCATCATAGTAACTGAAGAACTTCATTGAGATAGGTATGAAATTTCTCTCAGAGTTCACTGTGAAGTCAAGCATCGATTAGAGAAGAATTTTGAAACATGATCTAACCTTAGACTATAAAGGATGAGCTAATTCCCAAGCTCTTAACATTTATAATAATTTTGTTCAAAAATTGCAATTTGTCATCTCTCTCAGGTGGTCTTGCTGCTTTTAGCAACTCAAAGCAAGATTCACAACCATTTTTGTTTTTCATACTGCCGGTTTTTAGTTGTAGGCCAAAATCAAACACCAAATACTAAAGGAAACAATCAACCATGAGTGTGAGACAGCAAAAACAACAAACAGTTTAATATTCAGTTCTCTCTTCTAGAACACAATTTTACTCCAGTTCAACTACACTCTTTCCTTTTGATATGGTTAACACTCTTCATCCTTTATGGGTCTGCTTAATTGCCATTTACTTAGGGAAGACTCTCATGGTCCCTAAACTAGGTTGTTTCAACTGCTGATTTCCTAGCGCTATCTCATGGTAAGAACTCAGTAACTACGTGCAAGTTACTCATATTCTAGATCTTTAGTTCCTAAAACAGTGTTCAGTTGAGCCCCAGTCTCCCTCAAAGTTGCTTCTAGGGATTGAGTGTGTGGGGCTCTCGGATGCAACTAAAGTGATTCAAGTTATATCATATTCATATATTGTAATTCAATCTAGGATTTTATTTAGAAAAGAGCATCTTTGTTTAAATAGTTTTAACACCATCATTAGGGAAACAATTTCCATATTCAACAAACACTGGACAGTTCTTTTTCCCTTAGATAACATTCCAGGCACTGGGGATTCGTTTTGCAGGGAGATTACATTATTGAGGGGACGACTTGAATTATCTATTATTTTCAGTCATTACTGTAATGTTAAGTTGGTGACTCACTAATGATTTTAGCTGTAAGATATCACAGAATTACTTCCATTCTCATCATTTTACACATGAGGAAGTGGAGGTCATAAAAGAGAAGGACTCATTTAAGATCACAGTCAGTAAGTTGGAATTAGAACACAGACAAGTTTTTCAGTCTTATGTACTTGAATACACTACCTGTAATCAATATCTCTCTGTGGAATCATTTTATAATTTATTATTATGAATTTGGAAGGATCTGATAGAGAATTAGTAAATTATCAGACAGATTCAAGTCTCCTAAAAATTAAGGAGAATATAAACTCACTAGCCTTGTAACAGCAGCAGGAACACAACTAGGAAATAATTGCTTGTTATAATGAGTAATTAATATAAAACCGAGGTGCTCAATAAGCTGGTAGGTAAAATTGAACCAAAATGGGCTTTTATGATTCACACTATACCTTAGATTTTTTTCTTCTTCTTTTATTTTTCAGAGTTGGGGTCTCACTTTGTTGTGCAGGCTGGAATGCAGTGGCACAATCATAGCTCACTGCAGCCTCAAACCCTTGGACTCAAGCAATCCTCCTATCTCAGCCTCCCCAAGTACTGGGATTACGGGTGTGAGCCACTGAATTTGGCCCACCTTAGGCTTTCCAGAAGGAAAGTCTGTTTTGATCATAAATACACAGACAAGAACATGAATCCATTTAGAATAATATTTTCTGTCCAACATGAACACTCAAATAAATGTTTTGTTTTGTGACTTATTTTTCTTGTAACACCATAGTGTTTGATTTGTCATTCTGGGTTTGTGAAAGAATTACAGGAAAGATGGCTGGATTTCAACTAGCAGTTTTTATAAATTTCTCTAACCTGCAAGCACATTTATTTGCCTAGACTCCGGAGCATAAATGTTTAATTAAAATAATTATATACATACATACATGCATACATACATACGGTAAGAGAGAGAGAGAGGTAGAGACAGTGATAAAGATACATATTTTTGCTACTACTTAAATAACTTTATGGTTTGCTAAAGTCAAAAACAAAAAGGATAGAAAATATTTATTGAGTCAAAATTATTGGGCAGAAATTTTACTTCTATAATCATATTTTTAGCAGTGAATTACCTAAGAGAAATGGAATTAGTTTCAATATAAATAATAGTAAGTAACATTAAATTATTGCATTAAAATTCTCAAGTCTATTTTATGGAACATTTTCTCATCCTGCAAGTACATTTATCAAGCAATATTGCACTTCAATGAATGAGTTGAATGTTTTCTTCAGATATTTAAGGAAGGGTAGTGATTAAAATCAAGGACTCTACAGACAGACCTCCTTGGTTTAAAAACTGGTTTTACTAAAGATTCACGTGATTTCAGGCAAGTTACTTTACCTCTCTTTGCCTCAATTCTAAAGTGAAGATGATAAAAATATTACCACCTTCATAGAGTTACTGAGATACATTAGTTTATATATATATATATATATATATATATATAAAATATATGAGTGTGTGTACACATGTATATATATACACACGAATATGTACACTTGAAAATGTGACACATACAAAAATATCAACATTACTATTGTTCTTATTTAATCACATGAAGTGATTGTTTTATGATAAAATATAACTGTAGTTTCCTAGTTTTGCCAGAATGAAAAAATAACAAATTATTTTAAAATAAGGCCAAAAGTGACTGTTTCAGCTGATGCATGAGGAAGAATTTCTCTTTTTTTTTTAATTTATTAATTATTATTATTATTATACTTTAAGTTCTAGGGTACATGTGCATAACGTGCAGGTTTGTTACATATGTATACTTGTGCCATGTTGGTCTGCTGCACCCATCAACTCGTCATTTACATCAGGTATAACTCCCAATGCAATCCCTCCCCCCTCCCCCCTCCCCATGATAGGCCCCGGTGTGTGATGTTCCCCTTCCCAAGTCCAAGTGATCTCATTGTTCAGTTCCCACCTATGAGTGAGAACATGCGGTGTTTGGTTTTCTGTTCTTGCGATGGTTTGCTAAGAATGATGGTTTCCAGCTGCATCCATGTCCCTACAAAGGACACAAACTCATCCTTTTTTATGGCTGCATAGTATTCCATGGTGTATATGTGCCACATTTTCTTAATCCAGTCTGTGACTGATGGACATTTGGGTTGATTCCAAGTCTTTGCTATTGTGAATAGTGCCGCAATAAACATACATGTGCATGTGTCTTTATAGCAGCATGATTTATAATCCTTTGGGTATATACCCAGTAATGTGGTGGCTGGGTCATATGGTACATCTAGTTCTAGATCCTTGAGGAATCGCCATACTGTTTTCCATAATGGTTGAACTAGTTTCCAGTCCCACCAACAGTGTAAAAGTGTTCCTATTTCTCCACATCCTCTCCAGCACCTGTTGTTTCCTGACTTTTTAATGATCGCCATTCTAACTGGTGTGAGATGGTATCTCATTGTGGTTTTGATTTGCATTTCTCTGATAGCCAGTGATGATGAGCATTTTTTCATGTGTCTGTTGGCTGCATGAATGTCTTCTTTTGAGAAATGTCTGTTCATATCCTTTGCCCACTTCTTGATGGGGTTGTTTGTTTTTTTCTTGTAAATTTGTTTGAGTTCTTTGTAGGTTCTGGATATTAGCCCTTTGTCAGATGAGTAGATTGCAAAAATTTTCTCCCATTCTGTAGGTTGCCTGTTCACTCTGATGGTCGTTTCTTTTGCTGTGCAGAAGCTCTTTAGTTTAATGAGATCCCATTTGTCAATTTTGGCTTTTGCTGCCGTTGCTTTTGGTGTTTTAGACATGAAGTCTTTGCCCATGTCTATGTCTCAGCCCAAAATCTCCTTAAGCTGATAAGCAACTTCAGCAAAGTCTCAGGATACAAAATTAATGTGCAAAAATCACAAGCATTCTTATACACCAGTAACAGACAAACAGAGAGCCAAATCATGAATGAACTTCCATTCACAATTGCTTCAAAGAGAATAAAATACCTAGGAATCCAACTTACAAGGGATGTCAAGGACCTCTTCAAGAAGAACTACAAACCACTGCTCAGTGAAATAAAAGAGGACACAAACAAATGGAAGAACATACCATGCTCATGGATAGGAAGAATCAATATCGTGAAAATGGCCATACTGCCCAAGATTATTTATAGATTCAATGCCATCCCCATCAAGCTACCAATGAATTTCTTCACAGAATTGGAAAAAACTGCTTTAAAGTTCATATGGAACCAAAAAAGAGCCCGCATCTCCAAGACAATCCTAAGTCAAAAGAACAAAGCTGGAGGCATCACGCTACCTGACTTCAAACTATACTACAAGGCTACAGTAACCAAAACAGCATGGTACTGGTACCAAAACAGAGATATAGACCAATGGAACAGAACAGAGTCCTCAGAAATAATACCACACATCTACAGCCATCTGATCTTTGATAAACCTGAGAGAAACAAGAAATGGGGAAAGGATTCCCTATTTAATAAATGGTGCTGGGAAAATTGGCTAGCCATAAGTAGAAGGCTGAAACTGGATCCTTTCCTTACTCCTTATACGAAAATTAATTCAAGATGGATTAGAGACTTAAATGTTAGACCTAATACCATAAAAATCCTAGAAGAAAACCTAGGTAGTACCATTCAGGACATAGGCATGGGTAAATTTTTTCTCTGTGTAATGGGCAACTTCCCTTGTAGCCTCCAATACTTCTCTGAGCATTTCCCTACCTTTTATTTTTTAACTGCAAACAGTTTCCTCTGAAGACATTATTGACTTCTATAATTCTCTCAAATTGATGTTACTCTGCTTATTCTCCCCCATAGTACACATCTCCAAGTCTAGCAGTGGGTTTCATCTCCTAGTCCCTTCCTAGTACTGCTTTCCATACTACTAATTCCCCAACCTCTTAGAAAACAAACTTAATGCTGCAAAGTTCATGGCTATTTCACTAGGCTTTCCCTTTCACAGTTACTGATATTATGATTATGAGTATGATTATTTGAGACACAGTTTCACTCTTCTTGCCCAGGCTGGAGTGCAATGGCACAATGTAGGCTCACTGCAACCTCTGCCTCCCAGCTTCAAGCAATTCTCCAGCCTCAGCCTCCCGAGTAGCTGGGACTACAGGCATGTGCCACCACGCCAGGCTAATTTTGTATTTTTAGTAGAGACAGGGTTTCTCCATGTTGGTCAGGCTGGTCTTGAACTCCTGACCTCAGGTGATTGGCCCGCCTCGGCCTCCCACAGTGTTGTGATTACAGGTGTGAGCCACCACGCCCTGCCGATAATTATTTACCTTTCTATGTTAAACATGTATTTTTATTTTCTGTATTTTCAATCTTTAACATCTAGAGATTTACTAACATTGGAGGGATTGCTGCCTCCTGGGGTTAGCTAGTTCCTAGATATACTTAAAAAAAAAAAAAGTCACCTTGGAACACACCTTTCAAATGTAAACCAGGAGGTCTAGGTGCCAGATAACTAAAGGCAGCCCCTACACCCCAGAGCCTGCTGAAATTACTCAAACTAGCCAATTGAGCTGTTTACCTTCACTTGCATTTTCCTTCCCGTGGCAACCAAAATAAAGGCTCTTGCCCACAATTTCTACTGCTACTGCTTCCTTCTGGTTCAACCCAGTGCTTCTCTGTGTTGTCCTTCATGCATTTTTCTCTTTGGATCTGTTAGTATAACAAAGTCTTTTCAATGGCAGTCATCTCATGATTTGTTGGCCTCACCATATCTGAATAATAAGAAAACCTATATTTTAAAACAGTGAAGAGCTTGGGAAAATGCTCACAGCCTTCTTTTCAACAATCTTGGTTGATTCCAAGTTTACATGAAGACTCATTTAAACATTGTGGCCTGAGATTGACTATATCAGCTTTAAGAACTTCCTCTGTCCTCCTTCAGCCGCCCACTGTTATTGGACCTCACCAATATTATTAAGTGTTCCTCTTTTAATGTCACTGAAACATTCCACTTTGCCCCAAATCTTTTTTTTTCCAGTTTGCTTTTTCTACTAGTCCATACAGAAGACTAATCCTTAAATTTAGTGAAGTGTCTAGTCCCTTGATTTCTATAATTTATTTTTCCCAATCACATGCCCTTGCTTTTATTTATGTTCCTTCCCATCAACCTTAACTTTTATGACCTGCCATTTCAAAATATTTCAGGCCAATGACCTACTTGCACTTCTCTTTCTACGTTTCAGAAGCTCCTCTTTTGCAAAATATCCACTATTAATAGATATAAGTATCCCCTTTCTCTATGCCTGTACACTACTACTCTCCCTGTGTTGCTGAAAACAATGTACGGAACACACAATATTTTCACAGTGAAGTTTATGAGTGTAAGTTTTAAATTGTATATCTCACTTCACACCATCTGATAGTCTTTTTATTTGCCTCTATGCAACATGCTTTCTCTTACAGACTGCAGTACTTATGTTAAACTTTCATTATTCTACTCAAACTTTTAGTCCTTAATTTCAATCTCTGTTTCTCTCAGCATTTGACTATGTCCCAGAATTAAGAGAATGTATAAAGCTTCAGACAGGAACTCCCTACCAAATAATTTACCTACATCTGTCTTTATTCCATTCTCCTTTTCTCATGTTAGAACAGAGGAGAAATTATCCCTCCTATATGTAAATTCTATTCCTTTTTCTGTGTTTTAAAACTCATCCTCCTGCCTTTGCAGGAACCTTACACTAACCAGTATCCATCCCTTTCCTTGAATAATCCAACTCTCCCTCCCAACTGGATTATTCAAATTTGCATTAAAATATACTTTAACCACTTCCATTGAAACAAAAAACTAGGTCACTTATTCCAAGGAAAGGAAATCAGTATATCAAAGGGATAACTGTACCCCCACGTTTATTGCACCGCTATTCACAATAACTAAGATATGGAATCAACCCAAATGTCCCTCAACACATAAATGGATAAAGAAAATGTGGTACATACACACAATGGAATGCCTTTTGGCCACAAAATAAGAGTGAAATAATGTCATTTGCAGCAACATGAATGAAACTGGTTGACCGTATGTCACGTGAAATAAGTCAGGTACAGGAAGAAAAATATTGCATGTTCTGACTCATGTGTGGGAACTAAACCAATGTGAGCTCATAGAAGTAGATAATAGAATCGTGAGTATTAGAGACTGGGAAAGGTAATGGAGGAGTATGGGAGGAGATTGATTAATAGATACAAAATTATAGCTAGATAAGAGGAATAAATTCTGGTGTCCTGCAGCACTGTAAGTTGAATATAGTTAGCTCTAATGTATCTTATATATTCAAAAATCTAAAGGAGAGGATTTTGGATGTTCATAACGCAGAGAAATAATAGATCTTTGAGGTGAAAGATATACTAATTACCTTGATTTTACCATTATACATTGTATGCATGTGTCAGAATACCACTCATCCCATAAATATGTACAATTATTACCTATCAACTAAAAGTAAAAGGAAATAAAAAAGGGGGAAATAAAGCAGAAGAGAAAACAAAAATAATAAAATAAAATTCAAACCAATAAGACTTCACAGACCTCACATTTATTGTCTAGCTACAATCCTTTCTTCTTGCTTCTTCCAAATATCAGTTTATACTCATTGCTTTCATTTTCTCCATTTTTTTCAATCAACAAATGATTACACTAGAATTTTCATCTCCATTCCTCCAGCCAAAAATTATTTCTAGTGTGATTAATTACTTAAATGTCATAGTATCCAGTTCTCATCTTACTTGGTCTCTTACCTGCATTTGATGATGTTGATACCTCCATCTTTTTAAAAATACAATATTTTTTTTTTTTTTTTTTTTTTTTTTTGAGACGAAGTCTCGCTCTGTTGCCCAGGCTGGAGTGCAGTGGCGCGATCTCAGCTCACTGCAAGTTCTGCCTCCCGGGTTCACGCCATTCTCCTGCCACAGCCTCCGGAGTAGCTGGGAGTACAGGTGCCCACCACCACGCCAGGCTAATTTGTGTGTGTGTGTGTGTGTATTTTCAGTAGAGACGGGGTTTCACCGTGTTAGCCAGGATGGTCTCCATTTGACCTCGTGATCCACCCGCCTCGGCCTCCCAAAGTGCTGGGATTACAAGCGTGAGCCACCGCGCCTGGCCTACAAATATAATTTAACTGTGCTAACTACCTAAGTGAGGAGATCAGTTTTCCCCCAAACCTCAGAATCACACAATACACCAATGAAACAAACATGCATATGTACCCCCGAATCTAAAAAAGTCGAAATTTTACAAAATAAAATGTAGAGGGAAATACATACACACACACACGCACACACATATGTGCGTGTGTGTATATATCTGTGTGTGTGTGTGTGTATATATATATATACACACATATAATCTATATAATATATATATATTATATATATATATATATAATCTAGCACTACGGTAATACAATGCCAGAAGCAAAATATAATCTAGCACTACGGTAATACAATGCCAGAAGCAAAAGAGGCTTAGCAATCTAAACAGACATTTATTTCTAAGTTAAGTTCGTGCTGATATAGTTGTTCCTACTTGTTGATTCCTTTATTTTTAAAGCTGTATTTATTGATCAGTTAACCATTGCCAGATCAATGATACCAGAATTTGTTGAATGTTTACATTGGACTAGCCATTGTGACAATATGTTTATATGTAAAACCCCATGAAATCCTCCAAGAAATGCTATGAGTTGGGTATGGTCATTATTCCTGTTTGACAGATTTATATTGGTTCATTATCATTATATGACTCTATCAACTAAAATACAATTGCGCAAATTCTAAACCGTATTTATCAGACAACAGAGTCCGATGGATTTCAGTTAAAATAGACTGCTTCTCTTCACCACTCTACCCCATTTGTTCACTTCTGTTGCTTTCATTTAATCTCCTGAATAAACAGGAAAGTCTTGGGAGAACTATAAAGTAGATATTTCTTATTAATATCAAATAAGTAGGTGAAACATGAACTATTGATAATTGATATGCCGCTTTATAGCAGACAGTGTACATTCATTCACATAAACGACTAAGATTCTCTTTTTTCTGAAATGGTTTAAGTTAGTTTTACTTAACTGCAGTCGTTCTAAGTAGGGTTTGGAATATAGAGATAGTGACAAGATCATTTCTGTTATATCAACACCAAACAAGTCTTTATTATCTCATAGTATTCTCAATTGTATTTTAAGCATACTACATGTGGCTAATGAAATATCTTGTGGAAGTTAAGATATTTTATTGCTTGTTGAGGTTGATAGCATTTCATAAAATAGTCATTTGTACATTCACAGAGTCACAGTCTCCTAAGTGATATCAGCTAAAGAAAAAAAGTTAACTGGAAAACACTTAATCCAAGCATTTTCAAAAAATAGCTTGGCATCTCTTTGATAATACTTGATGGTCTTCAAAAATACTCACTTAGAATAAAACACATTCTCTAGTGCCAACTTCTACAGTCAAGTGCATGTGTCAAAAAAAAAAGGGTACTGTGATAATTTTGACCGAAGAGCCCAAATGAAAATAAATTCAAGGAAATAAAGCTAGTGAAATGAGTTACTCAGTTTTATGGATGTAATCACATTTTCTTGCCTGTTTACTCATCTAGCAGTTGTTGGGACAGTGTGAGGCAGATTCACTGTGCACTGGCTACCAAATTATGTGAGCCTAGTGACACAGAACATACTCATATGTGAAAAGATACATGAAGATAACTTATTACTTACAGGTAGGAACCATGGGCTAAAAGACCAGGATCCACTGTGAGCTGATTCCTCTAGGCTCGTGAAATCTGCCCTGGGTGGTTGGAGTCTTGACTGTGCTTTGTTCACTTGCATTATAGCTGAGGGATGCCAAAAGGCATTCTACTCCAGATTATATGTTTCAGGGACAAAAGGAATCCTGGGTAAAGCTTTGAAAGATATCCTTCTTCCAACAGAATGAGTAAAAAAGCCCAGCCTATCCCGGCAATTCCTCTCTAACTCAAGATATTACATTACCAATGGTTACTAGTGGTTGAGAAGGGTAGTGGATGGGTGACAGGGAGGTACGGATGGTTAATGGGTACAGAAAAGTAGTTAGAAGATATTATATTACATAGGAAGGACAAAAACTATTTCATGACTGTTTGGGGCATTTCCTTCCCATCTCAAGATATTGCATTCCCCGTGCATTCTATAGTTATTCTTGAAATCTATGAGGAAGAAAAAGAAAGAACTGGATTGTTTCCATGTCACTCAGAGAACTATTCTGCAGGGACAGAAGTAGAACACAGCTCAATCATGAAGTTCCACAATTGTTTGAGTTGGAGCACCTTATATCCTTCATTTCATGACAACTTTTCCAAAAAGTACAGTATATTGCTCAGCTTACTGTCAAAACTGTATTTGTTTCATGAGTCAGTTAAGGAGAGTATTCAAAAAACCTTCAGAGAGCTAAGGGAACTGTGTGCACTTACAAATACAGAGTGACACAATATTAGTGTCTTTAATAATTTATTGTTCTTGGTAAAGCTGATTTTGGTAAATTTTGAGACAAACTTTAAGACATCTGAAAAGACCTTGATTGTCACACACATGTGAAGAGAAAACATGACAATTCACTCTTCCAGAATGGGAAATATGTATTATTTCAATCTTATTTGCCATATGTAGAAATCACCTAAATTGGGAATTATATTTTCCACCTTTTGTGTTAGTAGGACTTAGTATAATGATTAGTACATAGTATAGGAAATAATTAAGGTAAATAATGATAATAATATATTAATTCACTCATTTACCTAGTACCTACTGTGCATTCGGTAAAACTAGACAAGATCTCCACCCTCATGAAGCTTATAGAGTAGCAGGAAAGAATGATAAGAAATATGATTATTTGAATTCAACTGTGATAAGTGCAGGATAATCGTCATGTGGCTACATCATTTGAAGAAATAATAATTACTATAAAAATACTAATGATACAGAGGATGCACTGTCCCAGGACGTATATGCTTTCCAGCTTTGAAATTCTTAAAGGTCTAGAGGTGGATAACTTCATGTGTGTGAGGACTCGTTCCTAAGCAAACTTGCTTTTGATGTGGACTAAGATTACCAGAGAATTCGGCAATGACCATGGGAGGGAGTAGGAAGTAGGAAAGCTCATATTTTTCAAGCCTGTGTATTAATTTCTACCTATATCTAGGAAATATTTAGGATAAATAAGTAATAATTGAGAAATACCTACAAAAACAAATGTAATATTAATATGCATGCAGATAAAAACTCCAATGCATATATTTCAAATAGTAATAACAGAAGCCATGGCATTACTGGGAGGAAGTGAATAAAATGTTTACCTACATGCAATAAAGAGGAGTCTATTTTATGAATTGTAGAAAGCTACATATATGTCTTCACTTATAAAGCCAAAGTTTCACTGTGGCTTTATAAGTTTATGTCAGTAAGTTTCATCATGTTTCTAAGTGCAAAATATAGCATAACTGCCAGTATTGTCTCACTGGCACCACATATAAGGCATGTTTTCCTGATTGAATGGTTGCAAGGTTACCAGCCACTGTGCCACTCCTCTTCTCCTAATTTCTTTTCCTTCTCTCTCATTAGGTAAATTATGGCATCAACAGTTAGTTAATCTCTGGATTTTGGCACCTGGTGTAAACATGTACTTCAAGATAGCATTTATTGGTCTCCTTATCACTAAGATTCAGCAGTTTCTACCATTCGTGCCATAATAGCCAATTCACATGAAGTGAGGATACCCTAATGATGTGACTTCTTTTTTAGGTAATATATTTATACTACTTAATAGATTTCTTAATATAAAGAGAGAGAAAGTTCTGCAAAATGGAACTGACATTCATTTTTTCACAATACAAAATGCTAGATTTTCCTTCTGAGTCCCTTGAAAATTAATTCTATCACAATTGAACCTCGAATTATACGAAATTTTTGTTCCAGTGCATAATAATATTTTGTAAAATACAGCTGACCCTGGAAAAAAACCACCGATTAGGATTGCCAATGCCCCATCAAGTAAAAAAAATTCTCTATAAGATTTAACTTGCCAAAAGCTTAATAACTAATAGCCTACTGATGACTAGAAGCCTTAGCAACAATATACACAGTCAATACTACATATTTTGCAAGTTATATGTGTCATATACTGTATTCTTAGAATAAATTAAACTAGAGCACAGTTTTTAAGAAAATAACAAGGAAGATAAAATAAATTTACAATTCATTAAGTGGAAGTGCATAATCATAAAAGTCTTAGTCTTCATCCTTATCACCTTAACATGGCATGTTCTGCTGAAGAGTCAACTTGAACACACAAATTTGAGTGGTTGGGGTTCATTTACACCGATTTTCTTCTGCCTCTGCTGCAAAGAACAACCCGTCTTTTTTTTTTTTTTTTTTTTTTTTTTTTTTAGCTCCTCAGCCTACTGTACACAAAGATAAAAATACTAATGTCATTCTTCACAAAACTATAAATAATTCTAAAGTTTATATGGAATGATGAAAGACATGGAATAGCCAAAGCTATCCTGAGCAAAAAGAAAAAAAAAAAAAAACTGGATAAATCACATTATTTGACTTCAAATTTTACTACAGAGCTATAGTAAACAAAACAGCAAGGTGTTGGCAAAACAAACAAAACAAAACAAAACAGACCGCTGACAAAGAATAGAGAACCCAGAAACAAATCCAGACACTTACAGTGAACTCATTTTTGACAAAAGTGCCAAGAACATATATTAGAAAAAAATGTCAGTCTCTTCAATAAATTGTGCCAGGAAAACTGAATATCCACATGCAGCAAAATGAAACTATAACCATATCTCTCTCCATATATGAAAATCAAATGAAAAATGAATTAAAGACTAATATGGCTTGAATTTATGTCCCCACTCAAATTTCATGTTGAATTGGAGGAGGAGCCTTGTGAAAGGTGATTGAATCATGGGGATGGATTTCTCCCTTGCTTTTATCATGATAGTGAGTGAGTTCTCATGATATCTGGTTATTTAAAAGTGTGTGGCACTTAAAATCAAGAATAAACTCCCATTTACAATTGCTACAAAATGAACAAAATACCTAGAAATACAGCTAAGAAGAGAAGTGAAAGATCTCTTCAAGGAGAACTACAAACCACTGCTTAAGGAAATTAGAGAGGACTTAAACAAATGGAGAAACATTCCATGCTCAGGGATACGAAGAATCAACATTGTGAAAATGGCCCTACAGCCCAAAGTAATTTAAAGATTCAGTGCTCTTCCCATTAAACTACCATTGACATTCTTCACAGAAATAGAAAAAAAATTACCATAAAATTCATATGGACCCCAAACAGAACCTGTATAGACAAGACAATCCTAAGTAAAAAGGACAAACCTGGAGGCATCATGCTATATGACTTCAAACTATACCACAAGGCTATAGTAAACAGAACAGGATGGCACTGGTACAAAAAGAGACACATACCAAAGGAACAGAATAAAGATCTTAGAAATAAGACTGCACATCTACAACCATCTGCTCTTCAACAAACCTGACAAAAACAAGCAACGGGGAAAGGATTCCCTATTTAATAAATGGTGCTGGAGAAACTGGCTAGGTATATGAAGAAAACTGAAACTGGACCCCTTCCTTATACCTTAGACAAAGATAAACACAAGATGGTTTAAAGACTTAAATGTAAAACACCCAACTATAAAAACCTTAGAAGAAAATTTAGGCAATATCATACAGGACATAGTCACAGAAAAAGATTTCATGATGAAAATGTCAAAAATAACTGCAACAATAGCAAAAATTAACAAATGTCATCTCATTAAACTAAAGAACTACTGTACATTAAAAGAAACTATCATCAGAGTGAACAGACAACTTACAGAATGGAGGGAAATTTTTGCAATTTTTGTATCTGGTAAAGGTCTAATATCCAGAGTCTACAAGGGCTTACACAAATTTACAAGAAAAAAAAAAAAAACATTGAAAAGTGGGCAAAGGACATGAACGGACAAACTTTTCAAAAGAAGGCATTTATGCTGCCAACAAACATGAAAAGAAAGCTCAACATCACTGATCATTAGAGAAATGCAAATCAGAACCACAAAGATACCATCTTACACCAGACAGAATGGCAATTATTAAAAAGTCAAGAAACAGCAGATGCTGGTGAGGCTGTGAAGAAATACAAACACTTTTACAATGTTGGTGGGAAAGCAAATTAGTTCAACCATTGTGGAAGGCAGTGTGGCAAGTACTCAAAGACCTAGAACTAGAAATACAATTACATCCAGCAATCCCATTACTGGGTATACACCCAAAGGAATATAAATTATTCTGTTATAAAGATACATGCACATGTATGTTCATTGCAGCACTATTCACAATAGCAAAGACATAGAATCAATACAAATGTCCATCAATAATAGACTGGATAAAGTAAATTTGGTACATATACACTATGGAATACTATGCAACCATAAAAAGGAATAAAATCATGTCCTTTGCAGGGACATGGAAGGAACAGGAAGCCATTATCCTCAGAAAGCTAACACAGGAACAGAAAACCAAACACCTCATATTCTTACTTATAAGTGGGAGCAGAAAAATGAGAACACATGAACACAAGGAGGGGAACAACCCACACTGGGGCCTGTTAGGGGCATTGGGGGAAAGAAAACATCAATATAAATAGTTAATGCCTGTGGAGTTTAATATCTAGGTGATTGGTTGATAGGTGCAGCACACTACCATGGCACACGTTTACCTATGTAACAAACCTGTACCTCCTACACATGTATCTTTGAACTTAAAATGTGCCTCTTGTTAAGCCTGGAAGCATGAAGTCTATTACATTCCTTTTCTTTATAAATTATCCAGTCTCAGGTAGTTCTTTATAGCAGTGTAAGAATGGACTAATACAGAACACTGGTAACATGGGTGTGGGGCACTGCTGTAAAGATACCTGAAAATGTGGAAGCAACTTTGAAACTGGGTAATGGGCACAAGTTGGAACAGTTTGGAAGACTTGGAAGAAGACAGGAAAATGTGAGAAAGTTTGGAACTTCCTAGTGACTTGTTGAATGGTTTTGACCAAAATGCTGATAGTGATATGGACAGTGAAATCCAGGCTGAGGTGGTCTCAGATGGAGATGAGGGACTTATTGGGAAATCGTGTAAAGATAATTCTTGCTATGCTTTAGCAAAAAGACTTGTGGCATTTTGACACTGCACTGGAGATCTGTGGAACTGTGAACTTGAGAGAGATGATTTAGGGTATTGGATGGAAGAAATTTCTAAGTAGTGAAGCATTCAAGACATTATCTGGCTGCTCCTAACAGTCTTCAGTCATATGCATTCACAGAAAATTGGTCTGACATAGGAACTTATGTTTAAATGGGAAGCAAAGCATAAAAATTTGAAAATTTTGAAGCCTGAGCATGTGGTAGAAAAGAAAAACCCATTTTCTCGGGAGAAATTCAAGATACCAGCTGCAGAAATTTGAATAACTAAAGAGAAGCTGAATGTTAATAGCCAAGACAATGGGGAAAATGTCACCAGGGCATAACAAGGACCGTCAGGGCAACCTCTCCTATTGCAGACCCTGAGGCCTAGGAGAAATAAACGATTTTGTAGGCCAAGCCCAGGGACCCACTGCTTTGTGCAGCATCAGGATATGGCGCCCTGCATCCCAGATGCTCCAGCTCCAGCTGTGGCTAAAAGAAGCTTAGGTACAGCTCAGTCTGTGGCTACAGAGGGTGAAAGCCCCAAACCTTGGCAGCTTCCATGTGGTGTTGGGCCTGCAGGTGTGCAGAAGGCAAGAGTTGAGGTTTGAGTACCTCTGCCTAGATTTCAGAGGATGTATGGAAATGCCTGGATGTCTAGGCAGAGATCTGCTGCAGGGGTGGAGCCCTCATGGACAACTTCTACTAGGGCAGTGTGAAAGAGAAATTTAGAGGTTGCAACCCCTCACACAGTGACCCCACTGGGATACTGCCTAGTGGAGCTGTCAGAAGATGGCCACTATCCTCCAGAACCCACAATAGTAGATCCATTGACAGCTTGCATCATGCACCTGGAAAAGCTGCAGGCATTCCACACCAGCCTGTGAAAGAAGCTGTGGGGGCTTTACCCTGCAGAGCCACAGAGGTGGAGCTGGCCAAGGCCTTGGGAGTCCATCACTTGCATTAATATGGTATGGGTGTGAGACTTAGACTCAAAGGAAATTATTTTGGAACTTCAAGATTTTTTTATTTTTATTTTTTGTATTAAAGTTCTAGGGTACATGTGCACAACATGCAGGTTTGTTACATATGTATACATGTGCCATGTTTGTGTGATGCACCCATTAACTTGTCATTTACATTAGGTATATCTCCTAATGCTATCCCGCCCCCCTCCTCCCACCCCACAACAGGCCCCAGTGTGTGATGTTCCCCTTCCTGTGTCCAGATGTTCTCATTGTTCAATTCCCACCTATGAGTGAGAACATACGGTGTTTGGTTTTTTGTCCTTGCGATAGTTTGCTCAGAATGATGGTTTCCAGCTTCATCCATGTCCCTATAAAGGACATGAACTCATCCATTTTTATGGTTGCATAGTATTCCATGGTGCATACGTGCCACATTTTCTTAATCCAGTCTATCATTGATGGACATTTGGGTTGGTTCCAAGTCTTTGCTATTGTGAATAATGTCGCAATAAACATACATGTGCATGTGTCTTTATAGCAGCATGATTTATAATCCTTTGGGTATATACCCAGTAATGAGAAGGCTGGGTCAAATGGTATTTCTAGTTCTAGATCCTTGAGGAATTGCCACACTGTCTTCTGCAATGGTTGAACTAGTTTACAGTCCCACCAACAGTGTAAAAGTATTTAATGACTGCCCTGCTAAGTTGCAGATTTGCATGGTGCCTGTAGCCCCTTTATTGTGGCCATTTTTTTTTTTTTTTTCTGATTTGGAATAGGAACATTTACCCGATGCTTATACCTGCATAGTATCTTGGAAATAACTAGCTTGTTTTTCATTTTACAGGCTCATAGGCAGAAAGGACTTGTCTTGTCTCCGATGAGACTTTGGACTTGGACTTTTGGGTTAATACTGTAATGAGTTAAGCCTTTGAGGGACTGTTGAGAAGGGATAATTGTATCTTGCAATGTGAGAAAGACATGAGATTTGAGAGATACCAGGGACAAAATAATGTGGTTTGGATTTGTGTCCCAACCCAAATCTCATGTTGAATTGGAGGGGTTGGGGGCCTGGTAGGATAGGAGGTGATTGGATCATGGGAGTGGATTTCCCCCTTGCTGTTTTCAGAAGATCTGGTTGTTTAAAAGTGTGTGACTCTGTCTCTCTCTCGCTCTCTTTTTCCTGCTCTGCCATTATAATATGTGCTTGCTTCCCCTTCACCTTTCATCATGATTGTAAGTTTCATGAACCCTCCTAGTCATGCTTCCTGTTAAGCCTCCAGAACTCTGACTCAATTAAACCTCTTTTCTTCATAAATTACCCAGTCTCTGGTAGTTGTTTATAGCAGGTGAGAATGGATTAATACAAATACTTAAATCTAAAATCTCAAACTGTGAAACTGCTGAAAGAAAACATTGGGGAAAATCTCTAGGACATTAGTTTGGGCAAAGATTTCTTGAGTCATACCCCACAAGCACAAGCAACCAAAGCGAAAATTGACAAATGGCATCACACCAAGTTAAGAAGCTTCTGCCCAACAAAGGGTACAATCAAAAAAGTGAAGGAACAACTCACAGAATGGGAGAAAATGTTTGCAGACTACCCATCTGACAAGGCAATAATAACCTGAATATAATAGGAGCTCAGATTATTTTGTAGGCAAAAATGTAATAATCTGATTTAACAACAAGCAAAATATCTTAATAGACATTCCTCAAATGAAGACATACAAATGGCACTTCAGTGCATCAAAAGGGCTCATCATCATTGATTATCAGAGAAATGCAAATCAAAACTACAATGGGTTATCTCACCCAGTTCAAATGACTTTTATCCAAAAGACAGGCAATGACAAGCACTTTTGAGGATGTGGAGAAAATGGAACACTTGTACTCTGTTGATGAGAATTTAAGTTAGTATGACAACTATGAAGAACAATTTGAAATTTCCTCAAAAAACTAAAAATGGAGCTTCCATATGTTTCAGCTATCTCACTGCTGTGTATATGCCCAAAAGAAAAGAAATCAGTATACCGAAAAGATATCTGCACTCCCATGCTTGTTACAGCACTGTTCACAATACTCAAGATTTGGAAGTAACCTAAATGTCCATCAATGGGTGGACAAAGAAAATGTGGTAATTGTACACAACGGAGTACTATTCAGCCATAAAAGGAATAAGATCCTGTCATTTGCAACTGCATGGATGGTACTGGAAGTCATTATGTTAAGTGAAATAAGGCAGGTATGGAAAGACAAACATCATATGTTCTCACTTATTTTGGGAATCTAAAAATCAAAATAATTGAACTTATGGAGATGGAGAGTTGAAAGATGGTTACCAAAATCTAGGAAGTGTAGTGGGGTGGTGGTGCAGAGGTGGGAAAGGTTAATGTGTACGAAAAGCAGTTAAAACTAATGAATAATGTCTAGTGTTTTATACCACAACTTTATTCAATAATAATTTAATTGTACATTTTAAATTAACTAAAATAGTAGAATTGCATTGTTTGTGACACAAAGAATAAATGCTTGAATGCATGGATGCCCAATTTGTCCATGATGTGATTATTACAAATTGGATGCCTGTACAAAAACATGTCATGTATTACATAAATACATACACCTACTATGTACCCACATAAATTAAACACAAAACATTTTTAAAAGAAAATAATAAAGATGAATTATATTTTTGTACATGATGTTTCTCAGGATTCCTCACAGCATCAATAACGGAAAGATTGAAGCAAGGGAGGAGCTGTTTGTACCTCATAAATTGAGGATGTTTGACTCTCAAAATTTGTTTTTTCTTTAACTATGAATGCTATTATATTGTGAAACACTATATTAGAAGATATTCTAAAGTTCGTTTCAAAATAAATTAGGTATGGGTGGAAGTGTATAGATATATATATATATGAAATAAGATTGATCACTAATAAGTAATTATTTTTCCTGGATGATGAACATGGGGATTTTTTTGGGTTATTCTTCACTTTTATTTAAGTTTGAAATTTTCCTAATAAAAAGGAAAAATAGAGACAAATGCTCTAAGATAAACATATAAATTTAACTATCAGGCATTGAATCCAGGGAGTTAGCAGCTACATTAGAGTTATCCAGAGGGACTAATAGGAGATAGAAGTTAGATAGATAGATAGATAGATAGATAGATAGATAGATAGATAGCTGGATAGATAGATAGATAGACAAGAGGTACTTATTAAGGGACTCGTCTCATGTGATTATGAAGGCTGATAAGTCTTATGATAGGCAGCCTGCAAACTGGAGACCTGAGATTCCAGTAATGTGGCCCAGTCCACACCGAAAGGTTTTGGAACCAGTAAGTCAATGGTATAACTCTCATTTTAGAGGCAAAGGCCTAAGAATGCTCAGGGTAGGAGGGTGGAAATGGCGCAAGTCCTGAAATTCAAAAACCTGGAGAGCCTGAATTTCTGATGTCTAAGGACAGGTGAAAAAAGTATATTCCAACTCTAGGAGACAAAAGAAATTATCTTTTTGTTCTATATGTTTCCCCAGCTGATTACATGATGACCGCCACATTGAGGGTGAGTCTTCCCCACTTAATCACTGACTCACAGGACAGTCTCCTTTGGAAAAACCCTCTCAGACTCACTCAGAACTAATTCTTTACCAGTTCTCTAGGTAATCCTTAATCCAGTCAAGTTGACAGTTAATATTAACCATCACAGCAGCTAAAATACATTCAACACAGCGAGACTATGAGTAGACCACAACAGAGCCACGTAAAGTCATAATTTGTTACATCTGAAAATCTGGAGGGGAGTACCTAGGAAACGTGGACCTAAACTTCAAGAGATATATAAATATATAGATATATATTATATAGACTCATAATTAAAAAACATACCAAGGCCAAACACCCACCACCATGTAAGCAAAACTGAAGTTACCCTGATCTCCTGGAAATGCTTTCTCTAATCACAAACACAAAAGCCAAGCTTTGTTTATTTGTTAGTGAAATTAAACCAATCAGCTATGGACAAATCAGCTTAAATAGCTCTGTTTGCTCTAAAACATATTTAATGTATCACAGTGAAAACTAGAAAGCACTGCTAAAAGAAATCATAGATGACGTGGACAAATGGAAACACATACCATGCTCATGGATGGGTAGAATCAATATTGTGAAAATGACCATACCGCCAAAAGAAATTTAGAAATTCAATGCAATTCCCACTGAAATATTACCACCAGTCCTTACAGAATTAGAAAATACAATTTCAAAATTCATATGAAACCTAAAAAGAGCCCATAGAGCCAAAGCAAGACTAAGCAAAATAACAAATCTGAAGGCATCACAGTACCTGATTTCAAACTATACTATAAGGCAATAGGCACCAAAACAGTGTGGTACTGATATAAAAGTAGACACATAGACCAATGGAATGGAATAGAGAACCCAGAAATAAACCCAAATACTTACAGCCAACTGATCTTTGACAAGGCAAACAAAAGCATAAAGTGGGGAAAAGACACCCATTTCAACAAATGGTGCTGGGATAATTGGCTAGCTTCACGTAGGAGAATGAAACTGAGTCTTCATCTCTCACCTTATACAAAAATCTACTCAAGATGGATTAAGGACTTAAATCTAAGACCTGAAACTATGAAAATTCTAGAAGATAACATTGGAAAAGCCCTTCTAGACATTGCCTTCAACAAGGATTTCATGTACAAGAACCCAAAAGCAAATGCAATAAAAACAAAGATAAATAGCTGGGACATAATTAAACTAAAGAGCTTTTGCAGAGCAAAAGGAACAGTCAGCAAAGTAAACAGATAATCCATAGAGTGAGAGAAAATCTTCACAATCCATACATCTGACAAACGACTAATATCCAGAATCTACAATGAACTCAAACGAATCAGTAAGAAAAAAACAAACAGTCCCATCAAAAAGTGGGCCAAAGAGATGAATAGACAATTCTCAAAAGAAGATATACAAGGAGCCAACAAACATATATAGAAATGTTCAACATCACTAATGATCAGGGAAATGCAAATCAAAACCACAATATGTTACCACCTTATTCCTACAAGAATGGTCATAATAAAAAGAAATTAAAAAAAAAAAAAACTGTAGATATTGGCATGAATGTGGTGAACAGGAAACATTTCTACACTGCTGTTTGGAATGCAAACTAGTACAGCCACTATGGAACACAGCGTGGAGATTCCATAAAGTCCTAAAAGTATAACTACCATTTGATCCAGCAATCCCACTACTGGGTATCTACCCAGATAAAAAGAAGTCATTATTCAAAAAAGATACTTGCCCATGCATGTTTATAGCAGCACAATTCACAATTGCAAAATCTTGGAACCAACCTAAATGCCCATCAATCAACAAGTGGATAAAGAAACTAATATATATATATATATATATATATATATATATGGCAGCCATTAAAAAGGAATGAATTAACAGTATTTGCAGTGACCTGGATGAGATGGGAGACTATTATTCTAAGTGAGGTAACTCAGGAATGGAAAACAAAACACTGTATGTTCTCACTGATATGTGGGATCTAAGCTATGAGGATGCAAAGGCATAAGAATGACACAATGAACTTTGGGGACTTGGGGGAAAGAGTGTAAGGGGAGTGAGGGAGAAAAGACAACAAATAGGGTGCAGTGTATACTGCTCAGGTGATGGGTGTGCCATAATCTCACAAATCACCACTAAAGAACTTACTCATGCAACCAAATACCACCTGTACCCCAATAACTTATGAAAAAAATAAAAATAAAAAATAAAAATAAAGAAATCAGTGAATCACAATAAAGGTGAAAATAGTTCCTCCTTTACAGTATATAAATTGTGCTGTAACTGCTCTAAGACAAGCTTCTTACTACTTGGTTTAAAGTTTCCTGGATTGAGATCTATACGTTTTGTATGGCAATAAACTTTAATTTTTTTCTAGCCTGATGTAATTTGTGACCTACATCTAGCTACCTACCCATCTATTTAGCATCTATCTATTATCTATCTATCTATCTATCTATCTATCTATCTATCTATCTATGTATCTATCTATCGATCGATCTATCTATCTTATCTGTCTATCTGGTTGCCTGCTATGCTCTAGGCCAGAGAAGTGGCCAGAAACTCAAGAAAAAAAGAACAAATTCCTTGTTTTTAAGTTTTCAATTCTTCTGGAAGTCATAGACAAAAGAAAAAAAAAAAAGAGAGAAAATAACGAAATCATGCACTGTTAGCTTATCCATGAAGAAAAATAAAAGCCACTTTAAAAATAGAAAATAATGGGGAACTGGGAGTTTTGGTGGAGTTAGATTGGAAACTATTTAACACAAGATGATAATAGAAGTCCTCTCTGAAATTGGGAAGGAAGTTAATATGATACGGTATTTTGAAACTTGTTGGATAAAAGCTAATCAATGTTGGCCGGGCGCCTTGGCTCACACCTGTAATCACAGCACTTTGGGAGGCCGAGTCAGGTGGATCACAAGGTCAGGAGATCAAGACCATCCTGGCTAACACGGTGAAAGCCCATCTCTACTAAAAATACAAAAAAAATCAAAAACAAAAACAAAAACAAAAAACAAAAAAATCTAGCTGGGCATGGTGGCGGGCGCCTACAGTCCCAGCCACTTGGGAGGCTGAGGCAGGAGAATGGCGTGAACCCGGGAGGCGGAGCTTGCAGCAGTGAGCCGAGATTGCACCACTGCAATCCAGCCTGGGCGACAGAGCGAGACTCCGTCTCAAAAAAAAAAAAAAAAAGGCTAGTAAACGTCAGTTTAATTTTGAACTTTCCCCTTTATCCTTCACCCTGCAATTCAAGTAGAAATTAAAGAAGAGAGCAGCATGCAAAATAAGAAAGAAACATAAGAAAACAAAATAAAACATATAATATCACTTTTCCAAAATTGCAAAATAGAAAGATCTGAAAGCATGTGCTTAATTGAATTTGGACTACTTCACTGATGTGGGTATCCCATACAACATATGTTGCAAAAGCGTTTCCAAGGTTTTTATTCCACACTAACTTATTCCACTGAGCTTCGTTCTGCAGTGACAACCAATCTCGGCACAGCAGGATACACACATTGGCTACAATATTCTCTTGCCTTGTCATTGGTTTATACATGGAAACAAAATTAATTTTATAAATCTAGATTTCAAATATTACTATATTGTCTACTGATAGTACTATGCAGTCCTCTTTGTTTAGCCTTCTCGTGAAAAGCTGAAAAAATTGCATTTTGTAGAAAAGGGAAGCAGTGAAAACAAAAACAGTGTATCAAGAATAAACACTTTCACATATTAAGTATGTGTGTTTTCTTTATGTTTAGGGAGATTATTATTTATCTTGTAGAATTAGTTAGAAAAGTAAATATTTACATGTACACAACAAATAACATGAAAAGCACATGCAATATGTTGTGTTAATATCCTACACGGGAAAAAAACTAAGTAGAAACATGTGATAATATCTGAATTATAATTTTATCATATAAGTAATGCCTTGCCATCATATCATTTTTACTGATTACCTAGCTCAGAGCAAAGAATCATTACTTTCTTCCTGAAAGTATATAATATAAATAAATGGCACATACGTAGGAAGAAAACAGGACATGAATGGATATTGGCAGTGTATAGCTCTCTGAATCTGTCAAGAAAAATAGAAAAAATTTATCTTTAATTCATTGGTACAGTGACCACTTTTTCTTATTCTTATTCCATGAAAGAACTGTCATGATTTACCCAGATTCACCTTTAGCAATCAGGAACTTACTTTTTCTGGTATTGAGGCAGCTGAAGGAAACTGCCTCACCCATGTTCCCTTACTTGTGGCAGTCCACATGAAATTATTCATCAATGTGAAAGTATAAAAGTTCAGCCCCAACATCTGACTCTATTTGAGATAATGCGGAAGGGCTATCCCAGCTCTAGAGTTCTCAACAGCAGTCTGCTAAAACCTTACTTGGGCTTATATCACAGCTTAGTTTCTCCCTCTGTCCAATAGTCCTTTCTCCCTCTCCTTTCTACAGGTATTGATTATAAGAGCACTAACTAATAAACATGCCACATGCTAAATTCTGCCTCCCAGATATCTCAGTTTATGATAAAGTATGAAAAGAATCTTATATGAGATTAATGTTACATACTTCAAAGGTTTTATTTATGAGTACTGAAGCTTGCTATGAATAACCACAACACTATAATAACCAGAACATACTATTTCTCAGGGATTTTAATTAATTATACATATATTTTAATATAGACTTGTTATTAAAATAAGAACAAATAAATGTGGCCATCTTATTATTATCTCTGCAATATGATCTCTATGCTTGACAGGACCATGATATACGTCAGAGCTAGAGAATATTTGAAAATCTTTATCAGTTTTAACAAATCCTTGTTTGTTCTATATAGAAAATGAGTTTTACAGACGCATTTATTTATCTTTTTTTTTTTTTTTTTGAGATGGAGTCTCACTCTGTCACCCAGGCTGGAGTTCAGTGGTGTGATCTTGGCTCACTGCAACCTCCACCTCCCGGGTTCAAGTGATTCTCCTGTCTCAGCCTCCCAAGTAGCTGGGATTTTAATTTTTGTATTCTTAGTAGAGACAGGGCTTCACCATGCTGGCCAGACTGGTCTTGAACTCCCGACCTCAAGAGATCCACCCACCTTGGCCTCCCAAAGTTCTGGGATTACAGGGGTGAGCCACTGTGCCCAGCCAAGATGAATTTTAAAAGTGCCAGTAAGGCAGTTGTTGTTCAATATTCTTATTTGCATTGACTTGTGATGTACCTTTTCTAATACATGTAGTTTGAAATAAATTGTGGCTGATTTTTCTGCAAATAATATGCATTCAATGCCTTATTTTTAGCAGTAAGACTAGTGGTTGAATATTCATACCTGAAAAAAATCATCAAACAATTGTACCGAATTAAAGTTTTATTGCATAATTTCTGACTTATGAAGCTATATCGTTTTTTTCTTCCCGAAGACAATTCTTGGAAAAAATCACTTTGAAATGACCTGTTTCACAATGTAGCTTACTTTCAGCATCTATGTTCTGTTAATCAGCCAATCACGTGAGTTTTGAAGGGTGCTTTAACATTTTTTTTCATATGGAATTATTACAAAAACTGGAAGAATAGCTTATTTTGTATAGGAAATCACTTACCACTCTAGCTTTTGCACTACCTTAACTGAAATTCAAAACCTTTTAGACTTTAAAATACTCAGCTACAGAACTAACCATTCTCAATGTGTTATATTTTTCAGTAAAATTCACTATCCTCAATCCTGGAAGAATTGAAATAAGATTATCTTACAAAACTGAAATGACAATCTAAGTACCTATATGATAAATACCATAGTTGTTTTATGAAATGTAGGCCAGCATTCTTAATCCATGTAAGTAACTCAAGATACAGTATAGTATTAATAAAATGATTAAAACAATCTTGACTTTATTTTTTCCCTTCCCTGCCACAGCAGTTGGAAAAGTTAGATTTCCCTTTTCCATTATTTCCATCATTTTATTAGCCTGTTTTCACACTGCTATAAAGAAATACTTGAGACTGGGTGATTTATAAGGAAAAGATGTGTAATTGGTACACAGTTCTGCAGGCTGTGCAGGAAGCATAGTGGCTTCTCCTTCTGGGGAGGCCTCAGGAAGCTTCCAATCAGGATGGAAGACAAAGACAAAGCAAGAGTGAGACATCTCACGTGACAGGAGCAGGAGCAAGAGAGGGTGAGGGGGGAGGTGCTACACACTTTTAAACCACTAGATCTCATGTGATAATTCACTGATCATCATGAGAGCAGCACCAAGAAGATGGTGCTAAACAATTCATGAGAAATCCGCCCCCATGATTCAACCACTTCCCACCAGGTCTCACCTCCAACACTGACGTGATATTTGGTGGGAATACAGATCCAAACCATATCAATCATGTATCACCAAAACCCATTACAGAGTCAGAGAGGTAGGTTTTGGATTGATATGTTTTAATACTGTGCTGTAGCCAACTCATACTCCCTTACAAGTGTGGATTGTGTGCTTCTTTCCCAGCTCCATGTTGAAATTGACCTGGTGGGAGTATGTGCTCCATGGGAGTTGGCAATCCCTGTAAATAAGAACTTTTATCTTTAAAAGAGCCAGTTGTCATTCACCAGTGCACCACTGCAATTCCCATATAACCAGTGATATGCTGGTAAGCATCTGATCCTCTGAAATGTATACAATCAACTTTCTTTAACTAGTTCAATCCAGCTCCAGCATACTGCCGAATATAATTATATTGACTATTTATACTAAAAATTGTAAGATTATACTCATGGTTCTTTTATTATAGAACAATTTGGCACTATCAGCATAGTAAAATTTTGAAAGCATCCAGGGAATAGCATGACCTTTTTGGTAATGATGCAGTGTACAAACCTTAGGGAATAAATTTTCTTCCAGATTTAAAATTCACAAAATTATCAGCAGGGTGGAATAATTGCAAGGTTATTTTACCTAGTTTCACAACCCTTGTCCCTCTACCATCTTTATTTTTTTCTTTTACTTCTGGATAATTATTTTATTAGTCTAATTCTAATCCATTAGTTACGGAGAAAATCAAATAAGATAGTATATTCCTTGTTTTTCTCTTCAGAAGTTTAAGGTAAAACATAACTAATTATGAAGTACTTAAACATGGAAAATACAGACTATAACAAAAAATAATGACCCACAGGCCAAATTTATAAAGATTCATGTTTTGCTGTATTTGCTAAGGCTCATACTTTCACTCTGCTTTTGGTTAAGTAAATAAAACATAAGCCTTACTACTATCCCCTAAATCACTTTTACATGTTACTCCAGAGTTAACCATTACCTGAAATTGGCATGTGATATTATCTCAAATGATCAATTTGTGTATTAATAAGTACTATTATTTTGTATATTAAAGAATTTGCATAAATTTTATTTTGTTTCCTTTTGCAGGTTTTTATTTTATAATTTATCAGTTTTACATAGAACAAATATCACATATCTATTATATTTATTAATTTTAATTCAAACATAGATCAAATTCTAAAAAATTCACAACCATATACCCTCTAATTAGATTCAAGAACAGTTCTCATATTGGCATATTTTGTATGCTCTTTGTGTGTGTGTGTGTGTGTGTGTATGTGTTTTCCTATTCTGTCATATGAAAAGGGAGTCTATTTGAAGCACACTGTCTTGTATAACTTCAATGAAATATTGTTCTTTAATGGGAGGAGTGAAGGGAACAAGTTGTAAAGTCTTTTTCTTCTTCAATTTATTCAGGAACCTGCTGTTTGCCCTCTTCCTCTTTTCTTTCTTTTTACTATCATTTTTCTCAAGGGCACAAACCCATTCTCTATTTTCTCTCCTAGAACTAAGTTTATCTAATATTGCAATTTTCAGTCTCATTTATTATACTTTCAAGTCCCTTTCATATATTTGGTGTTGTGGAATTCCAAATGCCAAACTTCTGTTTAGTAATTTGACTCTTAGCATTTTTTGTTCTCCTTCTTAGGATAATTTTGTCTGTGCTTCATTAATTCTCTGAATTCTCTCACCTCTTTTCATAGAGTATTTCAAGCATTCTTATTCCTGCTATGTACACCTACAGTCTTGTAGTCACAGCAGAAACGCTCTCAAAATTTGGTGTTTCTCTATAAATGTAATTCGAAATACTAGTATCCTGTGTTTTCCAGTGGTCCTAAGATTGTGGATTATGTGTGATTTTATATGATCTTTTTGTTAGTCTTATGATATATTGGTAGGATATATGACTTTAGGGTGATTCAATTCAGATGACGATACTTGTTCAAGAAAAACTGAAGCCTTTCATTCTCTTGTTTGAAATATTTCTCAAATTTTTGTTCCACACCTTAGAAAGTGTGAAGTGAAACTCATAGTAGTTTTCAATATTCAATGAGACAGTCATCAGGCCTTGACCTCTAGGTCCTCATGGAGCAGGAGGCAGCATAACTCACCTATTTTTGTTCTGTTTTACTTATTCCATATCCTATATCTTAAATATTCTCCACATTATATTTTATTTTATTTTATTTTTATATTCTTTTTGAAAAACATAATACTATGTGGAATTAGTTTTTTTTTTTAATTTTCTAACATGTATTAGTTAACTTTCTCCAAGTTTTAATATATAGTGTGTTTATTAACTCAGTCCTTAATTTACTTACCATTATGAAATATTTTATAGGTTGAATATTTTAAGTTTTGTTATTAAATTCTTACTAAGGTTTGATTTGTAAATTTTTAGACTACATTATTTGATGTTTAAAATTAAAAGGAGGTTCAATGAATGAAGAGATAAAGAAAATGTGGTATATACACACAATGGAATAGTAATCAGCCATTAGAAAATGAAATTATATGACTTGCAGCAACATGGGCAGAACTGGAGGCCATTATGTCAAATGAAATAAACTGGGCACAGGGTGACAGATACTGTATGCTTTTTCCTCACATGTGGGAGCTGAAAATGTTGATTTCATGGAGATTGAGAATAGAATGATAAATACCAGAGACTGGGCAGAGTGTGTGGTTGGGAGGAAGAAATGAAGAGAGGTTGGTAATGGGTACAAACATACAGTTAGAGAGAAAGAATAAGTTATAATTCTCGATAGAAGAGTAGGGAAACTATAATAAGCAACAATATATTGTATGCTTTAAAGTAACTAGAAGAGACAACTTTGAGATATTTCTAACACATGAAATTATAAATATTGAAGGTGATAGATATCCACCCTGACTTGATCATATTCATGTAACTAACGCATATACCCCATCAATATGTAAAATATGTATCAGTTATTAAAAGTAAATGATTATTATAATTTCACAGTGAACAACTACCTTTATCATCTGTGAGATTGTGTCTGTGTGTGTGTATTTGCCTGTGCACAGTCTGATGTCTGCTATTAGAGTACATCACCATTGTTATGATAGTATATATGTGGCACAACTTCCATTCTTCACATTCGCCATTTATTTTTAAAACATTTAATTTTAAATTTTATTTTTTGTGGATACATAGTATGTGTATATATTTATGGGGTATAGGTGATATTTTGATACAGTATAGTATGTGTATACATTCATGGAGTTCACGGGGTATATGGAATATTTTGATATTAAATGTGGTTCTTTAGGGCTGGTTACAGAATAAGCAGATATATGGGTAATAGATAAAGGGTATAGTGTGTCTTTTTAATATAATAAAATTGTTATAAAATTGTGTTTGAACATATATGAGAATATAATAAAAACCTTAGAAATATACAATTTATGTGAGTGAAATGTATGGTATGTATATTATATCTTGATAAAACCTAGGACATTGAATGAAGAGAATAATCTGCTCATGAAAGCCTCATGAATTGTCTCTAAAACTATTATTCGTTTTATTACTGTTATCTTTCAATAGAAGACCTAAGTCATCAACATTTGGGGTTAAGTTTTGCCTAAATTAAGAACAGTTTTTGCACTTCTGAATTTAAAGCAAAGCAAAGTAAGTTCTTTTGAAAAAGGAGAGCAGATTATATTCTCTCAATTGATACATCAGCCCTTTGAATCAACATGTTATAGTAAACTGAAAGTAGTGGTGACTTTCTAAACATCAAAGATCAAATTATCTGTGAAATTATTCTACATAAATCAAAGGTAAATCATTTTACAAAAATCAGAAATCAGTGGTGTAAGAGACTCTTACTACCTCTATGACCAAGTATAGAGACCACAGAGTCCAGAATCTAGTACCTAATGAGACATTTCACGAGAAGGATTTGTCTTTGTAGCACTGTATCTAATAAGATTGAACTAGTCATAAACTTTATGTCCACAATTGTAATATGTAAAATTTTAGAAAAATTACATCTGAGTTAAAAGTTTTCTAAATATATAGTTGTCAACAGGAGAGAAAGGTATGTGGTGCCATAAGAACATCATGGGAGATTTTCTGCAGTCCTGGAAGTCTTTCTTGAGAAAGTGCTGAGGCGAAGTCTAAAGGAGTCCTAGAAATCAATTCAATAGAGGTGGGATGAGAATGGGGAGCTCAGATATAAGAGTTGAAAATTGTGTGAAATGAGGCCAGAGAGATATGGCATACGTCAAGAATTAGGGTCTTTCTGCCAAAATAAACAATCCAAGTTATCAAAGAAAAAGATTCAATGTGGCCAAGCCCATTCAGAAGGCTTGAGAGAACTATAGGCAAGACAAAGTGGGAGCTTCAGCTCATACGGGTGAAGGAAGATGGAGACAAGTGCACAAATTTGAGATCTGTCATGATGTAAAACTAGCAGGACCCAGTGTTGGCTTAGATATGGAGGACAATGAAGCAGGTGTAACGGATGCCTCCAAGACTGCTATAAACATCTATTGAACACCTCCTATGTGTAAGCCACTGTGCCATGCCTTGATGTCACAGCAGAAGAGGAGTTAGAATCAGGTTTGACTAAGAGTAATAGAAAAGTGAAAAATATTTATTGCTTCAATAAGATAGAAGGCTTTCTTTTTTATCTTGTCTTATTAAAACTTCAGGGGTTTGAGGTCCAGGACCATCCTCCATAAAACTGGAAAATATTCAGCATTCTTACTTGTCCAGGCAAGGCCTCCATTCCCAAGGTTCCCCAAGCTGGCTACTCCACCTCTGGCCATTGTATGAATGTTCCAGCCATTAGGATGAAAGTAATGAAAAGTAAGGGGCAAAGGATAAAGGAATTTTATGTAAGGAACAACACAACACCTCTGTTTATGTCCACTGACTAAAATTCATTCACTTGAACCAGAGAACCTCCAAAGGATGCCAGGAAATGTTGTCTTCATTCTGGTCAGCCATATGTCTAGGTAAAAATTATCTTATTATGGAGGAAGGGAAAAATGATATTGAAAGACAACCCACAGTTTGGACAAACACAAAAATAGACACAATTGTTGCAATTTTGAGGACGTAAAGCAGTTTAAGGTCAATGGTTTTATTCTTACTAATCTGAGTTTTCCTCACTGGCCAAACAATAGATTTTATACCAGGTGACTAATATAATTTCTTCAATTTCTAGAATACTATTATTCTAACTATAATTCCATTACAACCAGAAACTTTATACTTGTTCGTACTTTAAAAGTATTGATAATACTTGATTTTTATTTACAGGCAATCACATTTTTCTCAGGACATTTATTAGTCCTTTTTTGCACTACTATAAAGAAATACCTAAAACTGGGTAATTTATAAAGAAAAAAGGTTTAATTGACTGATGATTCCACAGGCTGTGCAGGAAGGATGATGCTGTCATCTGTTCAGAAAGACCTCAGGAAACTTACGATCATGGCAGAAAGTGAACAGGAAGCAGGCATGACAGAAATGGCTGGAGCAGGAGAAGAGGATAAGGGAAAGGTGCTACACACTTTTAAACAATCAGATCTCATGAGAACTCTATCATGAAAACAGGACCAAAGGGGTGATGCTAAACAATTCATGAAGGATCCAACCCTATGATTCAATAACATCCCTACAGGCCTGACCTCCAACACTGGGGATTATAATTCAACATGATATTGTAGCGGGGACACAGATCCAAACCATATGATTCTTCCCCTGGCTCTTCCCAAATCTCACATCCTTCTCATATTTCAAAATACAATCTTGCCTTCCCAACAGTTCCCCCAAAGTTTTAATTCTGTCCTGTATTAACTCAAAAGTTCAAAGTCCAAATTCACAACTAAATCAAGGCAAGTTTATTCTACCTATGAACGAGTAAAATAAAAAACATGTTAATTACTTCTAAAACACAGTGGGGGTACAAGCATTTGGTAAATATTCTCATTTCAATCTCCTTTGACACCATGGCTCACTACTGCAATGGTGGGTAGGCTACCAGGCCTTGGGTGGCTCCACCCCTGTGGCTCTGCAGGGTACAGTCTCCATGGCTGCTATCAAGGGCTAGCATTGAGTTCCTGCAGTGTTTTCAGGTGCAGGGTGCAATCTCCTAGTGGATCTACCATTCTGGGGTCTGGAGAATGGTAGCCCTCTTCTCACAGCTCCACTAGGCAGTGTGCCATTGCAGACTCTGTGTGGGGGCTCCAACCCCACATTTCTTTTCAATACTGCCCTAGTAGAGGTTCTCTGTGCAAGCTCCACCCTACAGCAGGCTTCTACCTGGACATTCAGGCTTTTCTATACATCCTTTGAAATCTAGGCAGAGGCTCCTAAGCTTCAACTCTCACACTCTGTGCACCTGCAGGCTTTAACACCATGTGGATGCTGCCAAAGCTTGTGGTTTGCACTCTCTGAAGTCACAACCTGGGTTGTACCTGGAGCCCTTTTAGCCATAGCTGGAGGTGGAGACACTGGGACACAAAAATCATTGCCCCAAGGTTGTGCAGGGCAATGAGGCCCTGGCCCTGGCCCAGGAAATTATTCTTCCCTCTTAAGCCTCTGGGCCTGTGATGGAAGGGACTGCCTCAAAAGTCTCTAAAATGCCTTCAAGGCCTTTTTCTCATTGTCTTGGCTATCATTACTTGATTCTTCCTATGCAAAGTCCTGCAGCCTGCTTAAATTCTTCCCCTGTAAATTGGTTTTTCTTTTCTACTGCCTGATCAGGCTGTAAATTTTCCAAACTTTTACAATTTGCTTCCCTTTTCAATAGAAGTTTCAGTTTTATATCTTTTTTTCCCACAAATATGACCATATGCTTCTAGAATAAACCAGGCCACATCTTGAATTCCTTGCTGCTTAGATCCTTTTTTTCTGCCCTATAACCTAAATCATCCCTCTAAATTTCAAAGTGCCACAGATCTCAAGGGCATGGGCACAATTCAACCAAGCTCTGTGCTTATGCATAACAAAAGTGACCTTTTCTCCAGTTCTCAATAAGTTTCTCATCTCCATCTGAGACCTCCTGAGCCTGGCCTTCATTTTCAATATCACTATGAGCATTTTGGTCACAACAATTCAATTAGTCTCTAGGAAGTCATAAACTTTTCCTCATCTTCCTGGCTTCTTCTGAGACCTCCACATTCCTCCAATGTCTATCCATTACCTAGTTCCAAAATGGTTTCACATTTTCAGGAAACTTTATAGGAACGCCTCACTCCTCATTACTAATTTTCAATATTAGTTTGTTCTTGCATTGCTATAAGCAAACACCTGAGAGTAGGTAATTTACAAAGATAAGAGGTTTAATTGGCTCATGCTTTTGCAGGTTGTACAGGAAGCATGATGCTGGCATCTGCTTAGGGAAGCCTCCAGATAATTACAATTGTGGCAGAACGTAAAGGGGAAGAAGGCATACATTACATGGCCAGATAAGGAGGAAGAGGAGAGGAAGGAGGTGCCACACGCTTTTAAGAAACAAGATATGAGAATAACTCCAAAGGGATGGTGCTAAACCATTCATGAAGGATCTACCCCTATGATCCAATCATCTTCCACCAGGCCCCACCTCCACCATTGGGGATTACAATTCAACATGCAATTTGCGTGGGGACACAAATTAAAACCATATCAACATATAATAATCTTTCCTATGTGAAAGCAGTAAGAATCAAAATTGAGTCACTCGTGTTAAAAAACAATATGAAAACAACAAAAGACTGAAAAAAAGAGTCAGGAAAAGCCATGAAGGGAGATTTCTTGTACAAATTCCTGGTAATGAGCACTATTGCTCTGTAAAAAGACTCTGCAAAGCGCTGAACCTTGCACAAAGGCCACTGTAACCTTAGAGATAATACATTTGTGAGGACATAGACCCAGCACCTGCCTTCCTATCCTTGAACTAGTGGCACCCTTGTAATTGAGCCTTGTAGCCAAGCATATTATCTCAAAACAAGTATGTGATCCTCCTATTTGACTTTTAAAAACCTTTGTCTTCCTTTACCTTCCTGAAAGTGCTCACAGTTTATTACAGCACATGTATTGTCAAAATAATACCCTATTCCCAAATAAATATAACTGTCTTTTAGAGGTCTTTTTTATTCTTTGTTATTTAGATTGACACCTATAATGCTTTTCTTTGTTAAGGGTGAACTAACTGGAATCAGTAAGACATGATGGTTTTCCTGGCTTATTATGCATTGTATGCCTTTGTTTTGTGGAAAACTAAATATTAATACAGTATGAGAATGTAAAAGACATGCAGTTTAACTGTACACCTCCTTTTTTCCAGTGAAGTAATTGCTGAATGATAAAATGAGGGCAAACTTATAGACGCAAACTATGAGGTGATTTTTAGAAAATATCTCTGTCCTGGGATTTTTTGTTTTTTAATTCAGATTCCAGTGGTTGGAACTTGAGTTCCCATGTGTCTCACCACTGTGGGCTAAAGGGCTCTGGGGTTCTAAACAAACTTAAAAGGCAGTGTAGGCTACAAGGACTGTGACACCTGTGGGAGTCCTAGTGCTTGACTGAGCCCAGAGACAGTGGACTAAGGCAGCACTCACAGATGTCAGTTGTGGAGGCTAAGGAAGTGCTAGCATCACCCCTTCCCTAACTCCAGATGCATCAAAGTACACCACTTTCTTCCACACGAGGAGAAGAGAGGGAAGAGCGGGGAGGACTTTGTCTTGCATCTTGGATATCAACTCAGCTACGGCAGGATAGGGCATGGGTCAGAGTAATGAGCGCCCCTTTCCAGACCCTAGTTCCTGGACATTTCTAGGCACAACCTGGGCCAGAAAAGAAATCACTGCCTTGAAAGGAAATACCCAGTGTGGATAGCCTACAATGCTTGCTAACTGAAGAGCCCTTGGGCCCTGAATAACCAGAAGCAATACCCAGGTACTACATCAAGGGCTTTTGGTGAGAGTTTGGAACTTGGTGGCTTCTGGTACCAGCTCAGCCATAGGGGCATAGAGCGCCAAGTGGGCTCTTGAGGTTCTCAATACCAGGATGAAGGTTTTGCATAGCACTTCTGAACCTACCCTGGGCTAGAGGGGAGCTCACTGCCCTGAAGGTGAGCCCCAGGCCAGCTTTCACCACAAGCTGACTGAAGAGCCCTCTGAGATGAAGGGAGCAGCAGTAGTAGGTTGGAAGTACTCCTAGTTGGCCTGTGGTGGCAGTGGCCATTGGATGACAGTCCTCTGCCATTGGAAAGAGGAGAGATAAGTGGGAAGGACTGACTCTAATAGATTGAGAGCCAGCTCAGCCACAGTACAATACAACACCAGGTAGACTTCTAAAGATTTTTCTCTAGTCCCTGGCTCCTAGACAGCACCTCTGTGGATCTGCCTTGGCCTGTAGTGGTAATGGTCATTGGGTAAGGCTCCTCTGCACCTGAAAAGGGATAGGAAGAAAGGGCAGGATTATATCTTGTGGATTGAGGGCCAGTACTGCTTCAGTACAATAGAACATCAGGTAGAAGGATTTTACTCTAATTCTTGGCTCCCAGACATCATCTCTGGAACCACCTGGGCCTAGGGGGAACTCACCACTATGAAGGGAAGGACAGAGGCCTGGCTGACTTTGCCGTCTACTGATTGTAGAGCTCAGGGCCTTGAGAAAGGATAGGCTGTAGCCAGGGAGTAGCTACAGCAGGCCTTTGGTGAGGCCCAGTGCTATGCTGAATCTATGAATCTATGTTAGAGTCTGATCCAGTGAAGTCATAATGGTGGTGGCCACAGGGGTTTGTGTCACTGTACCCTCAGCTTTAGGTGGCTCAGAAGAGAGAGACTTTGTTTGTTTGACAGAAAGTAAAAATAAGACAATAATAGTATTTGCCTGATAACTTAAACAACACTCCCAGATACAGTCCAAGACCATCAAGGCAGTAACTCTAAGAATCTGCAGGAAACACAGTGCTACCAGGCTTAGATTGCCCTCTAAGGCACATACAGATTCGATCACAACAACTAATTCCTTTCAAATATCTGAGAAGCCTTTCCAAAGGATGGTATAAACAAGCACATACTGCAAAGACTATAATAAATAGCTAACTCTTCAATGCCCAGACACTGAAGAACATCTATAAGTATCAAGACCATCCAGAAAAACAGAACCTCACCAAATGAATTACATATGATATAAGAAACCAAACCTGGAGAAAGAGACAGAAGACAACCTCAAGGAATTTAGTAACAAACTCCCAAACATTAAGGATAAAGAAAGGACCTAAAAGCAACAAGAGGAAAGAAACAATTAACATAAAGTGGAGCTCCAAAATGCCTGGCTGCAGACTTTTCAGTGGAAACTTTACAGTCCAGGAGAGAGTGTGACCTGACTTATCTAAATTGCTGAAGAAAAGAAAAAAAAAAAAAAAAAAAAAAAACTCTTTTACCCTAGAATATTTTATATATACATATGTGTGTGTGTGTGTGTGTGTGTGTGTGTGTGTGTGTGTATGTGTATATAGACATAAAACCTACCCAGGCAAAGAAAAGGTGGGTAATTTCATGAATACCAGAACTGTCCAACAAGAAATGCTGAAGTGAGTACTTCAATCAGAAAGAAAAGAACACTAATGAGCAATAATGAATCACTTAAAGTTACAAAGCTCACTGCTAATAGTAATTAGACATAAAACCACAGAGAATCAAGAAACTACATGTAGCACTGTAACTGTGGTATATAAACTACTCTTATCCTAAGAAGAAAGAATAAATGATGAGCCAATCAAAATAATAACTATGACAACTTTTCAAGAGATAGACTGTATATAAAATAATATACAAAGGGAAACAACAAAAAATTAAAAAGCAGAGGAACAATGTTAAGACACAGTTTGTATTAGTTTTCTTTTTGCTTGTTTGTTTATGCAAACAGTGTTAAGTTTTATCAGCTTAAAATAAGGGTTATAAGATGTATTTGCAAGCCTCATGGCAACCTCAAATCAAAACACATACAAAGGATACACATAAATAAAAAGCAATAAATTAAATCATATCACCAGAGAAAATCACATTTAAAACATTTAAATTATCTAAATGGAAGACAAGAAGGAAAGAAAGAAAGAGGAGAAGACCACAAAACAGCCAGAAAAAAAAAATAATAAGAAAATGGCATGAGTAAGTTCTTATCAATAGTAACATTGAATGTAAATGAATTAAACCCTCCAATCTAAAGGCATAGACAGGATTAATAGATTTTTTTTTAAAAAAGGAAAACCAATTGATTTGTTGCCTACAATAAACACACTTCACCTCTATAAACACACATAGCCTGAAAATAAAGGGATGAAAAAATATACTTCATGCCAATGGAAACCAAAAAACGCAGGAGTAGCTAAACTAATATCAGACAAAATAGATTCTGAGACAAAAACTATATGAAGAGACAAAGACAGTCACTATATAATGACAGAGGGGTAAATTAAGTAAAAGGATATAGCAATTTTGATTATATATGTATCCAACACTGGAGCACCTAGATATATAAATCAAATATTATTAGAGCTAATGAGAGAGATATACCCTAATACAACAATAGCTGGAGACGTCAACATCCCACTTAGAGTACTGGACAGATCTTCCAGATACAAAATCAACAAAGAAAGTTCAAACTTAATCTATACTATAGACCAAATGAGCCTAATAGATATTTCAGTTACATTTTATCCAATAGCTGAAGAATACACATTATTTTCCTTAGCACATGGATCATTTTCAAGGATAGATCATATGTTGAGTCACAATGCAAGTCTTAAAATATTCAAAAAATTGAAATAATATCAAGCATATTCTCTGACTACAATGGAATAAAAGTAGAAATGAATAAGTAGAGGAATTTTGGAAACTGTGGAAACATGTGGAAATTAAACAATATGTTCTGGAATGACCAGGGCATCAATGAAGATATTCAGAAGAAAGTGGAATAAATTTATGAAAAAAGTGATAATTAAACAAAGCATACCAAAACTTGTGGGATATGGCAAAAGCAGGACTAAGAGGGGGCATTTATAATTACAAACACCTACATCAAAAAAGAATAAAATCTTTAAATAAAGAACCTAGCAATGCTTCTTAAGGAACTAGAAAAGCAAGATTAAATCAAATCCTAAATTACTCAAAGAAAACACATAGTAAAGATTAGATAAGAAAAAAAAATGATTCGGAGAAAACAATTTGAAAGATAAATGAAACGAAAAGTTTTTTTTAAGGGTTAAACAAAATTGACAAACTTTTGGCTAGAATAAGAAAAAAGAAAATAAGGCAGGCTACTATGAGCACGTACATGTCAATAAATTGGAAATATAGAAGAAATAGGCAAGTTCCTAGAAACATACCACCTATCAAGATTGAACCAGGAAAAAATGCAAAACCTGAAAGCTCAATAGCAAGTAATGTGATTGAAGCCATAATAAAAAAAGAATCTCAGTAAAGCTGGAGACACGATGGTTTCACTGCTGGTTTCTATCATTTAAGAAAGAGTGGATACCAATCTTAATCAAAATATTCTCAAAAACAGGGGAAAAAGCAATCCTTCCAAATTCATTATATGGGGCCATTATAACTCTTATACCAAAAGCAAACACATCAAAAAAAAGAAATCTACAGGCAAATATCTCTGAATAATATTGATGCAAAACTACTCAAAATAATACTTGTAAACCAAGTTCAACAACAAATTAAAAATACTCAAAAATAATACTTGCAAACTGACTTCAACAAGAAATTAAAATGATCATTAATTATGACAAAGTGTGATTCTTCCCTGAGATTCAGGAATGGTTCAACATATGCAAATCAACCAATGTGATTCATTATATCAACAAAATGCAAGACATGAAACATATGATCATTTCAATTGAGACTGAAAAAGCATTTGATAAAATTTAACATCTCATCATGATAAAAACCCTAAAACACCTGAGTATGGAAGTAACATACCTCAATATAATAAAACCCATATATGAGAGACATAGTATCATACTGAATGGGGAAAAACTGAAAGCCTTTTCTCTAAGATGTGGAATGCGACAAGGATGCCCTCTTTCACCACTGTTACTCAACTTAGTACTGGAAGTCCTAGCAAGAGGAATCACACAACAGAAACTAATGAAGGACAACTAATTTGGAAAGAAATGAGTCAAATTATCACTGTTTGCAGATGATAGGATCTTATATTTGGACAAACCTAAAGACTCCACCAAAAAAATATTACAACTGATCAATTTAGTAAAGTCGTAGAACACAAAATCAACATTAAAATTCAGTGGCATTTCTATATGCCAACAGTGAGCAACCTGAAAAGGAAATTTAAGTAGTAATCCCATAAAAAATAGCCACAATACAATTTAATACCTAGGATTTAAGCAAGAAGTGAAAATATTCCACAACTAAAACTGTAAAATACTCATGAAAGAAGTTTAAAAGTACACCAAAAAATGCAGAGATATTCCAGGTTCATGGATTGGAAGAATTAATTTTGTTAAAATGCCCATACTACACAAAGTAATATATTCAATGGAATTTCTATCAAAATACCAATGACATTCTTCACAGAAATAGAAAAAAATCCTAAAATGTATATTAAATCATAAAAGACCCAGAATCAACAAAGATATATTAAGCAAACAGAACAAAACTGAAGGAATCACATCACCTGACTTCAAATCATACTACAGAGCTCTGTTAACCAAAACAACATGGTACAGGTATGAAAACAGACACATAGACCAATGGAACAAAATAGAGAACCCCCAAAATCCACACAACTAAAGTGAACTCAGTTTTGACAAAGATGCCAAGAACATGCCTGGGGAAAGACAGTTTGTTCGATAAATGGTTCTGGGAAAACTGGATATATATATTCAGAAGAATGAGACTAGATCCGTATATCTTGCCATATACAAAAAAAAAAAAAGACAAAACAAAAAAAAAAAACAAATCAAAGTGAATTGAAGACTTGTGTAAGACCTGAAACTATGAAACTGCTATAAAAAAATATTGAGGAAACTCTTGAGGTCATTATTTTGGGCAAAAATTTCTTGATTCATACCCCACAAGCACAGGCAAGCAAAAATACAGAACAAATGGGATCATATCAAGTCTGCACAGCAAAGGAAACAATTAACAAACTGAAGAGACAACCCACAAAATAGGAGAAAATATTTGCAATGTACCCATCTGACAAGGCATTAATAATGAGAACATACATGGAGCTCAAATAATTGTATAGAAAAAAAAAATCTAATAATCTGATCAAAAACTGAGAAAAGAAATTTGAATAAATATTTCTCAAAAGAAGACATACAAATATCAAACAGCTATACTGATATGGTTTGGAACTGTGTGCCCACCAAATCTCATGTCGAATTGTAATTCCCAGTGTTGGAGGTGGGGCTTGGTGAGAAGTGATTTGATCATGGGGGTGGTTTCTTATGAGTGGTTTAGCACCATCTCCTTGGTACTGACCTTACGATAATGAGTTCTCACAAGATCTGGTTGTTTAAAAGTGTGTAGCACCTCCCCTGACTTCTTTCTCTAGCTCCTGCTCCCACTGTGTAAGACAACTGCTCCACCTTTGCCTTCTGTTATGATTAGAAGATTCCTGAGGTCTTCCCAGAAGCAGATGTCGCTATGCTTCATGTAAAGTCTTGGAACCACGAGCCGATTAAACCTCTTTCCTTTATAAATTACCTAGTCTTAGATATTTCTTTATAGCAGTGCAAGAACAGAATAATACGAATATGAAAAGGTGCTCAATATTATTGCTCATCAGAAAAATGCAAATCAGAGTTACAATAATATACCATCTCATCTCAGGTAAAATGGATTCTATCCGAAAGACAAGCAATAACAAATTCTGGTGGAGATGTGGATAAAGGGAACCCTCATACACTGTTGTTGGGTATGTAAGTTAGTACAACCACTAAGGAGAACGGTTTAGAGGTTCCTCAGTAAACTAAAAATAGAGCTGCCATATGATCCAGCAATCCCACTGCTGGGTACATACCCCAAATAAAGGAAATCAGTATATCAAAGAGATATCTGCACTCACATGTTTGTTGCAGCATTGTTTGCAGTAGCTAAGATTTGGAAGCAACCTAAGTGTCCATCAACAGATTAAAGGTTAATGTAAATGTAGTACATATGCACAGTGGAGTATTATTCAAGCATAAAAATATGACATCCTGCCGTTCACAACAACATGGATGAACTGGAAATCATTATGTTAAGTAAAATAAGCCAGGCACAAAAAGACAAACATCACATATTCTCACTTACTTGTGGTGTCTAAAAATCTAATTTCATCATAATTTAACTCATGAAGATAGAGATAGAAGGATTGTTACCAGACTCTGCAAAAGGTAGTGAGGGCATTGGGGAAGATGAGGATGGTTACTGGGACCAAAAAATAGTTACAAAGAATGATTAATACCTACTATTTGAAAGTGCAATGAGATGACGGTAGTCAATAATAATGTAATTGTACATTTAAAAATAACTAAGAATATAATTGGATTATTTGTTACTCAAAGGATAAATGCTTGAGGGGATGGATATCCCATTTCCATGATGTGATTATTATGCACTGCATGCCTATATCAAAACATCTCATATGTGCCATAAATATATGCACTTCATTTACCCACAATAATTAAATATAAAAATTAAATAAGCTTTATTTATTCAAAAATTAAATGGAAATTTATATTAAGCCAGCTACCAAAATTGATACCAATTATGCTATAGGTAGTTGTCATTTTAACTGTTTTCTTCCTGGTAAACTATGGCTGAAAGATAGTGATTTAATGGAAGAAAGAATATTATTTAATAGTTATGTATGAATTAATCATTATTAATATAGCTGTGATATATGTGAATACATTACACAATACTTCCTTATGCTGTGTTGACTTGAAGCAGTTTTTATATGTGTAGGTTTATTGTGGGATTAAGAGCCATAATACCATAGATTTTATAATTCCACAGCACTCTATGTGCCCAGTGAATGATTGCTGACTTTAATGTTTGTTCTGTCCGTTTGGTATCTTTCAAGAATATATATATATATTCTCGAAATATATATATATATTTTTAATATATATAAATATATATATAATATATATAAATAAATATATATATATTTTACAGGTTATGCCTCATATAATAGGCAAATGCTTTACTGCTTTCTTTTTTTATTTTTTATTTCATTTTATTATTATTATTATTATTATTTTACTTTAAGTTCTAGGGTACATGTGCATAACGTGTAGGTTTGTTACATATGTATACTTGTGCCATGTTGCTGTGCTGCACCCATCAACTCGTCAGCACCCATCAACTCGTCATTTACATCAGGTATAACTCCCAATGCAATCCCTCCCCCGTCCCCGTGATAGGCCCCGGTGTGACTATACTTTCAGGGATCATTTCTATAGTTTGTTGCTTTACTGCTTTCTAAGCATTTCTAGAGTAGTTATGGGGATCCAAAAAGCACATAGAAACAAGGCTGAAAAACAATTATCCTAGTCAGAGACTTTAATTATAAAAACCAAAATATTCAAGTTTGCTTATCAGAGTTGAAGTTATTGCAAAGAAACAGAAAACGGTATTCAAAGATTATAACCAGACTTCCAAGTAGACTATGAGTGTGACTCTTTCACCGTGTTCTACGTTCATGCTCTCTTTTTTCTGTATATACACAATCCATTCATCTCTCTGTAAACAAGCTTTCCTAATAGGGCTCTTAATTTTGATCTCACTGATCGTTTGGTGGTGTCACAGGTACCATCTACGGCCCACATTTATTTGATCTTACAACCCAAGTTTAGATGTTCTACACCCTGTAACTAGTTCAGTCTGTGCCTAAAATGCAAATTTCCTGAAGAAAAAAAAAGTCATCTTTTTCCTGTACGGGTTAGATGGATGGTCCTGGTACAATTGTTAGTGTCTAAACACAGAATTACATGCTGGAATCGCCTAGCCCTTCTCGTCTGTTACTGTTTCAAATAATCCAAGAATGGGGTGTATGCAAAAAAAAGCTAATGGGCATCTTTAATGTAACCATTTACCTAGTATATGGAAATGATCAGCATCTATACAAGGTATATATTCTCTCCGTCTTCTCCAGTATAAATTGCAAACATTCAATGTTAACCTCTAGTTTTAACTCAAGGGTTAATTTTAACAGGAAACTACCAAAATTAAAGTCATTTGTACATGTTTATGTATGTAAATATATGTGTGTGTGTGTGTGTGTGTGTGTGTGTGTGTGTGTGTGTGATTTTCCTAAGTGCTCCATATTTATCTATTTATGGAGAAACTAAGTCTACAGACAACTTGATCTGGGAATTTTAGCTTCCAAAACTGTCAGAATGTAAATTTCAGTTGTTTAAACCACCCAGTCTGGGATGTTTTCTTATGGCAACCTCAACAGACTAATAAACCAGGCTAAAGACAAATAATTATACAGAAAAGCCAACTCTTTCTAACATTTTTATACAGACAATTTCTTATTTCTTGGGTTAAGATAGCTTAAGTTTTATTTAATATCACCATTCTTAAGGTTACAAGTTCAAGAAAGTACATTTTAAATAACCCACCCATCTCTGCAATATAGCTTATTGTTTTCTGTGTAGACAAAAATAAAAATACCTGTTGATATTCAGTAGAAAAGCAATGAACATATGAGCAGAAGAGTTGAGGCTTCTGTGTATATTTATATTCAAGCCCAGGAACATAGTTCTTGTTTAAGGATTTTCACATTCAGTCCAAAATACCTGTTGAGTGACATTAGGACTGTAACACATAACAACAATATCAGTCATTTATGCACTACCAGAGGGAATACAGTCTACCTGTCACTCTGGTGAACAATAAGCTTTTGGACTGGACTGTCCACCTCAGCTCTTCCTTGTTGGGTTGTTGAGTGTTTTTGTCAAATATCTATATTATTTATATTTATCATATGTTCATAGTAAGTGTATTTAGGAAATTGTTCTATATATTAAAAAAGAAAAAATTCTGTAAAAAATAAAGTAGATGACTCATAAAATGTCCGGACATTTGAGATATAAAAATTACTTATGTGTGTGTTATATAGAAACATATACACATACACATAGCACTTGTGTCACGTAACATAGATTCATGTGGCTCTTAATCTAGTTATCCACCTAGATAGTTATCCACCTAGATAAACTACTTTAATGGAATTGATCAAACACATAAGGAGTCCTGTCACATAACTATATAGATAGAGAGGGAAACAGGCAGGGATGGAGAGAGAAAGAAAGAGAGCACAATGAAAAAAAACTAATTTCACTCATTACTAAATGTAGTTGAAAGGCTTGAACTGATGATATGTGTAGACACAACTTCTATACAATAATTTGGAGCCTATTGTTATTGTGTAAAAGTATGATTTGGAGGCTATTGTTGTTGCCCCTGTAGTATGGATACAAAAATTATGCAGGTGTCATTCACCTTTCCATGAAGGTAGGCATAACCTTGACACTTTTCTGCTGACTTTCTAAGTTGTAGAAGTTGTTTGGTGACAGTCACACTTCTTCTGTGGTGTGCTGCATTTGAAGATTGCATTGTCCTTCAACGTGACTAAGAATATTGGACAGTGATTGAATGTCGTCTAGTGCTTATTAATATGCATGTTGTCATTTGTCATCCCAGTCATCAATGACACTTTGTCATTTATGTTACTGTAAGCATTATATCGACTCTGAGTTGCTGGATTTCAGACCTTTCTCTTGCTTGCAAACTCATCAGAAATACAGGCAACCATCTTCAAGAAGCCTTGCTAATAATAATAAAAAAAAAAAGAGATGAGTTTAACATTGTTTAAATAATGCTTTATTTGAATACCTATAAGAGAACTATCAAAGTCATTATAAAAAAAGAAAAAACATGACAAATTGTCATTTTGTCTTGTTAATGGATTGTGTCTAATTATACTGTTTATCATGTAAAAAAGTTGAATTTTCTTTCTCAAAGTTAACTAAAATAATTTTTTAAAATAAGATAATACTTCTATATAAAAGCTTTCATACCTATTACTCTATTTTGTTATCTAAACGTCTATTTGAATAATAACAGGCAAGTAATAACATCCCTATGTAAGTAGGAAAACTGAGGTTTACGTAGTTTCAATGATTGGCCTGAGGACTTTTTTTTTTTTTTTGTCTTTGTAAAACTTCAATGTTTGTTGGGTGAGGTCACTGACGTAAGTCTAGGTAAAAACATGACGCAAAATTTCCTATGGAGTCTACATTTTTATAATGCTCAATTTGCACACACACACACACACACATTACCCTGAGACTATAAACATTTCAACAACTGTTTCCACAAAAGTTCACATCCATAGGGTTTTATATAGAGACAACAGCTCCTGTTTTTAGCATCGTCTTTTTTGGTTCTTGGGAGTTCGAAGTTTGAAATCGATATTAAAACCAGTCTCTGTGTTTTATTATTGTCATTTATTCTGTATTACCTGATTTTTCAGGCGCTATCATTACTTGATCATCTTGGTCACATTTGCCTTCTTTCCTAAACAATCATAGTATAGAACCACAGTTTTACATTCTTTTTGCACGTTTAATTAAAATGTAATTCTTTTTATTATTATTATTATTATTATACTTTAGGTTCTAGGGTACATGTGCATAACGTGCAGGTTTGTTACATATGTATACTTGTGCCATGTTGCTGTGCTGCACCCATCAACTCGTCAGCACCCATCAACTCGTCATTTACATCAGGTATAACTCCCAATGCAATCCCTCCCCCCTCCCCCCGCCCCCCTCCCCATGATAGGCCCCGGTGTGTGATGTTCCCCTTCTCAAGTCCAAGTGATCTCATTGTTCAGTTCCCACCTATGAGTGAGAACATGCGGTGTTTGGTTTTCTGTTCTTACGATAGTTTGCTGAGAATGATGGTTTCCAGCTGCATCCATGTCCCTACAAAGGACACAAACTCATCCTTTTTTATGGCTGCATAGTATTCCATGGTGTATATGTGCCACATTTTCTTAATCCAGTCTGTGACTGATGGATATTTGGGTTGATTCCAAGTCTTTGCTATTGTGAATAGTGCCGCAATAAACATACGTGTGCATGTGTCTTTATAGCAGCATGATTTATAATCCTTTGGGTGTATACTTAGCCTATACTGTATACCTTAACTTCTCCATAGGCCAAATATTAATTTACATTTCATTTCTCCACAGGTCCTAGCATAATGTCTTCTACCCAGTAGACATTCAATGAGTATATTTTTACTGTTGTTGTTAATAAATTAATCTGCAAGAATAAAAAAAAAAAAAAAAAAGAAAAGGAAGATCAATAGCCTGACTACATTAAAAACTGGAAAAAGGGCAAGAAAACCACACCAAAAGCAATCAGAAGAAATAAAAATATTAAAGTGAAAATTAGTGAAATAAACCATAAAAAATATAAGAGAAAACATTTTAAATTAAAAGATGGTTTTGAATCAATGTAATAGACAACTATTTAGGTAGACGGACCAATAAAAAAGAGATAAGACTTAGGTTACTATAATCAAGTAAAAAAGTAAGACATTACAATTCAGTTTGCAGAAATAAAAATGATTTTGGGAAAATACTATGAATGATTTTATGCCAAAAATTGGACTACTTGATAAAATGAATAAGTTCTTATAAAATCATGTCATATATATACATATATGTAAATTCTTAAGGAATCCCTTAATAAATTATTAAAGATAATAAACAAGTTTAGCAAGGTTTCAGAACACAAGATTAATATACTAAAATAAATTTCATTTCTATACACCTTAAATTAACACCCTGAAAATAAAATTTTCAAAGATTTATTTTTAATAGCTTCAAGGGAATAAAGTAGGAGTAAATTTAACAAAAGAAATAAAAAAACCTATATTCTGAAAACCACACAATATTGTTGAAAAAAAATTAAAAGAGACCTAAATAGAGAACTATTCCACACTGATAAATAAGAATATTTAATATTAATAGCAAGGTGGTCCTCCCTCAAACTGGTCCACAGTTTCAATGTGATTACATAAAAATTCCAGATGGATTTTTTTCTTGCAGAAACTGACAAGTTGATTTTAAAATTCATGTGGAAATTCAAGGGTCCAAGAATAGCTAAAAATAAGAACAGCATTGGAAGGCTCAGACTCCCAATTTTAAAACTAGCGACAAAGAACAGTAACTACAACTGATTTTCTAATTACTTAATAGCATACTAAGTAATATATAGTTACATGGAATGGAATTGAAAGTCCAAAAAAAACAAACCAATAAATGGTCAGTTGTTTTTAAACAAAGGTACCTGCCATACAATTTAATACGATAAATATTTTTTGTAAAATTTGAAACAAATAGTGGTGACATAAATGTCTCTTATCCTGGTAAGAAAATGAAATCAAAACTCTGCTTCACATCACGTACAATAAATAACTCAAAATTAATCAAATATCTACATGTAAGAGTTGAAAATATTAAATTCTTAGAAGGAAACAGAGATGAAAATCTACATGACCCTGAGTTAAGCAACTCTTAATTTTAATATGACACCAAAAACACTAGCAAAAAAAAGAAAAAATAATACTCATCAAATTACTGTTTTGCTGCAAAGGATACCATTGAGAATGTGACAAAAACAACATTCAAAATAAAAAATTTGCAAATCATATATGTGATAGGGGACTTATATTTAGATCATATAAGTGCCACTTAGAAGAGTACAAGAAAAAAGCAAACAATTTGACTTAAAAGAGGCAAAGGACAGATATTGGCATTTCCCCAAGGGAGCTATAAAAATGTTCAGTAAGCATACAAAAAAAAAATACTTAACATCATTAGTCATCAGGAAAATGAAAATCAAAACTACAATGTGATACCATTTCACACATATTAGGATGGCTATATTAAAAAGACAACTGTCAAGGAGAAATGCAACTATCCATACACTCTTGGTGGGAATAAAGAGGTTTAGGGAATTTGTCAAACAGACCAGTCTGGCTGCTCCTCCGAATGTTAAACATTTAAATTATAAGACCCAGCAGTTACACTATGTGCTATACATTTAAGATAAATGAAAGCGTGTGTTCATACAAATCATCTGATAAATGGATAAAAAATTGTGATATATCCATATAATCAACAATAAAAAGAAATGAAATATTGATACATACTACAACATAGGTTAAACTTGAAAAAGTAATGTTAAGTGAAAGAAGCTAGTCAAAAATACTGCACAGTTTATATTTTTATTTTTATCAAATGTCCAGAAAATGTAAATCCAGATAGATAAAAGGATATATTAGTTGTTTCCTGGGGCTGGCCTTGGGGGGATTAGGGAGACCTGATGTGGGTAATTGCTAATGAGTAATGAATTATGAAAATGTTCTACACTGATTGTAGTGATGGCTACTCGACTCTATGAATATATTAAAATCCATGAAATTATATACTTTAAAAAGATAAACTATTTGGTATGTAAAATATGTAGTAGTAAAACTGTTATGCAAAATTTTAAAACGTTAAGGAAAATGTGTCAACCACTCCTCAATGCTCAATTTAAGTATTGGCTTTCACTGACATTTCCCACAGCATTTAACTTTTACTCCTAAAGATACAAGAGTTTAAAGGAACTTTAGCAATAATCTATTCTAATCACTTTTTAAATGGAAGGGGAGCTGAGGTGAAGAGCTGGAAAGTACCTTGCTTCAAACAGCAGAGGTGGCCAAGGAAGAACATCCAAGACAGTATATACCAAAAAAATAAAAAAATAACTGGTTAGGGGTGTGAGGGGTTTGATATCGTACAACATATAGGACAGTTCAGCAGATATTTATTCGATACTTAATAGCTGCTATATACTCTAATTGTTGGTGGGGTACAGAAATACATACAGTATGTCCTTTGTACTTACAAAGTGTTGTGTCAAATCAGAGATCTTAGGATGGTGCTTTGGCACATTTTAAGTTTAAGTGCTTGTGAGACAAAGAGAGATGTCAACTAGATCTGACTTTGTAGTGATTGTTATCACAGGAAAAAGAGATTTGTCAGTCATCAGCATAGAAAATAGTATTAAAACGATGGAAAATAAAGGATGCACTGAAGAAGAACATGTAGAATGAGAATACAGCAAAGCACACAATTGTGGCAAAAGTCAATGTTTATAGACCAAGCAGGAGATGAATGTACTACAACAATTATTTACACAGGAAGAAAATTGAAAAAATAAAATGCAAGTACAAAAACTTTAATTGGAAAAATAAATGAATAAATATGTGTAATGAAATACTTGTACAGAATGAATCATAAAGAAAAAGGCTAGAGTAAAATTATCTACAAAAGGACTAATTCATATAAGGTCTCTGGATCCCCTATTGTATCTTAATATCCAGTGAATAAGATCTAAACTTACATCCAAGGAGGCTGCAAAATGAAAACAAAACTTTAAGCCTTGTAAAATCTAATATTGGGAAGATTCAGAAAAACAAGCAAAGAATGTCTTTGAGGAATCTTATGAGTGTGCAACTTTGAGAAATGCAGTCATTTGAGAAACTAGTTTAAATTTCTGACAAGGAAGAAAACAATCTTAATAGATTACCCCATACCTAAACTTATAGTTATTCTCTTTGAATCAACTTCTCTTCCTAATCTTTCCAGTTATCAGTTATGTGGCTATAAATCAGATTCTATCTACTTATTATTGGTTTAAATTTTTGGTAGCTTGATAATGTTTTAGAATGTTATCCTTCTAATTCCCTATGAACATATATTGATTATTAGTAAAGTTTCAAGTGCAATTAAGTATTTTAGCATTCTTTGAGTTGGATGATCAGAAGAACAGAAGGATATTTGTTTCTGAATTTAGATTCATTTATTTAATAGGAATTAGCATTAAAAGTTTATTAGAATAAGCTTTCAATGCCGTTGAATATTTAGCAAGGTGTAAGTTATATTCATGGCTCCAAACATTTGATATATTCAAATTTTATTTTGAAATTTGAGTATTTTATTATTTTTATTTTTAAAACTATTTGCCTAGATCTACACTCTTTCTACAGAAAATATCCTGGGAAATAATTCTGAAAACTGCACTTGAGTGCTTGAGAACTAATCGTTCAGTTGTTTCAAATATCTGTTTTAAATTTGCTACATATTTGAAGTCAATTCTTCAGAAACATTCATCTAGATAGAGGCTTTTAGATATCAGGACTCATGCTGGTTGCAAGGGATCCTCATTTATGGAGAAAGGAAAGGTTGTAGCTATTATTTATCACCTCATGTGTCTTCATTTTTAACGCATAATCAAAATCAACTATATATTTTACTTATTTGGATTTTTGGAGCTCTATTCCTAAATCTGTGGTGCCCCAGACCCATATTACTGAGTCCTAGGTTACAAGTCTTTAGATAATAACTTTCCATAAATTAATTGAAATCTAGGGAATTGCTTTATTGCTAAATCACCTTAATTTTAATTTTCTAGTTCTCCAGTTTGTTACACTGTTTACCAAATAATGCAATAAAGCAATGGAACTTCATCACTGTGTTCTATAAATAATATGGTGAAATGTGAAATAGTGCAACAACAATGATCAATAGAAAAATAATTTAATTATGAATGACAGTATGCTTTCAATATTTAGGCAACTTGCCTTTGTAAAACAAGCAGTTTTTCTAAAAAATATGTGATTGTTAGAAATTAGGGAGAATGTTACGTACTGAAATTTAAAGCATATCCGTTTCTTTGGTTGAAAAATATATTACATACATATATATTTTTTATTTTAGTATTAATAGAACTGTTCCATGAACACAAAATTACTGAACACATTCCATTCTTTATCTTAATAAATTTTGGTCCATTTGATTAATGTGGGTATATACTATGCATTTAAAATTTTATAATTATGAATGACTGGAGTAGCTTGATGATATGCAGTGGATACTAAAGCTGCACCTCCAGAAATAATTTGGATCATACTAATTTAGAAGATAAAAGAACTTATAATTCTGCACAAAGCAGAGCTGGAATTAATATGCCCACTGATATATGGCATTTAAGTAGTCAATATATACATATATATGCATAAATATATTATATAATTGTATATGTATATATTTATACATACACACACAAACAAACATGCACGTGCACACACACATACACACACACATACACACATATATATGTATATAATCAGGAAAGTTTTTTTTTCTTTGAGACAGGGTCTCACTCTGTCATCCAGGCTGGAGTGCAGTAGCATGGTCTCAACTAACTGCAACCTCCTATTCCTGGGCTCAGGTGATCCTCCCTCCTCAGCCTTTCATGTAGCTGGGACTACAGGCATGTGCCACCATGCCTGGCTAATTTCTGTATTTTTTGTTTGTTTGTTTGTAGAGCTAGAGCTTTGCCATTTTGCCCAGGTTAGTCTTGAACTCTTAGTCTCAAGTGAGCCTCCCAAAGTGCTGTGATTACAGGCGTGAGCCACCGCGCTCAGCCTTAAATTTATTTTTCAATCAACTTTCCACTGTTTTTTCAACAACAATCGTATAATTCTACATTTTCAGTTTCTAATGTGAGTTAGAAACAGTGGCCTGAAATATCTAAGATTTATTTTCAATTGTCTGCGTAGGATGGACAATTGCATAGACTGAAACACTACTATTTTTTTAGGCTCTTGAATAAGAAAAAGGAATTTATTTTCATTTTACTTATGAACTTTCTCCTCCAAATCCCTGTCATATTTTCTTATAATAGAAACTAATGTTTAAATATTGAATCTATAAGCTAAGAACCTTTTAGCAGTTGATAAACGTTCTAGTTTTTCTCAAAAGGAAGTGCATTTTCAAGTAAAGAGTATACACATTTAAGAGTATTTATATTTTGAAATATTTTAAAAGCATTTTATGTTCTATGAAGATGTCTTCCATTTGCTGCTGAGAAATCCGTAAGACTTTTGTCCATGGAACATTTTTAGTATCTTTTTCTTTTTATGCAGATAATTTCAACATTCACATGACTATTAGCCAGGGTTCTCCAGAGACAGAGCCAATAGGATATATAAATATAGATAGATAGATGGGAGGGGATTTATTAGGGGAATTTCCTCATGTGATTATGGATAATGAGAAATCCCACAATATGTCATCTACAAAAGGGAAACTTGGGTAAGCCAATCGCATGACTCAGTCTAAATCTGAAGGTTTCAGAACCAGGGAAGTCAATGTATAATTTTCAGGTTGAAGCCAAAAACCCAAAAACCTGGGAGATTATTGTTGCAAGACCCAGAGTCCAAAAACTGGAAAACCTTAAGTTCTAATGTCTATAGACCAGGAGAGGAAGAGTGTCCCAGCTCCAGAAGAGACAAGATTCTTCTTTCCTTTGCCTTTTTGTTTTATTCACGCCTTCAGCCAATTGTATGGTACCTGCCCACATTGAGTGAGTGTGGCTCTTCTTTACTCAGGTTATTGATTCAAATGCCAATCCCATCTAAAAGCATCCTCACAGACATATCTAGAAATAATGCTTTATCAGGCATCTGATTATCCCTTAATCCAATCAAGTTGACGCTTAAAGTGAACCATCACAAGTCCACCGTTTGTCAGCTTGGCACCCATACATGTCTCCATTAACCACATTTAATTTCCAAATAGAGATGATAATAAGGTCATAGCTCCACATAAGACAATATAACTGTCTTGTTTAGAACTGAAAACACATTCATTCTTTTCTCAGAAGAGATAAAGTCCTTCAGTGATGTTTTCTCTTCTTCTGAAATCCCATAAACTAAATACTATGATATAACATTGCTAATAATTAAATACTAATATAAACTCAATACATCTTATGTTACATAATAAAAGAATACGAGAGAAAGGAAAACAAATATATTTGCCTAATATATGTATATACGCCCCCCAAAAATGTAATCTTAACAAAGTAGGGAGGAAATACTCATGAGAATTAAAGTCCTCCTTTCTGTAACTGATCATGTGGTCATATTTGGTATTTATAACTACCTTCTTCTACTACCTAATCTGTATTCCCTTTGCTTACAACAAGCACCACACCTGGTTATAATTATGATTTTTTCCCTGGTACAGTAACCCAAGCGCTAATTCCTGAAGTGACTGTGTCATTCATAGTCTTGCCTGAATTATAATGTTGTAATTTTCCATTAACCTTAATCATATGGTATGATAATACTAAAAAGACACCCTCAGGAATCTTGTATTTCAGACACATTCTTCATTATCTCCATTGTGTAGCAGTAGTCCAATTTCTCCCTGGTTCTTTGAATCAATCACTCCAGCCAACACCATAACTCCCTTTTTAGCCTGTTGCATTGGAGGAATGAGTAGCCCAAAGTGACCAGGTGGCAGTCTTAACTTCTAGTTCAGTGGAATCATTGCTATATATTTTGCTATAAAATATATAGCAAAGTTCTTCTTATAAAACTAAACTCTCTAGGCCAGCAGAGCATAAAGTTGTGGTAATAGGAAACCAAAACTTTGTGGGTCATTAAGCATAATGGTGAGTAGTGCCACTCCCACTTCCATCCCTTGATTCTTGGTTTTGTGAATCCTGGCTATGGGACAAACAGTACCTTATACTGAATGCCGATTAGGAACATATGCAGCCTTCTGGAGTACCTTATTCCAGCCTTGCAAGATGTTGCCACTTAGCTGGTACTGTAACTGTATCTTCAGAAAGACATTCCACAGTTCTATCAAGCCAACTGCTTCAGGATGGTGGGAACCATGGTGAGACCAGTAAATTCCATGAGCATGGGCTCATTGCTGTGTTTTTGGCTACTAACTGAGTTCTTTTATCAGAAACAATATTGTTTAGAATACCATGATGGTGGATAAGGCATTCTGTACATCCACATATAGTAGTTTTGGCAGAAGCATTGCGTTCAGGTAAGACAAATCCATACCCAAAAATAAGTGTCTATTTCAGTGAGGACAAAACACTGCCCTTTCCATGAAGGAAGCAGTCCAGCGTAGTTAGCCTGCCATTAGCTAGCTGATTACTCCAGAGAATGGTTCTATATTGGGGGCTCGATGTTGGTCTCTACTAGTGGCAGACTGTGCACACACAGCATATTTGGTTAAGCCCACGCATAACCAAAACCCTGCCGCACTGAGACCATTTTGTTAATGAGCTCATTTGACAATGGTTGAGGTGGCTAGGGAAGGCAGTTGACTTACATTATTTACAGGATGAGTTATTCTTTCTACTTGATTGTTAAGTTTCTCCTCTGCTAAGGTCACCCTTTGTTGAACATTCACATGAGGCATAAATATATTCAAGTCCTTTGCCCATTCAGAGAGGTCTATTAATACATCTCTTCCACAAATTTCTTTTGGTCACCAATTTTCCAATCATGTTACTTCAATGTCTTTGACACTCAGTCAAATCTATGGTTACAACCCATGAATTGGTGTATATAATCACATGTATGACCATTTTTTCCAAGCAAAGTTTACAAACAGGTGCATTGTTCTAAGTTCTTCCCAATGAAAATATGTTCCTTTACCATTGTACTTCAAAGAGATCTTAGAAAAGAGCTGTGGTGTTACAGCTGTCTACTTTCAGGTGGTGCCTGCATATAGTGCAGAACCATCTGAAAAAACCAGGCAGTAGTCTTCTCTTCCTGTGTCTAATGATCATAGGATTCTCTCCATGGGGCCATAGGTGCAGACTGAGAGATTGAAGGCAGAGTAGCAGGAGTAGGAACCGTGGGTACTTCAGCCACTTCTTTATGTAACTTACAGGTTCTTTCAGGACCTGCTTGGGCTTAGTTATGTGTGTACCACTTTCATTTGATGATGGAATGCTGCTATGCGTATTAAGCTTTATGGCTTGGTGGGTCAACTATTGCCCAGTTTATGATGTACATCTCAGGTTGCCTGACAACTTGGTGGCTCATGGTCAAGCATTAAATGTCTTCTAAGGCCCAGTAGCATACCATGAGCTGCCTCGCAAGAGTAGTTATCTGTAGATGGTGGCAGGGACTTGCTCCACAGTTCTAATAGCCTGTGCTGCAATTTACCTGTAAGGTCCTGTGTAAAGCTCCAAACAGTATCCCCATCCACCCCTGACACCTCACATAGCATTGGATCGGCTGGATTATGTGGCTCAATTTGCAGAGCAGCATACACAACATCCTGGTCCTGTTGCAGTGCCTTCTCCTGTTCTAGACCTCACTCAAAACAAGCAGTATTTTGGGGTGACTCAGTAAATGGCTCAGAGAACCTGAAGGTCTGTTTTCCAAGGGCAGAAGAAGAAGGTTGTTCCAGCTCTGAAAAAGAGAAGCACTTTGCCTTTCCCTGCCTTTTTGTTCTATCTAGGACCTCAACTGATTGGATGGTTTCCACACACATTGTGTGAGAACAGATCTTCCTTACTCAATCCACTGAGTGAAATGCCAATCTTTTCCAGAAACACCCTCAAAGACTCCCCCACAAGTAACACTTTACCAGCTATCTGTCTGTCTCTTATTCCAGCCAAGGTAACACCCAAAATTAACTGTTACAGTGTGTAATGAGTCAGTCACATCACTTCTATCTGATTGTTTATACCTTAGCTCTACGTTTACAAACATACTGTTTATTGGATTAAAATATAATATATGACAGTAAAGTCAAATGACTTCTCTAAGGGATAATATGCCATTAGGATTGGAGCTAAAATCACATTTTTGATGTCCAAGAACCCTAATGTTGAGCGCTCTTACTTCTATATTATACTGTTTATTTGTCTTATAATTAATGCACTGCCTTTAACAACTCTGCAAAACTCATTTTTAAAATAGCATTTGAAACGTGGAGCAACCTCTTTAATGTTAAATCAATTTTGTGTGCCATATGAGACATTCAACTCAACATATGTTTTATGTATTTTGTCTTCAATGTTTTCAACATCAGATGAATGACTGATAAGCAGTTTCATGTGCAAAACTTTGCACTAATCTTCTGTAGATAGGATGTAAAAGATAAATGACAAGGTATGTGACCTTATGGAACTTGGAACCTAAGAAGAAACTTAGCATGCATGCAAATGTTCCTATACAATATAGCATTAAAAGTAAAACCATTAACATGTGCAATCTATTTTAAAATTAGCAAAATTTTATACAACTTTTTCATTTAACTAACACTTTTAGGTCTCTACCATGTTTTAGAAACTATGTTAGTGACTGGATATTAAATGGTAAACATGTTGAATATGGTACTTTTACCTAAGGAGCTTACAAACAAGGAATGATCAAACAAAAAATAATCTTTACAAAACAGTATGATGAGAAGGAATGCACAGTATTGTATGAGGGCACTACCATGAATAGTCAACCGCTTCAGGACAGTCAGGGAAAGCTTCTCATAGGAAAAATAGTCTCATACAATATCTGCCATGAATAGATATTTTTTTCCTTAAAAGGGTTAGAAAAAAAGAACAATACATACAAACACATGAAGTCAAGAGAGAAGCAGATAGAATATGGCTGCAACATACAGTAGGTGGAAGGAATCTGGGGATACGTTAGAAAGAAAGGAAGTAACGTGAGGTACTTAAGTGCTTAAATACTGTTATCTCATGAACTTGGGATTGAATCTTGAGTTCCAATCAAACTAGCAATGTATCAGTAACTAAATTAATTAGCCTTTTTCTAAGCCACATATTTTTTTATCTGCAAAATCAAGACAATTATACTTACTACATAGGTTCGTTGTGCGAATTAAATAATATATTTAAGATTCAAAGGAAAATGCACATAGTAAACAGTCAATATGAGATAGATATTATTATTTAAGGATTTCTTGTGTTTATTATTGGGAATGTGGCTTACCACATTCCAAAAGAAATTGGAATAGTTTTTCTTTTAGCTTCATTAGTCACTACTGACAATAGTAAACAGTATCACTGCTGATAAATAGTAAACACTGCTGGTAATAGCAAACAATATCATGGTTAGAGTATACATTAGATTTGTATTTGTCATACTAAAGGTTATTTCCACTGATTTACTGAAGAAAATATTAGGTCCTACAGATACTGATTACATTTGAATGCCTATTTCCAAACTGTACTTTTCACCCTTAAAGAGAGTTGATAGTGCATGCGCTGCATATTTCCATGACCTACCAGTTTTCTAAAATGTTTATATATACTTCTAAATGACTTTAGTAAGTCTTGGAAAGAAATAAATATTTTCTTGGTATGAGTTTTCTTATAGTACTTATGAGAAAAAAAAAAGGAACTAATTTAAATTTTTGAAATATTTTGAAAAATTACTACTTCCCTTAAAACTCCACTATCAATAAACTCTTCATCCTGATTGTTTTCTGCATCAATATTAAGAATAAAAATTCTCCTATTGGAGCTTTGTCAAGTGTTGCTTGTAGTCATCCCTGAGCCTGAGACTTACCAGAAGGCCATGGTTATATAAAAAGAAAGAGAATCCAGTATAGGTTACTAGCAAAATGTGGTCCATGTTCAGTGGGATCATGAACATGATGATAATAGTGAAGATGATGATGATATAGATTGTAACTATGAGATATTGAATGCATACTATTTTTAGGCACTATAGGTATATTTTCTTATTTAGTTCTTCAAAACAAAATTTTAGAGATGAGATCTCACTCTTTTGCCCAGGCTGGAGTGTGCAGTGGCACAATCATAGCTCACTGCACTCAACGTCCTGGGCTTAAACGACTCTCCTGCCTCAGCCTCCCGAGTAGCTGGGATTACAGGTGTGAGCCATCATGCCCAGCTTCTTATTTAATTTTTACTATAACCCTGAAGTATAGTTATTATTATATTTATTTTACAGACAAGCATACTAAGGCTAAAAATAAATAAACTTAATTGCCTAAGGATTTGCTGAAGGAATCCCTGGTCTTCATTATACCACTGAAATTCCCAGGAAACTTTATATCATTATGTCAAAGTCATAGTAGACAGGCTTTGTGTGGAATAGACAAAACACTGTCAAACTAGTAAGGAACATTGCTTTGATGGTAAACAGCAGTACATGTTTGTTTTTCTTTTCCATGTTGGCAGTCTAGTGCTTTAAGACCTTCCTTTTACCGAGCTAGTCACAAAAAGTTCAAATTCAGTCACTGTGTACCAGAAGATTGGGGTGTTGTTTTGATTTTCCTAGAAATTTAGGATTTATAATTTGTGAATTTTATGAACAATATTCCCACAGATGTCTAAATAAGAATACAATCTTCATAACTGCAGGACTGTCATATCTACCTCCTTTAATCCTATATCCTCAGCACCTAGCATAATGCCCAATACATACAGGCATTGTATAACAAAAGAGATGCACAATGAACTGTAAGAAAATGCCCCACCAGACATTGAGAAAAGGGTAAATAGTAGTAACTTACAGTCTGGGTTTCAGAAAAATAAAGTCATAGACATGGGACAAAACTTTCTCATAGAATAAAAACAGGAAAGAATGATATAAATTTTGTGCTTATCGGAGGGAATGATATTAGGAAATTCTGACATGATGGGATACAGTTTGAGTGTAGGAGAGTGACATTCATTTAACTCAGATCTGTAGGGTAAAATATATCCTTTCTGATCATAGTTGAATCTCTGGAGCCTAATATAGTGCCTATAATTGTTCAATAGTTATAGGTTGAGCTTATAAAAAGGTATTAAGCACATATTCAGAGAAGAGACAAAAGGAAAACAATCTGTTCCTCTTGGATCAGCCAAATCATCAATCTCTAAATAGTCTGTCTCTAAACAGAAGAATCAAGAAACTTGCAAGAATCCATGGGCTATGGACTGAATGCTTATGTCCCCCCAAAGTCCATATGTTGAAGGCTTGCTTTTCACTATAATAGTATTTGAAGGTGGAGCCTTTAGTAGGTGAATAAGTTGAAATAATGCAATGAGCGTGAAGCCCTCATGATGTTATAAGTGCCTAGGTAAGAGAAAAAAGAGAGCAGTGTTCTCCCTCTCCACCATGTGAAGATTCAGCAAGACAGCAGCCATTAGTAAATCAGAAAGAGAGCCCTCACTTAGAACCTGACCATGCTGGCACCCTGATCTCAGTCTTCCAGACTCCAGAACTGTGAGAAATAAATATAATTTAAGGTACCCAGTCTGTGGTGTTGAATTACAGCAGCCAGAACTGACTAAGACATCCATGACAGTTATTATCCATGACTTTGGAAAGAAGGCAGAGGACATCAATCAGGTTAAGAAATAAAAATTCAATGGCAAAGAGAAACATTGCACAGTCTTATAAGACTAAAATCCCATGACCTCAGGAGCCACAGTTTTAAGAGAGAATTGCTACTGGCCAGTCCTTATCTTTCCTTCAATTTAAAGAAGTAGCATTAACTTCTAAAAAGAAATGTCAGTGGCATTGGCAATCTCACAAGCCGACATTCTAACCACTATCCTAAGAAATAATATACTCCTCTTGGCACAAATATCAAAATCAAATAAGAATGGTTTTCTTTTTGGGTATACATGGACATACAGATGGGAACAATAAACACTGGGGACTACTGGAGTGGGGAGAGGGAGGGGAGAAAAAGCTGAAAAACTACCTATGGGGTACTGTGTTCAATACCAGGGTGACGGGTTTAGTCATACTTCAAACCTCAGCAAAACACAACATTCCTCAGTATCAATCCTGCACGTGTACCCTCTGATTCTAAAATAAAAGTGGAAAAAGAAAAAAAAAGAAAGGCTATGTTTAAATAATATATGTAAATATTTTTATGTTTAAATAAAGATAATAGACATCGTAGGTAAGAAAATCAATTTTGGAATCAAACTTAGGTCAAATCTCTAGTTCCTACTTACTAGCTTTTTTCAGCTGTAAAATATAAATAATAAAAGTACTTCCCTCTTCATATAGCTGTGTAAATTAAATGAAATAACAAACACAAGACACTTAACAGAGTGTATGGCACACAAACAATCATAAATATTCCTTATATTACTATAGAAAATGACTTTGCACTAACAGGTAGACACGTGCTATTATTTAAGTTAGCTCTGAGCTGCTCTATCAATGTGATCTCCAGGCAGAATCTGTTTATGTGCCACAAGTTAGTAGTTTACAGAGAGCTGTTGTACAGGGAAAACATAATCTCTACCAATGTAAACTCTTAAATTTCAGTATCCTAAAGGGAACCATAGCCCCTACTAAACCTGGGGAGTCAGCTAGACAGCTTATGTTCCTACATTGTGCAGCGTGGGTAAGAATCCAAAGAAGAGAAATGCGGGTTTATAAGCTGGCACACAAAGATTAATATCCTGATGCTCCAGCATACTTACCAATAATTAGAAAATGAGCCAATAGTGAGCCATAGGCCTACTCTGTCTCACATTTTTATGAGTCACCTGTAAGAAAATTTAGATGATGAATTGGTCAAATCAGCCAAACAGCTACACAAAAAAATAGCACAGTGATTAACAGCATGCATTTGGTGTTACTCAGGTGTGAGTTTAGCTATCTTTAATCTTGAAAAACATTTCCTAATGGAGGATGAAAATTATGGCGCTGTCCATTATTAGCTGTGTGACACAGGTGGGCAATTTAACCTCATTTATAAAATGGAGGTAATCAGAGCAGCCACTTAATAGGTTTATTGAGAAGATTACATAAGACTCCATGTGAAGGCAGTTGTTCTTATTCTTAGCATATATTTAATATTCAATAAAATTTATCACACACACACTTGCAGACACACACACACACACAAATCTAGCTTCATGATTGGAATAAAAGGATCAAAATAAATTAATGTCCACAGCCCTAATCATTTTTTCCTTGGGGAGAGGGAGGCGTGAAATAGAACCAAGAAAGAAGAAGAAACAAAGAAAAAGGGGCACACACTTGAAAATACTATAAAAAAAAAGAGTGGATGGCCCTCAGCTGCAGGGAGAGAATACAAAACTAATAAAAGAACCCAAATGTTATATCCTGTTCAATTCAAGAAGCCATCTCCTCCTTGCTTGATTCACCTGCTCTCTGCTCATCTCATCATATAGAACAGCTAGCAGATAGTCCAGGATGACCTCCAAAAGTTATGAATTCATAAAGCCATATGGGGAAATTGAAATGCAGCAAGACTCTAAATATGATTCTTTAAAAAACTGGCTGTTGAAATGGTTTAATATTCATGCCTTTGTATCCTGCTAAGACTTGTGTTGAACTCTGAATAATGAAAATTTAGAAAGTCCGGATGTGCTTACAGATAATAATGAAAAAAAGACTCAATTGGTTAACTTTATAAAGAAAAGAAAAATATCTAGAAATGACTATTATTTTCTATATCTATACAACATTTCAAATTCCCACTTCAACACTCTTTATATAACCACATGGCAATATAAGCAAAACCCCCCAATCCGAAAGATGTCAGCACTTAACTCTACATTCAGTTTCTAGCAAAACTCAAAGTCAACATTTGTATAACTGACTAAATCAATTTTATTTAGACTACAAGGCATAGTTATCAAATGAGACCATCAGTAACACTGTTTTAATTTTCTTTTTTTATTCCTACAACAGCAGTCATAGAATGTGGGAAAAGACATTCATATGAAAGTTGGGGAAGGGTACAAGTAAGGACAAAAAATAAGTGGCTTCCAATAATTTCCTTGGAGAATTTTGCTTCATCTCTCAATTTCCCTCAATGTTAAAGTAAGGTTCATGAAATATGTAGTCAATTAAGTTTTGTGTATGTATTTAGCACATGTCGCCATACGTTTAAATGCGTCCAGTTATGCTGAAGCTATCCATCTTTTGAGAGAAAAATATAGATAAGAAGTGTGAGAATGTTTAGCACAGCTTTATGTGTTATATGAAAAATTAAAGATGGGAGATAATTATGATATAAAAGTTAAAAAAGTTTTAATGAAGAAGATGTTAAACTGGATTTGGGGGAAAAGGTATAGACTTTGAATTAAAACGTTGAAATAGGACTATTTCAGGTAATTAAGACAGCATGAGCAAAGATACAGATGAGAAACACATTACTGTTTAATTTAAAAGCTCTAACATAAATTTCATACTAAAAGTAATTGAAGATAAACTTAGGTAAGGTGACGCTGCCTGTGCATTCACTCACAAATTTACACTTCTTCAAAATTCCTTTATTTAATAACTCAACAAATATTCATTGTTTAAAATATATAATACAGTGTTTAGAGCTCCACAAACAATATCAGGGTGCTGAAGATTACTACGGTAACCATGTTGAATTATAGAAAGCTGCCTCACACGTTGCCACTGAAACAAATGTCTCAGAGATTATTAACCAGTTGTGAGGTTTGTTAGTTTTTTTTTTTTTTTTTCAGGTTTTATTTGAACTCTGCAACATTTTACAATATTGCCTTTGTTATTCTTTCTGTAACTCTCATCTTCCTTGCTTCTTGGTGAAATACATTTTTTTTCATCTATTATTGGTGGTAGTCTCCCAATGATTCAGGTATCAACTATCTTCTCTTACTTCACTACACACATTCCATAAGTCATCCCATCTCTTCCCCACTATGCTGTAAGCTACTTAAAGGCAGAGACATTATTAGATTTGCTAATTCCATAGAATCAGTGACAGGCAGAGATCAAGGATCGGTTAAATATTTGTTGAATATTTTAATAAAAGAGCTTCAAGTAACATCTGTACTGCTCCCTTCAAAATATGTACAGTTGACCCTCAAACAATGCAGAGGTTAAGGGCACAGACACATTGCACAGTTGAAAATCCATGAAAAACTTATGACTTCCCAAAAATGTAACTGCTGATAGACTACTATTGACTGGAGGACTTACCAGTAACATAAACAATTAACACATGTTTTGTATATGTATTATATATTGTATTATTATAATAAAGTTATCTAGAGAAAAGTTATCTAAGAAAATCATAGGGAAGATAAAATATATTTACTACTCATTTCATAGGGAAGATAAAATATATTTACTACCCATTAAGTGGTAATGTATCATTATATAGGTCTTCATCCATGTGGTCTTCATGTTGAGGAGACTGAAGAGGAAGAGAAATAAAAGGGGTTGGTCTTACGGTCTCAATTGTCACAGAGGCAGAAGAAAATATACATATGAGTAGACACACATAATTCAAACCTGTGGTATTCAAGGGTCAACTGCATTTCCAATCTTCTTTATTGAACTCAAGGCTTATGAGCTAAATTGTCTAATGTAATTCATTAAACTATTATTGAGTGGTTATAGGGGAAAATCATGCTCTAGTCTATAGTGATACAATGGTGAATAAAGGAGATAAATGAGCTTCATTAAATTTACATATTACATATATGACTATTCTTCAAAGTAAAGGGACACAAATGCTAAGACTTAAATTTTCTTTCTGATTTGAAATTACTTGGAGAGATATGAACTACTGTGAAGACATATGTCTTAAACTACTTCAGATTTCTCCTTAGTAAAATGGTGAACATAATGGTACCTGATTTGTTTGGTGTTCTAAGGAATAAATGAAATAATATCAGCAATGTAATTAGACATAATGAGGACTCAATGATTATAAGGAATTACTGCATGTGATGGCTAATTTTATGTTTCAAATTTATTTGGGCACAAAGTGTCACTGTATTTGGTAAAACATTATTCTGAGAGTGCTTGTGAGATGTTTCTAGATTAGATTAACATTTGAATTGGTAATCTGAGAAAAATTGTCCTAATTTGGGTGGGCCTCATCCAATCCATTGAACGTCTGTATATAACAAAGGTTTGGTGAGACAGGATTCTCTGTTTGTGAGTGATTTGACCTGGGACATCAGTCTTCTCCCACCTTCAGACTTAGACTCATTCTAGAACTTATGTAATTGGTTTTGCTGGTCCTTAGGACTTTGGACTTGGACTGGGACTATACACCATCAGCTCTCTTGGCTCTCCAGCTTGCTGACGCAGATCTGGGAGCTTCTCAGCCTCCCCAATTGGATGAGCCAATTCTTTATAACAATTTCTTTATAATAATTTTCTTTCTTTCTTTCTATCTATCTATCTATCTATCTATCTATCTATCTATCTATCTATCTATGTATCTACCTACCTATTTATCATCTACATCTATCTATCTATCTATCTATCTATCTATCTATCTATCTATCTATCTATCTATCAATCATCTCTCAGGAGAAACCAGACTCATATACTGGAAACTATTTTTTCTTTAACCTTTTCAATGGGTAAAATGAAACAATTGATCACAATAAATTTTTATAATTTTTATTTATTCTATGTTGTATACCTTCCAGCTTCTATTTTCTCTCTGGCACAAATCTTTAATTAACTCAAAAAGCATTCACTTACATTCCAGACACTGTCCTGTGTGCTTGGATATTTGTAAACCATTAAGATATCATTCCTGCTCTGAAGAAAAGTGGATTCCAGTAGAGGTCAGAAACAGATAAACTATAAATATATAATTAATTCATATTTTCCTCAACACTATATTAGAAACATCTTTTAATCAATCATTTGATGTTGGCTGATCATCTCAATGTGCCAGGCATTGTTTTTGATAGAATGCAAATAGACAAAAGCAGATTAACATCTGCTCCTATACAGCTTATGTTATAGTTAAAAAGCTACTGAAATATATCAGATAGTGATGAAGAATAATAAATCCAGGAAAGAATAAGATCATATTTCTATTATTTAGCCTTGAAACCAAAGCACACTTTTGATCTGCATATTCGACACAGCTTGTTCCATTCTCATTCCCAAATAATATTTCACATTTTCAAGACTGCTGCTCCAAGAGCATGACATTTAATCTCTCTCATAAGCCTGCAATGATTTCTTGGGATTAAACTTTATCACATGGATAAATGAACAGATTAGATAGATAGATGAATAAACGGATCATAGAAAGATAGATAGATATATAGATAGAATGCAAGCATTAATTGCTATGATAAAGGAATGGCTGTGTAATTATCTCATTAGTACTTACCCTGGGTTTCAGAGTCTCAGATACAAGTAATATTTAATGGAAGATTTTTTTAAAAAAAGACAAGTAAATGAGCTACTTGTCTTTTTTTCAAGCTATGTCATATTTCATAGATAGTGGGATTGGTCACTAATTATTTGTTTGAACCTTGTTCCATTAGCCTTAAAAGTACTGGAAATCCTTCATAAATTATGGCAACTGGTTGTCAGACATTTTTTATGGTTTTGTTATATATAAATATATATGCATATATTCTCAGATATTTCAGTGGAAAATTGAAAATGACTTTCACATGTATAAGAATTTTCTTCTGTTTCTTCACACCACATCATCTTCTTTATGATTGTAATGTATCTTCTTACACAAGTAAAGAAATGCACATTTCAACTAGCTAAGTTGTAGTATAATGTCTTTTCATTTGACAATCTTTTGAGAATTTTACTTAAGAAGGGCAAAGTGAGTAAAGTTGTCATATATACACAGATTGTAAAAAGTCACTTTATTTTCATTTTATATGTTTTAGAAATTTTCCTTTTGTGGGAATAAGTGAAAGAAAATAAATGTAGTTCCTTAATTGGATGCAGAAGGGCTTTTGAAGAAAGAAATTATCTTAAAATGAAGAGCAAAGGATAAAACAATGAAGCTTTTGTAAGGAATAATACTTGCCTACTAATAGCTACCACATGTAATGACTACTCCTGTGCATAATAAGAGCTAACTTCCTTGAACATTTTGGATTAATTGCAGCAGATAAGAACAAAGTGTAATAAGTATGTACTACTTAAGCTTTGCATGAAAATGTCTTTTCTTTATAATAAAAAAGAAACATATAATTCTTGGTTATAATTAACAACTTACAGTTGTTAGGTATGATTATTTCTATGCTTTTTCTTCTGTAGAGATGTTCAGTCTTTTTTCAAATATAACAAGTAGGATTTAAGCAGTTGCACCAGTGATATTGAGCATTTTTCCATATACCCTTTGGGCATGTTGGTTTCCTTTTGAGAAATGTCAATTCATTACGTTTTCCCCCTTTTAAATGGGATTCTTCATTTTCTAATTGTTGAGTTGTTTGAGTTCCTTGTATACTCTGCATATTAGTCTCTTGGTGGATGAATAGTTTGCAAATATTTCTTTTTTTTTTTTTTTTTTTTTTTTTTTGAGACGGAGTCTCGCTCTGTTGCCCGGGCTGGAGTGCAGTGGCCGGATCTCAGCTCACTGCAAGCTCCGCCTCCCGGGTTTTACGCCATTCTCCTGCCTCAGCCTCCCGAGTAGCTGGGACTACAGGCGCCCGCCGCCTCGCCCGGCTAGTTTTTTGTATTTTTAGTAGAGACGGGGTTTCACCGTGTTAGCCAGGATGGTCTCGATCTCCTGACCTCGTGATCCGCCTGTCTCGGCCTCCCAAAGTGCTGGGATTACAGGCGTGAGCCACCGCGCCCGGCGCAAATATTTCCTCCTATTCAACAGGTTGTCCCTTCACTGTGTTGATTATTCCCTTTGTGGTGCAGAAGCTTTTCAGTTTAACATAGTTTTATTTGTTTGTTTTTATTTTTGTGTCTGTGCTTTTGAGGTCTTAGCCAAAAGATAAAATCTTTACCTAAATCGATGACCTGAAGTGTTTTTCCTATGTTTTCATCTAGTAGTTTTATAGTGTGGGGTATAATGTTTAAGTCTTTAATCCATCTTGACTTGACTTTTGTATGACATGAGAGGTAGTGATCCAGTTTTATTCTTCTTCATACGGATATCTAATTTACCCAGCACCATTTATTGAAGAAGGCACTCTTTTGCATATTCTTGATGCTTTTGTGAAAAATCAATTTGCTATCAGTATATGCATTTATTTCAGGGTTTTCTATTATGTAACATTGTTATATGTGTCTGTTTTTATACCAATACCATGCCTTGATAGGTTGGTTGGTTGGTTGGTTGGTTGGTTGTTTGGTTGGTATAGCCGTGTAATATATTCTGAAGTCAAGTAGGGTGATAACTGCAGCTTTTTAATTTGGGGGGACTTATTTTTTTGGTCAGAACTGCTTTGGCTATTTGAATTCTTTTTTGTTGTTGTTGTTGTTCCATGCAAATTTTATAATTGTTTTTTCTGATTCTGTGGATAATGATGTTGGTGTTTTGATAAGGATTGCATTGAATCTGTAGATGACTTTGGGAAGTATGGTCATTTTAGCCATATTAATTCTTCCAATCCATGATCATAAGATGTCTTTCCATTATTTTGTATTCTCTTCAATTGTTTTTATCAGTGTTTTGCAGTTTTCCTTGTGGACATCTTTCACCACCTTGGTTCAATTTATTCCTCAGTATTTGTTGTTTGTTGTTGTTGTTGTTGCTATTGTAAATGAAATTGCCTTCTTGACTTCTCTCTCAGTTTGTCGTTGGTATATAGAAAAACTACTCTTTTATATTGATTTTATGTCTTGCAAGTTGACTACATTTGTTTATTAATTCTAAGAGTTTTTTGGTGGAGATTTAGGTTGTTCTACATATAGGATCATATCACCAACAAATGACAATTTGACTTTCTCTTTTCTAAATTTATATGTCTTTTATTAATTTCTCTTGCCTGATGGCTCTGACTAGGACTTCCAGTACTATGTTGAGTGGGAGTTGTTAAAGTGGGTATCCTAGTTTTGTTCCGGTTTTTTGTAAAAAAGTCTTTTAGTTTGTCTCCATTCAGTATGATATTAGTTGTGAGTTTGTCATATACGGCCTTTATTATGTTGAGATATGTTCTTTATATGCCTAGTATGTTGAACGATGTTAGCATGAAGGGATGTTGAATTTTATCAAATGCTTTTTTGGTACCAGTTGAGATGACCATATGACTTTTGTTCTTTATTCTGTTGATGTAATCTATCACATTTATTAATTTGGGTATATTGAACCATACTTGCATTCCTCAGACAAATCTGACTTGATCATAGTTTATTATTTTTTTGATATGCTGCTGGAATTTTTTTGTTAGCATTCTGTTAAGAATTTTTGCATCTATGATCATTGGTCTGTAGTTTTCTTTTTGTTGTTGTACCCTTGTCTGGTTTTGGTATCAGGGTAATGCTGGCCTTGTAGAGAGAGTTAGGAAGAATTTCTCCTCTACGTTTTGTTGTTGTTGTTGTTGTTGTTGTTTTTGGTTGTTGTTGTTGTTGTTTTTTCCCCTCTCTTTCTTTTTTTTTTTTTTTTTTTGGAATAGTTTGAGGAGAATTGGTATTATCAATCTGGGCCTGGAATTTTTCTTTTTTGGGAGACTTATAACTGATTCAATCTTCTTACTTATTATTGGCCTGTTCAGCTGTTTTATTTTTCTTGATTCAATCTTGGCAAGCTGTATGTTTCTAAGAATTTGTCCCTTTCCTCTAGGTTTTCCAGTTTGGTGGTATATCTTTGCTCATAATACTTTCTGATGATGTTTTGTATTTCTGTGTTAGCACTTGTAATTCCATTTTCATTTCTGATTTTGTTTGTTTGGATCATTTTTTTCTTGGTTAATGTAGCAAGTGCTTTATCAAATTTATAAAACAACTGTTCTTTTTGCAATCCTTTTCTTTAGTTTTTATTTCTTTAGCTATATTCTGGTCTTTATTTTTCATTTCCGTCTACTAATTTGGGGTCTGACTTCTTGTTTCTCTAGTTACTTGAGGTGTGTTATTATACTGTTTATTTGAAATCTTTCCCTTTTTTATGCAGGTGTTTATTGTTATAAACTTCTCTGTTAACACTGCTTTTGCTATATCTTGCATCCTATATTTTGAAAAATGCTGCTATGTGGCATTTTGATTTTCATTTGTTTGAAGAAACTTTTTGATCTCCTCCTTAATATCGTCCTTGACTCGATGGTCATTCAGGAGCATGTTTACTAATATCTATCTCATTGTACAGTTTCCAAAGCTCCTCTTGGTATTGATTTCTAGTTTTATTTCATGGATCTGAGCATATACTTGATATGATTTTGATTTTTTTAAAAATGTGTTTATACTTGTTTTGTTGCCTAATATGGTCTATTCTGGTGAATGTTCTATGTGCTGATAAGAAGACTGTGTATCCTGTAGCTATTGGATGAAATGCTTTGCAAATATCTGCTTGGTCAATTTGTTCTCATGTGAAATTTAAATTTAATGTTTGTTTGTTAATTTTCCATCTAGATGATCCAACACTAAGATTGGGGTGTTGAAGTTCCCAAGAATTATTGAATAGGAGTCTATCTCTTCCTCTAAGTCTAATAATATTTGCTTTATATATCTGGATACATGGTTGGTGGTTGTATAAAGGTTTGGAATTGTTATATCTTCTTACTCAATTAAGCCCTTCATCTTCATATAGGAACTGTCTTTTATAACTGTTTTTGAGTCGTAATCTGTTTTATCTGATATAAATACAGTTGCAGTGGTGGCAGTTTGGGGCTAAGCATACCTGTCATTGGATCTCATGGAAGCATATGCTGGCACTGGTGTCAGCAGGTCCTGGCAGGTCAATTCTTGAGTCTTTAGATGGCTTGCTCAAATGCCAGTAGTGACAGTGGCAGGCTGAGCAGTTGGGCAGATTCTCAGGGCCAGTGTGGTGGGGATGATGGGAATAGCATAGCAGGATGACCTTCTGTGTCCTGAGTAGCATGTGCTTGCTTGCCATTTTCTGTCGTGGGATGGGTGGGCCTGTCTCTAGGACCACAGGTGGTGCATGAAGAGAGGTGCCAGCTGTGGTGGTAGCAGCTGGGTGGTAAATACAATTTTGGACACCTGGGAGGGATGTGCAGGCGCCAACAGCAGTAGACTGAGCTGGGAATTTCCAAAGCCCGTAGACTGCACAGGTTTGGGGGAGACAAAGTCGGGTTGGGCAAATTTATACATAGGCCCCCGATAGTGTGCAGATACCTGCCATATAGGCAGAGGCAGAGCAATTCCCAGGGCCCCAGTAGAATGCTTGAGTGAGATCTCCAGCAGCCATGCTGTAGTCCTTCAACTGGTAAGGGTGGGGCCACCTTCAGTGGTAGCAGCCTATACCAGTGGATGCAGAACACTTGCCCTGTTTGCCTCTCAGCTCAGGAAGTGGCACCCCTCACCACGCTCATGCCTCAGCCTCCGTAGCAGTTCATGATTTGTTAACTTTTCAGCCCCAGCACTACCGCACCCTAGGACAATGTGCAGTTTGTCTAGAGCTGGGCTCTAAAACGGCAGGATACTTAACTGCTTAGCACTTGTTGGGCGTCTGGCACCCAGCACAAGCTACCTCCCTGTTTAAATGCCATCAGGCTGTGTGACCAGGCAACTCCCTATGTTTAATTTCAGGACCCAAAAGGGTCGAAGTGCTTTCCTGTGGCTGGAAATGTAGGAGTCCATGGTGGGAATGCTGACGACTGGGGATCTTTAACTTACTGTTTCCCCAAATTGGTGTTTCCTAGCTCCCAGCTGAACCTGAACAAGCAAGCTGCTTCGTTTTCCTTTTCTTTCTGTCTTTAGGTGTTTTCTGTGACGTTTCTTTTAAATTCCAGTGCTCTCTCTTGGGTGATCTATTCAAAGTGTGACTACTCACTATTTCAGTTCTTCTTAGTGGAGGAGGAGTAGGTAGCATGATGAGTTTTGACAATTGTATACAATCATACAATCACTACAATCGTGAAAATCTATCACTCCAAAAGTAACTATGAGCTCCTTTTACAGTAAGTTCTCTGAAAAAATAAAATAAAAATTTGAACATCCTTCAATCTTGGCAACCACTAAAATGCTTTCTCTACTTTTAATTTTGTCTTTTCTGGAATATTATATGAATGAAAAATCATGCAGTATGCAGCCTTTTAAGTTGGCTTCTTTTGTTTATCCTAATTCATTTGAGATTCATCCATATTATTGTGAGTATTAGTATTTCATCTCTTTTGGTTGCTAAATAGGATTTTTTTTGGAGATGGAGTCTTGCTCTGTCCCCCAAGCTGGAGTGCAATGGTGCAATCTCAGCTCACTGCAACCTCCTCCTCCTGGGTTCAAGTGATTCTCCTGCCTCAGCCTACTGAGTAGCTGGGATTACAGGTGTGCACCACCATGTTTGGCTAATTTTAGTGTTTTTATTCGAGACAGGGTTTCACCATGTTGGCCAGGCTGGTCTCAAACTCCTGACCTCAGGTGATCCACCTCCCAACATGCTGGAATTATAGGCAATGAGCCATGGTGCATGGCCTCTGAAAAGCATTCTATTTTATGATTGTACTGCAATATATTGCTCTATGTGCCAGTGAATGTGCTTTTGGGTTGTTCCAGTTTTTGACAATTATCAAAAAGACTGCTAGAAACATTTTTGTACAATTTTTGTATAAAGATATACATTTTCATTTTAATTAATGTATGACTAGGGGTAGGATTGCTGGTTCATATGATATATGTATGATTTATTTTAAAAGAGATCACCAAAATATTTAAATATTTATAAAATTGTCCTTCACTTTTGTATTTCCATCAGAAATATATGAGATTTCCAGTGTTCTGTATCTTCACCTATACATTACACTTCCAGTAATTTTTAACTTTAGTTATTCTAGCCAGTCTTTAGTGATATTGCAGTTCTAATTTGCATTTTTCCCAGTGGCTAGTGATGTTAAACAGGTTTACTTGTGCTTACTTAGCATCTGAATATGTTCTTTGATGAACTGTCTATTCAAATCTCTTGCTCATTTTTTTGTTGTGTTGTTTTCTATTTACTTGTAAGAATTCTTTGTATATCCTAGATACAAATCTTTTCTCTGATATGCGAATTGCAAATATTTTCCCTAGTCTGTGACCTCTTTTTTCATTTTTCAAATTTGTTTTGAAGAGACAGGGTCTCACTCTGTCACTCTGGCTAGAATGCAGTGGCACAGTCATAGGTTATTGCAGCCTCAAATTCCTGGGCTCAAGTGATCCTTCAGCCTCAGCCTCTTATGTCTTTTTTATTTTCTAAACAGCATATTTCAAAGAGCAGAATTTTTTAAAATTGGTGATATCAAATTTATCATTTATACTTTTGTGATTTAAACAATCTTTATTATATCTATGAAATTTTTGTGTAAAAGCCTTGTGCACAAAGATATTTTCCTATGTCTTCTGCAGTTCTTCTTCAGTAAAATAGTCAATAAAGCCCAGTGTTTTCTGCCTGTCTGCCTGCAACACTATTACTATCAATGAGCCTATCAAAGACTCAGAACTTTTTAATAACTAACGATGTATCTGAAATTCTAGAATTTATTGGCTCCTTTTTGGTTCTTTTTTGTTTTCAGCCAATATAAAAATCAATATTAAATATTACATTTCCTATTCATTAAATCATATTTAATAAATTTGTACACTGCAATTTTAGTTATATAAAATTTAAGTAGAACTAATAGACATAAAAATCTTATGAAAAGAGAGACAATCATGCTGTTTATTCTACTCTACAAGGTTCTGGCCAAATTTGAGACAGGAGGGCACAGCAAGATGGCAGAATAGAAGCCTATGTCATGTGTGCCCTCTGCAGAAACAACACGTTTTAACAACTATCTGTATACAGAAAAGCACTGTGACAAGAATCAAACATCAGGTGAATAATCACAGTACTTAGTTTTAAATTCATCACTGAAAGAGGTATTGGAGTGAGCCATAGAAGCAGTCTTGGATCACTGACCCCACCTCTCTTCCATCCCCAGCCAAAGGCCATGTGATGTGGGAAGTGTTGTGGGAAGTCAAGGACCCCAAATAGAGGGACCAGCTGGAGCCATGAAAGAGGGACATAAGTTGTGAAGATTTCATTTTAATATGGACATTTATCAGTTCCCAAATAATACTTTTATAATTTCTTATGCCTGTCTTTACTTTAATCTCTTAATCCTGTTATCTTTGTAAGCTGAGGATGTACGTCACCTCAGGACCACTGTGATCATTGTGTTAACTGTACAAATTGATTGTAAAACATGTGTGCTTGAACAATATGAAATCAGTGCACCTTGAAAAAGAACAGAATAACAGTGATTTGTAGGGAACAAGGGAAGACAACCACAAGGTCTGACTGCCTATGGGGTCAGGAAAAAAGAGCCATATTTTTCTTCTTGCAGAGAGCCTATAAACAGACGTGCAAGTAGGAGAGATATTGCTAAATTCTTTTCCTAGCAAGGAATATTAATATTAATAGGAATATATTCCTTTCCCAGGAATATATAGATTATAGACCCTGGGGAGAGGTCTATAAATGGCTGCTCTGGATGTGTCTGTCTTATGCGGTTAAGATAAAGACTGAGATACGCCCTGGTCTCCTGCAGTATCCTCAGGCTTACTAGGTTGGGGAAAAACTCCACCCTGGTAAATTTGTGGTCAGATCGATTTTATGCTCTTGAACCCTGTTTTCTGTTGTTTGAGATGTTTATCAAGACAATACATGCACCACTGAACATAGACCCTGATCAGTAGTTCTGCTTTTGCCCTTTGCCTTGTGATCTTTGTTGGACCCTTATCAGTAGTTCTGCTTTTTGCCTTTTGAAGCATGTGATCTTTGTACCTACTCCCTGTTTTACAGTCCTCCCCTTTTGAAATCCTTAATAAAAAATTTGCTGATTTGAAGCTCAGGTGGGCATCATGGTCCTACCAATATGTGATGTCACCCCCAACGGCCCAGCTGTAAAATTCCTTTCTTTGTACTCTTTCTTTTATTTCTCAGCCAGCCAACACTTATGGAAAATAGAAAGAACCAACATTGAAATATTGGGGGCAGGTTCTCCCAATTGGGAAGTCTGTGTACTTCGGGGAGGGAGAGTGCAGCACTGGAAGACTTTACACTGAACACAGTGCTTCCCTGCTGCATCGGAGAGCAAAGCCATGCTGAGCTCAGCTAGCATCCATGCATGGAGGAAGCATATGAACCAGACCTGGCCAGAGAGTAATCACCCATCCCAGTTGTCAGAACATGAGTTTTTGAGCAAACCTTGACACCACAGGCCAAAGTACTCTAGGGTCCTATGTAATCTTGAAAGGCAGTCTAGGACCCAGGTCTGCAATTCTAGGCAACTCTTAGTGCTGGCGTAGGCTCAGAGCCAGAAGACTAGGTGGCACGTGACTCAGGAAGAAACTAGCCAGGGCAGCTTAGGGAGGGCTTGTGGTATCCATACCTCAACCTCAAACTGCACAGCTCACAGCAGTGAAAGTGATTCTCCTTCTGTTTAAGGACAGGAAGGTGAGGAGGAAAGAGAACTTGGTATTGTACCTTGGATACCACGTCAGCCACAGTAGGATAAGTGATATGGTTTGGATCTGTGTCCCCAGTAAATCTCACATTGAACTGTAATTCTCAGTGGTGGAGGTGGGGCCTCACCTAAGTGTTGGAGGTGGGAGGTGATTGAATAATGAGGGCAGAACTCTCAAGAATGGGTTAACACCATCCCCTAGTGCTGGTCTCCAGAAAGCTGGTTGTTTAAAAGTGTGTAGCACCGTCCCCAACTTCCTCCTGCTCCTGCCATGTAAAGTGTTGGCTTCCTGTTTGCCTTCCATCATTATTTTAAGTTTCTTGAGGACTCACCAGAAGCCAAGCAGATGCTGCTCTGCTTTCTGTACAGCCTGCAGAGCTGTAAGCCAATTATGCCAATTACATCTCTTTTCCTTTCTTTTTTTGGGAGACAGAGTCTCACTCTGTCACCCAGGTTGAAGTGCAATGGCATGATCTTGGCTCACTGCAACCTCTGCTTCCCAGGTTCAAGCAAGTCTCCTGCCTCAGCCTCCTGAGTAGGTGGGACTATAGGTGCTTGCCACCACACCCGACTTTTTTTTTGTATAGATGAGGTTTCACTATGTTGATCAGGCTGGTCTTGAGCTCCTGACCTCATGATCTGCCCGCTTCGACCTCCCAAAGTGCTGGGATTATTACAGGCATTACCCACCATGCCTAGCCACAATTCTTTTCTTTATAAATTACCTAGTCTCAGGTATCTCTTCATTGCAGTGTGAGAATGGACTAATACAATAGGGCACCAGGCAGAGACATGAGGCACCCACTCCAGGGCCCAGCTCAAGGATGACATTTCTAGACACATCTTGAGCCAAAAGGAAATCCACCACCTCGAGTGGAAGGACCAGTCTTGGCAGGATTCATCACCTGGTGACCAAAGAGTCCATGGTGCCTGAATAACCAGCAGTGATACTCAGGTAGTCCACAATGGGCTTTGGGCTCTGAGACATGTTGACTTCAGGTGTGACCCAGCACATTTCCAGCTATGGTGGCTATTGTGAAAGACTCCTTATATTTGAGAAAAACAGAGGGAAAAGTGAAAGGGACTTTGTCTTGCACCTTAGGTATCAGCTGAGACACAGTAGGGTATATCAACAACCAGCCTCCTGGGATTCCTGAGTCCAGGCCTAGGCTTTTGGGCAGCATTTCTGGACCTGTATTAGGCCATAGAGGAGCCCATCACCCAGAAGGGTGAATCATAGCCTTGGAAGCATTCACCATAAGCAGACAGAAGAGGCCTTAGATTTTAAGTTTACATTGCCAGTGGCCTACCAGAACCCCCCATTGGCTGGTGGTGGTGGTGGCCACAAGGAGAGGCTCCTCTGCCTGTAGAAAGGGAAGGAAATAGTGGGAAGGACTTTATATTGTGGTTTGAGTGTCAGCTGCAGTAGAATGAAACATCAGGCAAATTTTTAAGGTTTCAACTCTAAATCTTGGCTCCCAGACAACATTTATGAACCTGACAAGGCCTGGAGTAACTTGCTTCACTGAAGGGAAGGAAACCAATCTTGCTGATTTCACCACCTGCTGACTGTGGAGCCCTAGGGTCTTCAGTGAAAATAGGTGATAGACAGGTAGTGGTTAAAGTGGGCCTAGGAGTATACCCAGTGCTCTGCTGCCTTCAGGTCTGACCAGTGCAGTCCCAGTGGTGGTGGCTACAGGGGTTCTTGTGTCACCACACCCAAAATTTGATGTGGCTCAGCACAGAGAGATACAGTCCATGTTTTTGGAGAAAGTAAGGATAAAGAACAAGAGTCTCTGACTGGTAATTCAGAGAATTCTTCTGGATCTTATCCAAGACCACAGGCAGTACCTCTACTAGTCTACAAAAACCACAGTGTTAATGGGCTTGGAGCCCAAGTTTCTTCAAATACCTGGAAAGCCTCCTTAAGAAGTATGGGCATAAATAATCCCAGACTGCACAGACTAAAATAAATACCTAGCTTTTCAAAGCCAAGACACTGACGAACATTAACATGCATCAAGATCACCCTGGAAAAGATGAGCTCATCAAATGAAATAAATGAAGCACCAGGAACTAATCCTGGAGAAACAGAGATATGCGATGTTTCAGACAGATAATTTAAAATAGCTGTTTTGAGGAAACTGAAAGAAATTCAAGATAACATGAAGAAATAATTCAGAATTCTATCACGTAAATTTAACCAAAAAGATTCAAATAATTAGACTAATCAAACAGAAATTCTAGAGTTAAAAATGCAACTGGCATACTGAAGAATGCATCAGGATCTCTTAATAGCAGAATCGATCAAGCAAAAGAAAGAATTTGACCATAAAAACAGGCTATTTGAAAATAAAGAATAAAACATGCTTACAAGATTTAGAAAAGAGCTTAAAGGGGCAAATTTAAGAGGTATTGTCCTTAAGAGGAGGTTGAGAAAGAGATAGGGGTAGAAAGTTTATTCAAAGGGATAACAGAACTTTTCAAACCTAGAGAAAGTTATTAATGTGCAAGTACAAGAATGTAATAGAACACCAAGCAGATTAAGCCCAAAGAAGACTACATTAAGTCATCAATAATCAAACTCCCGAAGGTCAAGAATAAAGAAAGGATCCTAAAAGTAGCAAGAAGAAAGACACAAATAACATACAATGGAACTCCAATATGCCTAGCATCAGACTCATCAGTGGAAACCTTACAGGCCAGGAGAGATTTGAATTGTATATTTAATGTGCTAAAGGAAAAAAAAAAAAAGGTTTACTATAGAATAGTGTATCTGGAGACCATATCCTTCAAGCCTGAAGCAGGAATAAAGGCTTTTCTAGACAAACAAAAGCTGAGAGATTTCATAAACACCAGACATATCCTACCACAAATGCTAAAGGGAGTTCTTCAGACTGAAAGAGAATGATGCTAACAAGCAATAAGAAATCATCTAAAGGTACAAAATTTACTGGTAAGAGTAAGCACACAGAAAAACACAGAATAGTCAACACTGTAATTGTGGTGTGTAAACTAATCTTAAGAAGGAAGAATAAATGATGAACTAATTGAAAACAATAAATACAACTTTCAAAACATAGACAGTACAATAAGACAAATAGTAATGATGAAAAGTAAAAAAAAAATTGATTGGGAATTCAGTTAAAATGTAGAGTGTTTATTAGTTTGCTTTTTGTGAGTTTGTTTGTTTTTTTTTGTTTTGTTTTGTTTCTATAAGCAATGTTAAGTTGTCATCATTTTTAAATAATGAGTTACAAGATAATATTTGCAAGCCTCATGGTAACCTCAAATAGAAAAACACACAATCAACACACACGCACACACAAAATAACCAAGAAAATAAATCATACCACCAGAGAAAATTACCTTCACAAAACGAAGACAGATAGGAAAGAAATAAGATAGACAAGACCCCAAAACAATAAGAAAACAACTAGCAAAATGGCAAGAGTAAGTCCCTACTTATCAGTCATAACATTAAATGTAAATAGATTAAACTCTTCAATAAAAATATGGACAGTGCTGAATGAAGAAACAAGAAACAATGATGTGTTCTCTACAAGAAATACACTTCACCTATAAAGACACACAGAAACTGCAAATAAAGTCACAGAAAAAGCTCTTCTATGTCAATGGAAACCAACAAAGAGCAGAAGTAACTATACTTGTATTTTACAAAGTAGATTTAAAGACAAAAACTGTTAGAAAATGCAAAGAATGCCATCATATGATGATAAAAGGGTAAATCCAGCAATTGCATATGACAGGAAATATATATGCACCCAACACTGGAGCACTCAAATATATAAAAGATATATTATTGTAGCTAAAGGGAGACGATAGTTGGAGACTTCCACACCTGACTTTCAGCATTAGACAGACTTTCCAAACAGACAACTAACAAAGAAACCTTGGAGTTAATCTGCACTACAGAATATATGGGTCTAACATATATTAACAGAATATTTCATCCAAAGGCTACAGAATACTCATTATTCTCCTTAGCACATGGAACATTTTCAATGATAGAACATATGTTATGTCACAAAACGAGTCTTAAAACATTTGAAAAATTGAGATAATATCAAGCTTCTTCTCAGACTACTATGGAATAAAATAAGAAACAAGAGAAATTTTGAAAAATATATAAACACATATAAATTAAATAACATGCTCCTGAATGACCAGGGGGTCAATGAAGGAATTAAGAAGGAAATTGGAATTTTTTTTGAAACAAATAATAATGAAAACACAGCATACCAAAACCAGTGGGATACAGCAAAAACAGTAGTGAGAGGGAAATTTATAGCTGTAAGTGTCTACATCAGAAAAAGGGGAAAACCTCAAATAAATAACCTAATTATGCATCTTGAAGAAGCAGAAAAGCAAGAACAAACAAAACTCAAAATTAGCAGAAGAAAAAAATAATAAACATCAGCACAGAAACAAATGCATTTGAAATGAAATGATGAACATTATCTTCCAAGTCCTGAGGGGAAATGGCAGGTTTCTCCACTGTGAAGATGCTAATTTTCCCTTTCCATGACCCTTTTGTTAGAAGCCAACCTGCAATCAAGGGGAGGACAGTCAAGTCCCACCCCGGAGGGAGAAGTATCAAAGAGTGTATGGATCTATATTAAAAGTACTATAGTGAGGAGAAAATATTTTGAAAGCTCTGCAAATATCCTGTTTCTCTTTAAAGTTTCATGCTCAGCTTTTTGCTCCTCCTCAAGTATATCCACCATGTCCCTGCTCCCAGGTACAAGCATGTGCTTGCCCTACTTCTTCCCGCCTGCACTCAGAGGCCTCCTTTACGGCCCTGTCTAAACAGCACCTGCCACCCCCAATTTTTTGACCATCTTTCCTTTCTCTTGATAGCATTAACTGAGCTCACATCACACAATTACCTACTGCTGAAAGCTTACCATCCCACCCTGCCTCACTAGAGGCATAAGCTCCAGGAGACAGGGATTTGCCTCTGTTCTCTGCTCTTTAGAGGGCCTACAACAGTGCCTGATAAATGTTTGCTAAATGAAAAATTGAAAATTAGGACTATTTGGACTCAAATGATCTTAAGACTGTAATTTACACTCGTGTTAACTAGTGTTTCTTGTCATTTTAAATCCTTAGCTTATTAGTCAGCCAACATTGGAGTTCCTACTGTATGCAGTCAGTGGGTGGAGGGAGATGGGCAGAGATCATGATAAATAGAACCTTGCCTGGAAAAAAAAGAAATGAAAAAAATAATAAAAAAAGATCAACAAAAGAAAAAGTTGGATTTTTTTTAAAAGATAAACCAAATTGACAAACCTTTAGAAAGACTAATGAAGAAAAAAGAGAAGACTCAAATGAATAAATCAGAGATGAAAAGAAAATATTACAACTGATATCATGAAAATTCAAAGTATTCTTAATGACTACTGTGAGCAACTAAATACCAACAAATTGAAATATATAGAAAAAATGGATAAACTCCTAGACATATAGAACCTACCAAGATTAAACCATGAGGAAATCCCCAACCTGAACAAAAAATAAGCAAGTATCAAGATCAAAGCTATAATAAATTGTCTCCCAGCCAAGAAAACCCCGGGACCCAGTGGTTTCACCACTGAATTATACAAAACATTTAGAGAGGAACTCATAGTAAACCTACTCAAACTATTACAAGCAATAGAAAAGGAGAGAGTACTTCCAAACTCATTCCAGGCCAGTATTACTCTGAAAGCAAAATCAAAGACACATCAAAAAAAGAAAACTACAGGCCAATATTTCTGATAAATATTGACACAAAAATCCTCAATCAAATACTAGCAAGCAAAATTCAACAATGCATTAAAGAATTCATCCATTGTGACCAAATGGGATTCATCTCAGGGGTGTAAGGGTTGACTAACATTTGCAAATTGTTCAGTGTGATACATTGTATTCACAGAATGAAGGACAAAAATTACATTGTAATTTTAATTGATGCTAAAAAAGCATTTGATGAATTTTGACATCACTTCATGATAAAAATCCTCAAAAAACTAGGTATAGAAGGAACATGTATTAAAATAATAAAAGTTGTAGATGACATACATACCACTAGTATCATACTGAATAGGGAAAACCATAAGTCTTTTCTTTAAGATCTAGAACATGACAAGGATGCCCAGTTTCACCACTATTGTTCAACATAGTACTGGAGGTCCCATTTAGAGCAATCAGACGGGAGGGGGAAAAAGGCATTTGGCCTGGAAAGGAGGAAGTCAAATTATCCTTGTAACATATGATGTATATTTGTAAATACATAACATCTGATGTTATGTATTGTGTATACGTAACATATGATGTTATATTTGGAAAAAACAATCTAAGACTCCATCAATAGATCCTTATAACTGATAAATAAATTCAGTAGAGTTGCAGGATACAACACCAACATAGGAAAATCAGTACCATTTCTATATGCCAACAATGAGCACTCTGAAATGCAAATCAAAAACTAATCTCATTTACAATAGCCACAAACAAACTTAAATGACTAGGAATTAACTTAACCAAAGAATTAAAAAATCTCTACAATAGAAACTATAAAACACTGATGAAAGTAATTTAAGAGGACATCAAAAGATGGAAAGATATTCCATGTTCATTCATTGGAGGAATCCGTATTGTGAAAATGTCTACACTACCCAAACCAATCTACAGATTCAACATAACCCCTATCAAAATGCCAATGGCATTGTACACAGAAATAGAAAAAAAATTATCTTAAAATTTATATAAAACCTAAAAAGTTCCAGAATAGCCAAAGCTATTATGAGTAACAAGAAAACAAACAAACAAATAAAAAAACAAGCTGGAATAATCACATTACCTGACTTCAAATTATATTGAAGGGCTATAGTAACCAAAACAGCCTGATACTGGCATAAAAAACAGACACGTAGACTAATGGAATAGAATAGAGGACCCAGAAACAAATCCACACATTTATAAGAAACTTATTTTTGACAAGGTACCAAGAATATACACTGGGGAAAAGACAGGCACAAATGATGCTGTGGAAACAGGATATCCATAAGCAGAAGAAAATTAGAGCCCTATCTCTCATCATATACAAAAATCAAATCAAAATGGATTATAGACTTAAATTTAATGTCATAAACTATGAAACTATGACAAGAAAACATTGGAGAAACACTCCAGGACATCAGTCAGGGCAAATATTTCTTGAGGAATACACAAAGCACAGGCAACCAAAGCAAAAAGTATGATCATATTAAGTTAAAAGCTTGTGCATAGCAAAGGATACAATCAGCAAAATGAAGAGACAACCCACAGAATGGGAGGAAATGTTTGCAAACTACTCATCTCACAAGACATTAATAAGCAGAATATATAAGGCATTCAAACAACTCTATTAGAAAAAAATCCTATAATCAAATTAAATAGGCAAAAAATCTGAATAGATATTTCTCAAAAGAAGGCATACAAATGGCCAACAGGCCATTTGAAAAGATGTTCAACTTAAATGATCATCAGAGAAATACAACTAAAAAGTAAAATGGAATATAACCTCACTCCAATTAAAATGGCTTATATCCCAAAGACAGGCAAAAACAAATGCTGGTGAGGATGTGAAGCAAAGGGAACCCTTGTACATTGTTTATGTGAGTGTAAATTGGTATAACCACTATGAAGAAAAGTTTGGAGGTTCCTCAGAAAACTAAAAATAGAGCTACCATATGATCCAGCAAGCCCCACTTCTGGGTATTCGCTCACAAGAAAGGAAATCGGTATGTTGAAGGGCTATCTACATTCCTATGTTGGTTGCAGCATTGTTCAAAATAGCCAAGATTTGAAGGCAATCTTAGTGTCCAACAGATTAAAGGATAAAGAAAATATGGTGCTTACACAATGGAGTAATAAAAAAAGTCATATAAAAGGGTGAGATACTATCTTTTGTAACAACATGTATGGAACTGGAGATCATTATGTTAAATGAAATAAGCCAGGCACAGAAAGGAAAAGATTGCATGTTCTCACTTATTTGTGAGGTCCAAAAATCAAAACAATTGAATTCATGGAGATAGAGAATAGAATACTGATTACCAGAGGCTGGAAAGGTTATTGAGGTGGGAGGGTTGAAAGGGATGTGGAGATGGTTAATTTGTAAAATAAAAATTGTTAGAATTAATGCATAAGACTTAGTATTTGATTGCACAATAAAGTGACTATAGTCATTATAATTTAATCATACATTTAAAAATAACTAAAAGAGTATAATTGTATTGTTTCCAACACAAATAATAAATGCTTAGGTGAATGAATACCCCATTTTCCATGATGTGATTATTTCTCATTGTATGCCTCTTTGAAAATGTCTCATGTACCCCATAAATATATGAACCTTCTATTTACCTACAAAAATTAAAAATTTAAAAAATTAAGCCAGTTTATCAGTCAGGATATGCTAGATTATTCTGCAGTCACAAGCAATTCTTCATGATTTTTTGAGCACTAAACTTTCTTAAAAGCTTCATAGCCTTTTTCCTTCTATGTAAGTTTTTATACTTATTGAGCAATCTTTGCACACTCCCTCAACTCCACTACCTACCCAGCATGTGGTAAATAGTATTCTACACTCTAATTATATGAGATTAACATCTTCAGATATTAAATATGAGTGAAATTCTGCAGTATTTGTCTTTACGTGCCAGTCTTATTTCCCTTAACATAATGTCCTCCTGGGTCTTCTGTATTGCCACAAATGACAGAATGTTCTTGTACAGTAGAATGACCGTAGTTAACAATATATTGCATATTTCAAAATAGAAAAAAGAGGAAATTGTAAATGTTTTAACCACAAAGAAACAATAAATGTTTGAGGTGATAAATATGCTAATTACCCTAGTTTGATCATTACACAATGTATATATGCATTGAAATATCACATTATACTCCATAAGTATGTACAATTACTATGTGTCAATTAGAAATAAAATGAAATATTTGATTCCAGTCAGTTTCATGTGCTGATGGCTACAACTATAATTATTTTCCAAGTATTCTCATTGGATTAATTGTACTTCATTACTTTCTTGTCTCCGTGCTTTCATCTGTCGGTCTAGTTGCAAAGACTTTGTGCCAATCATACTGTGGTGGAAAAGACAAATATTTACATTCATGTATCATTTAAAAATGGGAATACATTCTGTGGAATTATTTTGTAGTTGTATGAAGATCATAAAGTGTACTTAAACCTAGATGGTGCCACCTACCACATACCTAGGCTATACAATATAGCCTATTCCTCATAAGCTACAAGCCTATACAATGTATTACCATACTGAATACTGTAGGCAATTGTTACACAATGGTAAGCATTTGTGTATCTTTTCTTTCTGGAGACAAAGTTTTGTTCTGTGGCCCAAGCTAGAGTGCAGTGGCATGATATTGGCTCACTGCAACCTCTGCCTCTTGGGTTCAAGCTGTTCTCATGCCTCAGTCTCCTGAGTAGCTGGGATTACAGGCATGCACCACTATGCCCAGCTAATTTTTTGTATTTTAGTAAAAACGGAGTTTCACCATGTTGTCCAGGCTGGTCTTGAACTCCTGACCTCAGCCAATCTGCCCCCCTTGGCCTCACAAAGTGTTAGTATTACGGGCATGAGCCCCTATGACTGCACACTTGGGTATCTTAATATCTAAACTTAGAAAATTACAGTAAAAGTACGTTTTTATAATCTTATGATAAAACCATCTTTTTATGGTTAGTTGTTGACTGAATTGTCATCATACTGCACATGGCTGTAATTCCTTTTTTCTCCAGACATTTTATTTTATTTTTCCAAAAGTTATTGGCGTTCCGGTGGTGTTTATTTACATGAGTAAATTCTTTAGTGGTGATTTGTGAGATTTTGGTTCACCCATCACCTGAGCAGTATACACTACACCATATTTGTAGTATTTATCCCTCACCCCCCTCACACTCTTCCTCCCAAGTTTCCAAGGTCAATTCTATCATTCTTATGCCTTTGCATCCTCCTAGCTTAGCTCCCACATATCAGTGACCGCATACGATGTTTGGTTTTCCATTCCTGAGTTACTTCACTTAGGATAGTAGTCTCCAATCTCATCCAGGTCGCTGTGAATGCCATTAATTCATTCCTTTTCATGGCTGAGTAGTATTTCATTGCATATGAAATACTATTTTCTTTATCCACTTATTTCTTTATCCACTTGTTGATTGATGGGAATTTGGGTTGGTTCCATGATTTTGCAATTGTGAATTGTCCTACATTAAATATGTATGTGCAAGTATCTTTTTTGTATAATGACATCTTTTCTTCTGAGTAGATACCCGGTAGTGGGATTGCTGGATCAAATCATAGATCTACTTTCAGTTCTTTAAGGAATCTCCACACTGTTTTCCATAGTGGCTGTACTGGTTTACATTCCCACCTGCAGTGTAGAAGTGTTCCCTGATCACCACATTCATGCCAATATTTACTGGTTTTTGTCTTTGGATTATGGTCATTCTTGAAGGAGTAAGGTGGTATAGCATTGTGGTTTTGATTTGCATTTTCCTGATCATTAGCGATGTTGAGCATTTTTTCATATGTTCGGTGGCCCTTTGTATATCTTCTTTTGAGAATTGTCTATACCTGTCCTTAGCCCAGGTTTTGATAGGATTGTTTTTTTTTTTTTTCTTACTGATTTGTTTGAGTTCGTTGTAGATTCTGGATATTAGTCCTTTGTCAGATGTATAGATTGTGAAAATTTTCTCCCACTCTGTGGGTTGTCTGTTTACTCTGATGTCTGTTCCTTTTGCCATGAACTCTTTAGTTTAATTAAGTCTCAGCTATTTATCTTTGTTTTTATTGCATTTGTTTTTGGGTTCTTGTTCATGAAATCCTTGCCTAAACCAATGTCTAGAAGGGTTTCTCCAATGTTATCTTCTAGGATTTTTCTAGTTTCAGGTCTTAGGTTTAAGTCCTTAATCCATCTTGAGTTGACTTTTGTATAAGGTGAGAGATGAAGATCCAGTTTCATTCTCCTACACATGGCTAACCAATTATCTCAGCACCATTTGTTAAAAAGGGTGTCCTTTCCTCACTTTATGATTTTATTTACTTTGTCAAAGATTAGCTGGCTGTATTTGGGTTTATTTCTGAGTTCTCTATTCTGTTCCATTGGTCTATGTGCCTATTTTTATACCAGTACCATGCTGTTTTGGTGACTATGGCCTTATAGTATAGTTTATAATCAGGTAGTGTGATCCCTCCAGATTTGTACCTTTTGCTTATTCTTGCTTTGGCTACGTTAGCATTTTTATGGTTGCATATAAATTTTAGAATTATTTTTTCTAATTCTATGAAGAATGATGGTGTATTTTGATAGGAATTGTGTTGAATTTGTAGATTGCTTTTGACAGTATGGTCATTTTCACAATATTGATTCTACCCATCCATGAGCATGGTATGTGTTTCCATTTGTTTGTGTTCTCTATGATTTCTTTCAGCAGTGTTTTGTAGTTTTCCTTGTAGAAGTCTTTCACCTCCTTATTGAGGTATATTCATAAGTATTTTTTTTTCAGCTATCATAAAAGTGGTTGAGTTCTTGATTTGATTCTCAGCTTGGTTGCTGTTGGTGTATAGAAGAGCTACTGATTTGTGTACATTCATCTTGTATCCAGAAACTTTGCTGAATTATTTTATCAGTTCAAGGAGCTTTCTGGAGATGTTGATAGGGTTTTCTAGGTAAACAATCATATTGTCAGCAAACAGTGACAGTTTGACTTCCTCTTTATCAATTTGGATGCCCTCTATTTCTTTATCTTGCCTGATTGCTCTGAATAGGACTTCCAGTACTACATTGAAGAGGAGTTGTGAGAGTGGGCATCCTTGCCTTGTTCCAGTTTTCAGAGGGAATGCTTTCAACTTTTCCCCATTCAGTATTATGTTGGCTGTGGGTTTGTCATAGATGGCTTTTATTACATTGAGGTATGTTCCTTGTATGCCAATTTTGCTGAGATTTTTTAATCATAAAAGCATCCTGGATTTTGTTGAATGCTTTTTCTGCATCTATTGAGATGATCATGTGATTTGTATTTTTAATTCTGTTTATGTGGTGTATCACATTTATTGACTTCGTATGTTAAAACATCCCTGCATCCCTGGCATGAAATCCACTTGATCATGGTGGATTATCTTTTTGATATGTTGTTAGACTCGATTAGCTAGTATTTTGTTAAAGACTTTAGCATCTGTGTTCACCAGGGATATTCGTCTGTAGTTTTCTTTTTGGTATGTCCTTTTCTGGTTTTGGTATTAGGGTTATGCTCTCTTTATAAAATGAATTAGGGAGGGGTTTCTCTTTCTCTGTCTTGGAGAATAGTGTGAAAATGATTGGTACTGATTCTTCTTTGAATGTGTGGTAAAATTCTGCTGTGAATCTGTCTGGTCCTAGACTTCTTTTTTGTTGATTTTTTTTTTAATTACCATCTCAATCTTGCTGCTTGTTACTGGTCTGTTCAGGGAATATAATTCTTCCTGATTTAAGCTAGGAGGGTTGTCTTTTTCCAGGAATTTATCCATCTCTTCTAGGTTTTCCGGTTTGTGTGCATAAAGGTGTTCATAGTTGCCTCGAATGATCTTTTGTATTTCAGTGGTGTCAGTTATAATATCTCCCGTTTTGTTTCTTAATGAGGTTATTTGGATTTTCTCTCCTCTTTTCTTGGTTAATCTTGCTAATGGTCTATCAATTTTATTTATCTTTTCAAAGAATCAACTCTTTTTTTTTTTCATTTATCTTTTGTATTTTTTGTTGTTGTTTCAATTTCATTTAGTTCTTCCCTGATCTTGGTTATTTCCTCTCTTCTTCTGGGTTTGGGTTTGGTTTGTTCTTGTTTCTCTATTTCCTCGAGATGTGACCTTAGAAGGTCAGTTTGTACTCTTTCAGATTTTTTGAGAGGCATTTAGAGCTATGAACTTTCCTGTTACCACCGCCTCTGTTGTATCCCAGAGGTTTTGATAGGTTGTGTCATTATTGTCGTTCAGTTTAAAGAATTTTTTAATTTCTATCTTGATTTCGTTTTTGACCTAATGCTCATTCAGGAGCAGGTTATTTAATTTCTATGCAATGGCATGATTTTGAAGATTCCTTTTGGAGTTGATTCCCAGTCTTATTCTGCTGTTGCCTAAGAGGGTGCTTGATATAATTTCAGTTTTCTTAATGCTTTGGAGGCTCATTTTGTGGCCTATTATATGGTCTATCTTGGAGAAAGTTCCATGCTCTGTGGAATAGAATGTATATTCTGTGGTTGTTGAATGAAATGTTCTGTATATATCTGTTAAGTCCATTTGTTTCCAGTTTTAGTTTAGATCCATTTTTTCTTTGTTGACTTTCTGTCTTGAGGACCTGTGTAGTGCTGTCAATGGAGTATTGCAGTCCCCCACTATGACAGTGTTGCCGTCTATCTCATTTGTTAGGTCTATTAGTAATTGCTTTAAATCTAGGAGCTCCAGTGTTAGGTGCATATATGTTTAGAATTGTGATATTTTCCTGCTGGACAAGGCCTTTTACCATTATATAAAGTCCCGATTTGTCTCTTTTAACTGCTGTTAAAGTTTGTTTTGTCTGATATAAGAATAGCTATCCCTGCTTGCTTTTGGTGTCCACTTGCATGAAATGCCTTTTTCAACCCTTTTACTTTAAGGTTATGTGAGTCCTTATGTGTTAGGTGAGTCTACTGAAGGTAGCAGATGGTTGATGAGTTTTTATCCATTCTGCAGTTCTATATCTTTTAAGTGGAGCATTTAGACCATTTATATTCCATGTTAGTATTGAGATGTGAAGTACCATTCCATTCATCATGCTATTTGTTGCCTTTGTAGTTTGGTATTTTTTTGTTTGTTTGTTTTTTGCTCTGTAACTTGTGTTTTTGTTCTATAGGTCCTATGTGTTGATACTTTAAAGAGGTTCGGTTTTGATGTATTTCCAAGATTTGTTTCAAGATTTAAAGCTCCTTTTAGCAGTTCTTGGAGTGGTGACTTGGTAGTGGTGAATTCTCTCAGCATTTGTTGGTCTGAAAAAGAGAAATAACTATCACTGCAGCTTGGCTCTCTTGTATCTTTCCTTCATATACGATGCTCTGTTTCTCTGGATACAAAATTCTTAGCTGATAATTGTTTTGTTTCAGGAGGCTAAAGATAGGTCCCCAATCCCTTCTAGCTTGTGGGGTTTTGATGAGAAATCTGCTGCTAATCTGATAGGTTTTCCTTTATAGGTTACCTAGTGCTTTTGTCTCACAGTTCTTAAGATTCTTTCCTTTGTCTTAACTTTAGATAACTTGGTAACAATGTACCTAGGTGATGATCTTTTTGTGATGAATTTCCCAGGTGTTCTTTGTATTTCTTGTATTTTGATATCTAAGTTTCTAGCAAGGCCAGGGAAGTTTTCCTTGATTATTCCCACAAATATATTTCCAAATTTTTAGATTTCTCTTCTTCCTCAGGAACACTGATTATTCTTAGGTTTGTTCATTTAACATAATTCCAGACTTCTTGGAGGTTTTGTTCATATTTTTAAATTATTTTTCCTTTGTCTTTGTTGGATTGGGTTAATTCGTAGACCTTGTCTTTGAGCTCTGAATTTCTTTCTTCTACTTGTTCAATTCTATTGCTGAGACTTTCCAGAGCATTTTGCATTTCTATATGTGTGTCCAATGTTTCCTGAAGTTTTGATCACTTTTTCTTTATGATATCTATTTCACTTCTTGTATTTCGTTTTGGATTTCCTTGCATTGGGCTTTACCTTTCTTTGGTGCCTCCCTGATTAGCTCAGTAACTAAACTCCCGAATTCTTTTTCAGGCAAATCCGGAATTTCTTCCCGGTTTGGATCCATTGCTGGTGAGCTACTGTGTTTTTTGAGCGATATTAAAGAGCCTTGTTTTGTCATATTACCAGAGTTGTTTTTTTTCTGGTTCCTTCTCATTTGGGTAGGCTCTTTTAGAGGAAAGGTCTAGGGCTGAAGGCTGTTGTTCAGATTCTTTTGTCCTACAGGATGTTCTTTTGATGTAGTACTCTCCCCCTTTTCCTATGGATGTGGCTTCCTGAGAGCCAAGCTGCAGTGATGGTTATTTCTCTTACAGGCCTATCCACCCAGCAAGTCTACCAGGCTCTCAGCTGGTACTGGGGGTTGTCTGCACAGAGTCCTGTGACGTGAACCATCTATGGGTCTCTTAGCCGAGGATACCATCACCTGTTCTGGTGGAGGAGGCAGGGGGTGAAATGGACTCCTCGAGGGTTCTTAGCTTTGGTGGTTCAATATTCTATTTTTGTTCTGGTTGGCCTCCTTCCAGGAGGTGGTGCTTTTCAGAGAGCATCAACTGTGGAAGTATGGAGAGGAACTGGCAGTGGGTGGGGCCCTAGAACTCCCAAGAGTATATAACCTTGGTTTTCAGCTACCAGAGTGGGTAGAAAAAGACCATACAGTGGGGGCAGGGCTAGCTGTGTCCCTGAGTTCAGACTCTCTTTGGGCAGGTCTTGTGGCTGTAGTGGGGGATGGGGTTAAGGTTTTTCAGGTCAATGGAGTTGTGTACCTGGGAGGATTATGGCTGCCTCTGCTGAATCATGCAGGTTATCAGGGAAGTGGGGTAAAGCCAACAGTCACAGGCCTCACCCAGCAACCATGCAATACAAAGGGCTGATCTCACTCCCACCATGCCTCCATTAACAGCACCCAGTCTCTTTCCAGAAAGTGGGCAAGCAGGACTTGAGAACTTGCCCCAGGCTACCTGCTTCCCAGCTGCAGAAGAAAAGGGCTTTGATTCTTCCCCTGCCTGTGCAGTATGCACGCCGGATTCACACTCTCCCCTGAGTTCTGGCCAAGAGGCTTCTTGCACAGGTCAAACTGTCACAAAGCTCAGCTGGAGACTTCTTTCTCTCTGTGGTGTTTTCCCTATGCCTCTGGCTGCCCTCCAGAAGGATCCCTGTGGTGCCAGGCAGCAATGGCCTGCTTGGGGACCCAGTGAGCTCCCAGGGCCTTTCCTGCTGCTTCCTCCACCCCTGTATTTTGCTCACTTCTCTAAGTTGACTCAGCTCCAGGTAAGGTCGGAAACTTCTCCTGCAGATTCCACCTTCAGTTTCCCCAGTGAGAGTGTGTTCGGGAGCAGAGGAGCTCCCTTTCCCCTTCAGCAGTTTGGGTGCTTATGGTATTTAGGGTGTCTCTCAGGTCCTGCAGGAGCAGCCTGCTTCCTTCAGAGGGTCTGTGGTCTGTGGGTCGTCTTGGGATTTCTGGTTTGTTCTTGTACTCATTCTGGAGCTAAAATTCATAACGTGAGCCTCCACACACTGCTCTGTCCATCTGAGTTGGAACTGCAATCTAGTCCTGCCTCCTGTCTGCCAGGATAATCTCCAGACATTTTCTTAATTAAATAAATATAGCAGATGCCAATGTAATTGATTGAATGGTTTTAATAATGGAAGTGAAAGTAGAACTGTGTGTGTGTGTGTGTGTGTGTGTGTGTGTATGTGTGTGTCAGCAGGGCCACAATTTCTAATAACAACTTCTAGTACTTTCTTCATCAACCAAGATGGACCAGATTATGTTTTAATAACTAACAATAGCCTATACTCAATGAGTTAAGGAATACATTTATATTTATTGTTCATTTTATATATCCGTGATAGATTGTCTTGCCCTTTCAACCTTGCTGTCCTCAGTCTGGAACCCAGACTGATGGAGCAGCCACAGTCTAGAATAATGGTGGTCATTATGGAAGAAAACAAAGATCATGATGGATTGTATGCTATCTTTGTAGCTTTCATTTGGAGGTGTCACACCATTAACACTGATAATTTTTTCAAGATAACTTACATGGCCGGTCAAATTCCAAAGGAGTAGGAAAATAAAATACTACCATGTGCTCCAAGAATAATAATAAATATTTTCTAAAGAGCACTGATGACTACTCAAATATTGTCTCCAGAGACAGTTGTAAAATCTTAAGAGGAGCACTAAGAAACAGTAGTATGCCCAGAGGAATGTGACCTAGACAGGAAAAATATGTATATCAGTTGTATGATTAATTTAATTACGGTTTTGCCAGAAATGAAAATACATAGTTATGATTCCCAAATACATGACATTATGTGGAATAAAATATCCAAGTAAGCCAAAAGAGAGGTATGGGCTCTATGTCATCCAGAAACTACATGTCTCATCTGATAATATTAAATTTATAATACTCTTTTAAACTCTGTGATACCAAGAAAAATAGTTTTATAGACTGAATTCATATAACTGACTGCCAGTTTGGAAGACATGCAGATTATCTTAGAAATAATTTCCCCTTTTGTTTGTTTTGATCTCCCTTCTCCAGATCTTCTCCATCACCATTTGTTCAAATTTTTATTTTGCTTTGTTTTACTTTGCTATTCATTTTAATATGTTTGAGACTTATGGTTATGTTGAGTAATTTTAAATCACATCAGCCTTTCAAATCATACCTAAGTAACTCCTAAAATGATTACAAAAACTGAAAACCTAAGATAAGTGTAAAAGAGAAAAAAATATCATTTGTACAGTAGTTCAAAATTGTTGAGAAATATTGTGCCAGGAACTGTGTGCTAAATATTTTATTTTCACTTTTCAGTGAAATCAGGGTTTGAATATATTGCACATGAAATAGTCAAAGATTAATGAAGAATAATAACAAATGCTGGACAATGTGTGTGCTATAGGAAAACCAACAAAGGCTTACCTGTCACTTTATGAAGTAAACACTGAACTGAGGGGAAGAAGGGAACAAAGTGCAATTGAGAATACATTTCAGAGCAGACGGTTACTTTCTGGTCCTCTAAATTTGGTAAAAACAGGGACAAAGGCAAAAGTTGAGAGGGTAAAAGTAGTCGGATGCCAATTAAGTAATGGCTGTCAAGCATCTAGAGGAAATTCAAGCTATCCAAAAATGAAGCAAGGAACTGTGTACAAGGCGTTGGGACTATGACTTGTATTTATGAAAAAAATGAGGTAATACTGATTTTCTAAAATGTACCACGTATTGGACTGCCACTAAGTTTAATATTCCTTACTTTTAGAAAAAGAAAATGACAAGATAAAAGTGGCAAGGAATTGTTCATGAATCACTTCAGTTTGGAAAATCATTCAATTCTACCAGTAAAAGATAATTATGTATTTTTATATAATTTATGTATAATATTCTAAATGGCAGGACAGGAAATTAATGGGCATACCTTTTACAGACTGAAGAAAAATATAAGCATGTTTTAGGATAAAGTTGATAATGTTGATGGCTGTAACATAAAGAATGAAACAGTTCAGTTCAGATGAAGTTGATTTTTTTTCTCCTTCACATCTGTGGTCTTCTCAATCCTTCTCTAGTTTTCCATATTTTTAAAACTGGCAGCCCTCTTTGCTTATGTTTACCCATCAGATTACTGGTATTGAAAAGTGAAGAACATTTAGAGCCATTTTGAGAACATAAAGGAGAGGTGATAATAATGAATAGACTTCCACTCTCTGGTGTCTATAATAAATCCCAAAGGCAGGAATTTATAGAAAATAAGAAGTAATGTGTTATAATGAGACATCTACCCTCTTGATTAGGGAATGTCTCTTACTATTCTGTTATTGAAAGTAATGCATAATGTTTTAATAAGTTCATTCATCTTTCATTTTCTGAGGCTATTTTTCTTGCTCTGGGTAGCATGAGTTAATATTTAACAAAACACCTGCCTTGCTCTTCCAAATTTAGTGGACAGACACTAGGGAATGACAGAATTGGATGTGGGATATACTGAAGCAAGATGAAGTGTAACTAAACACAGTCTATGAAGTCACTTTTTTACTATTATTCCTGTTTTCAAAGTGCTTTGATTTAATTTGCAATCACTACCACCTTTTTTTTTTCAAATTTACTAAAAAGATGCATGAATTCATGATGTACGAAAGATTGTTTTGCCAATGAATGGAGAAAACATTGCCTTGGTTTCCTCTGATTCTCTGTCCAAATATCTACTGTCTGCCTATTGATAAATTATTGATATTGAGAAGCAGGTTCAATACCTGTGTTACAATATATCTGTCTCAAAACAACATTTACAGTTTTCATTTATGTTTTAGAGAAATAACAATCTTACCTATTACATATTCAAAGCATATAACATAAGGTAAGCCATATTAATGTAAAAAGAACAAGTTAAGTTTTATTCTGAAATAACACATTACAAAATTGTAAGATGCCATCTATAAGACAGGTTTTGGGGAATTTTACCAGAAATTGAAATAAATATAATGGCCACATCTACCTTTATTTTGAAGATCATGTGAATAACATAATTTTAAAATAGAAAAAGATCTTTTAAATCACCCAATTCACTACCATCCCTATTATGTTTATTAAACAAACAAACAAACAAAAAACTATGGTTGATTTTAGATAATTTACCTAGGAACCCAGGTCTTATTTTGCTATTGGCATTTTTATTACTGACTATTGATAAGCTATTCTGACTCATGTGGACATATACTACAAAAGAACAGTGAAGCAGGTTGAAAATACAGAAATACATTAATCAAGAAAATATAATTATACTGATGACTGATACTTAGGAGATATTTGTTCTTGAAGAATGGTCTGAAGACCTTTAGAGTTGTTTCAGCAAAAAGAAGGATGATGTATTGACAACCTAAAAACACTTTTCTTTTTAGGCCAATCACTTTGAATTGGGAACAACCATTACTTCTTTTGAAAGATAATCTTAAACTGTGGTCCACAACAACTGTCCAATGACATTATAGTATGCTACCAAATTTTTATTAATGTGTAAAATAAGTCTTTCCTCCTATGAAGTAAGCGTAATGTTATGGAAAATTTCATCAGATTTAAAGTCAAACCAAAGAATGAGTGTGTATTTCTTGAAACACAAAGATGCTTTGCCTTGCTTGAATACAGGAGAATGAGTTCGAGGCATTAGGCAGCTTTAAACAAATCATGACAACATGCCTAAGGTCCACCAAGTGAATAGTGCAATTGTTAGAGCTCCTATGCCAAGTATTGTGAGACATTATATTGTTGTAGTGGTGATATTATCATAATCTTACATTGTTTGTCCAATAGTGTTTGGGGTATTTTTAATACCTTCATGTGAGCTACTGATTTTTTTCAATATTGTACTATAGACAATCAGCTGCGAATTACTGTCTTATAATACCTCTAATTGGAAGTAAATCCTATGATCCATATGCATGCAAAGTCACAATTATTTTCCACTGGCATTTTACACATTTTTGACTGACAGACGAGCAAGGCAGTTGTGTTTTCTGGTAAATAATGTGACTGGTGCACTGACGGGAACATAGTAGGCAGTGAGATTTCTGAGATTATCTTTTGTCTGCCTTTTGTTCATTGTATTTTATTGACTAATCTATGCAAGAAGATGGAAAACATCAGTATAATGTTCCATAATATTAAGGTCTCTTCTCCAGCTTTGCATTATTATTGGCTTAAGATACAATGAGAAATTGTTTGGGATCTTGTGGGAATATTCCTTCAATTTAGAAGACATTATTAAGAAATTATTTATCTTTCATTTATGTGGTGGGAGACACAAAGGTGTTAAGAAGACTGAAAGACCCTATCAAGAAAAGAGCAAAGCCACAAAGCACTGCTTTGTTGCATAAAAACAAGCTTTTATTAGTTCAGTTGGAAAAATATGAATTAGGATAAAATGTCTTGTGGCTCAGAGGATGTTAATAAAAGTAAGTTAGATAAATAATAGTCAGTGATGAAACTTATGACTCATATAATCATCAAATATAATAACTATCACACTTTCTGTCATTTGCTTTTTGAAATGTCCTCATTTTTTTTAGTTTATCCCTAATTTGTTTCATATTAGTTATTGTAAAGAAAATTATTAACTTAAATTTTGTCTATTAGGGCTGGGAAATAGGATGAATTGCTGAAAGATGAGTAACATTTATAATTTATTTAAAAAAGAGGAAAAATGATTGCAAGTGAGACCATTAGTAAAAATTAGGTATATTTAAACAAATTATAAATTTATTAAAGTATCCCAAACAGTGTCCTCAAAGTAAATTAAACTAGACTTATTTATTTAAAGGGTTTACAAAAATGTTTATGTCTGAGTAAATTGTTTAAAAAGCTATTTTTCTTGGGCTACCATATTTTCATAATTGGGATAAAGAAATTAGAAAAATTTAAATAATAACTACATTTTAGATCACTTTAACAGATTTTGTGCTAAACTGTATGATAAATTAGGTTGAAAATTTTCAAAGGAAGTTTACACTGTGTTATGTACAGGCATCAAATCAACAGTTTTGACCAAACTGTATACAGCTCCTTAATAATGATTCTATACTTCACCACACTTGACACAATATTGGACTCAGATCACTTTTTTTTTGACTGATATTAATTCAACCCTCGCTAAAATTCAATTACAAGGTTTGAGCAAAAATCTCATTACTCTGCTGTGCCTCAGATTGCGTCTACATACCGCTGTCATGAACAGAAGAATAGTGACAAAGTTCACCGATTCACTTGGCTTCAGCCAGTTAAAATTTGAGATCCAAGTGATCCTTTAGAAGGGCCATGTGGTTAGTGTGGGGGAGTGCTCCAGTTTCTTCTTTAGAATCTGCTGTATATCATTCTATTAAGAAGTTTGATTTGTCGCAGCATATTAGTGTACATGGCTATATATGACCTTAAAGTACGCGGCAAAGAACAGCTCATACCAGACTAAATAAAATTTTAATGGCAGTTCCCTGGATTACTTGAATTACCACATATCTAAATTTACTTAATAATAATAAATCTAGGTTTAGAAGATTATACTCTATTTGATATCTAGTCCATCGCATTATCCAGTATAATGTGTCTAAATATGGTAGCCCAAAAAGAATTCATACCTTGGGGGTTAGAGAGAAAACACTTTTGTAAAAACCCAAGATCATTAGCTTTGTGTATTAATTATGTATCTAATATTGTATCCCCATAAAAGGCCTTAATTTGAACATTTAATTTTCTATTTATATGTTTTACAGTATCTGAAAGTTCAAACTCTTCTTCTAAAGAACAAAAACACCTTACATGACTACAAACAAAATCTAATATAAGAAACTTTTGCATTGCATCTGTTTCTATGTAAACTTTGAAGTATTTTACTACAATCTTATACATATTAAAAGTATGAGATCAGAGAAAAGTGTCATTTGAAAATCATTTTTTCTAACCACATCTGATCAGATTTTCCTAGGCTGATGTGAAATATCATAAAGAATCATGTTCACTTGAATCAGTCATGTTGTATTATGTTATTGTCTTCTAATCCAAAATAAATGAATACAATGAAATTGAGCATGACACAAGGGAAGAGAGTAGCCAGAAAATCTAGAAACATTGCAGTAAGAAACAGTGAGACAATAGAATTATAGTCCACTGGGTAAAATGCCTATCTGGTTATGCTCAAGAAAACTTTACTTTCTTCAAACTGTGAGGAAGAATAAAAATGTAACACTAAAAGAAAGTGCCAAGAGTGAGAACTGTAATTCTGTCTAGATATGAATATCAAGTCAAAAACCATTCACTGATCATCTACTGACTACTGTGTGTCAGTCATCATGGACTTTATTCATTAAACCTCGAACTAGAATCCTTACTTATTTGTACTACAGTTATTTTTTAAAAAATAATGCAACAAATAAATAATCAGGAGAAACCTTATCTGGGTATAAAGAAAGACAAATTAAAACCTAAAAACAAGAGGCCCCACAGGCACCAAAAACTCTAGGCAAGAATATAGAATTTATTATTTTCAGAGTATATTATTTTCCATGATTTTTCATAAGATTTGTATGAACAGTTTTGATGAGTAGTGAATATACATCTATATGCATTTAATGTCAACATTATATATTATGTGCATGAAATAAGTTTGTCATTGCTAGTTGAGGCAACAAAAAAGAATGCCATGAAAGATCACGGTTTGCAGTTCTATCAAATAAGTGAATCACTTCTCTAATAGCCAACACTTCATTTTGTGAATTTTCATGACCATTAATACATTTCAGTTACTTTGACTCTTCTAAATATTTTTGAAATACATAGGTGGAGGGGAAAACTTTCAAAGGGTTTATATAGATCAACCTCTTTGCATGGCCAGGTAATATGTGGAGTTTGATTTTTTTGATAACTTGTATTTTTAAATTTTGTGACTACATAGTATTCACATAGTATATATTTATGGGGCACATGAAATGTTTTAATACAGGCATGCAATGTGTAATAATCACAACATGGAAAAGGCGGTATCCATCCCCTCAAGGATTTATATTTAGTGTTATCAACAATCCAATTATACTCTTTTAGTTATTTTTCAATGTACAATTATTATTGAAAATAGAAACCCTCTTGTGTTATCAAATGTTAGGTGTTATTCATTCATTCTAACTATTTTTGGTACTCATTAATAATCCCCACCTCCTCCAAACCCCCCTACTATACTTCTCAGCCTCTGGTAACCATCCTTCTACTCTCTATCTGCATGTATTCAGTTGTTTTGATTTTTACATCCCACAAATAAGTGAGAATATGTGATGTTTGTCTTTTTGTGCTTGGCTTATTTCACTTAACATAATGATCTCTAGTTCCATTCTTGTTATTGCAAATAACTGAATATCATTTATTTATGGTTAACTAGTACTCCATTGTGTATAAGTACCATATTTTCTTTATCCATTAATCTGTTGATGGTCACTTAGGTTGCTTCAGACCTTGACTATTGTGAACAGTGCTGCAACAAACATGGGAGTATAGATATCTCTTCGACATACTGATTTCCTTTCTTTTAGGTATATAGCCAATAGTGGATTTGCTGGATCATATAGTAGCACTATTTTTAGTTTTTTGAAGAACCTTCAAATTGTTCCCCATAGCAGTTACACTGATTTACATTTCCACCAACAGTGTACAAGTGTTCCCTTTTTTCCACATCTTCACCAGCATTTACTGTTATCTGTCTTTGGATAGAAGCCATTTTGGTTGGGGTGAGAAAACATCTTGTAGTATTAATTTGCATATCTCTGGTGATCAATGCTATTGAGCACCTTTTCATATGCCTGTTTGACATTCGTATGTCTTCTCTTCTGAAATATCTGCTCACATATTTGCCCGCTTTTATATTGGATTATCAGATTTTTTCCTAGCTTCTTACATATTCTGATTATTAATCTCTTGTCAGATGGATACTTTGCAAATATTTTCTCCTGTTCTGTAGGTTGCCTCTTGACTTTGCTGATTGTATTCTTTGTTATGCAGAAACTTTTAAACTTGATGTGATTCTTTTTGTCCATTTTGGCTTTGGTTGCCTGTGCTTCTGGGGTATTTGCTCAAAAATTTTTACCCAGACCTACATCCTGGAGATTTTCCCCAATATTTTCGGGTAGTAGTTTCATAGTTTCAGGTCCTATATTTGTCTTTAATGTATTTTGATTTGATTTTTGAATATGGGGAGAGATAAGGGTGCAGTTTCATTCTTCTGCATATGGATATCCCACTGTAAGCACACAAATTCATTTCTGGGTTCTCTATTCTCTTCCATTAGTCTATGTGTCCATTTTAATGCCAGTACCATCCTGTTTCGGTTAGTATAGCTCTGTAGTATAACTTGAAGTCAGGTAATGTGATTCCTCCAGTTTGTCATTTCGCCAGAATGATCAATTTATCTTGCAACTTTGCATCCTATATAAATTTTGTATAGTTCATCAAGCATTCTGCACAACATCATTTTATATGATTTGGAATCCTAAATTACTTTTGGTAGTACAACATTTTTGGCTTTTATTTTTATTATTATACTGCCTGTAGGGTAATATGCATAACGTGCAGGTTTGTTATTACATATGTATACTGAAGAAGGCACCATCAACCAGCACCCATCAACTCACATTTACATCAGGTATAACTCCCAATGCAATCCCTCTCCCCCTCCCCCCTCCCCATGATAGGCCCTGGTGTATGGCGTTCCCTTCCTAAGTCCAAGTGATCTCATTGTTCACTCCCACCTAAGGAGTGAGAACACGCGGTGTTTGGTTTTCTGTTCTTGTGTGATAGTTTGCTAAGAATGATGGTTTCCAGCTGCATCCATGTCCCTACAAAGGACGCAGAACTCATCCTTTATGGCTGCATAGTGCCCCATGGTGTATATGTTTATTTTCTTAATCCATTCAGACTGATGGACATTTGCCAGACCCTGTTCTGCCATGAATAGTGCCGCAATAAACATACGGTGCATGTGTTCCTATAGCAGCATGATTTATAACAATCCTTGGGTATATACCCAGTAATGGGATGGTTGGGTCATATGGTACATCTAGTTCTAGATCCTTATAAACGCCATACTGTTTTCCATAATGGTTGAACTAGTTTACAATCCCACCAACAGTGTAAAAGTGTTCCATATTTCTCCACATCCCTCCTCCAGCAGCACCTGTTGTTTCTGACTTTGAATGATCGCCATTCTAATCCGGTGTGAGATGGTATCTTCATTGTGGTTTTGATTTGCATTTCTCTGATGCACAGTGATGAGCATTTTTCTCACAAAAAGTCTGTTGGCTGTAAGGAATGTCTCTCTTTGAGAAGTCTGTTCATCCTTGCCCACTTTTGATGGGTTGTTTGTTTTTTCTAAATTTGTTTATTCTTTGTGGTTCTGATATTAGCCCTTTGTCAGATGAGTAGATTGCAAAAATTTAGTATGAACATTTTAACGATGTTTATTTTTTCCAACCCATGAATATGTTTCTAATTTTTGGTGTCCTCTTCACTTTCTTTCATTAGTGTTTCATTGTTTTCATTATAGAAATTTTTCAATTCTTTAGTTAATTAAGTTCATTCCTAGTTACTTAATTTTATGTATGGTTATTGTAAATGAGATTAGTTTTTGATTTCTATTTCAGATTGTTCACTGTTGGCATACCAATGGTACTGATTTTTGTAGCAAAATTTATAATTTGATAATGAAATATAAATGTGGTGATAATTCATGATTTTTGTAAATCATCAGCCCTAGATATTCGTTTATGTCACACCATATTTTTTAGTAAAATCAAAGACAAGTAACAAATATAGTACTTCAGAACTTGCAAAATGTACTTTAACATTTTTATCTCAAACTTCACATCACATATTTATAAACTGTTGTAAGTTTTCATTTATTTTTTCCTGGTGAAAAAAAATAGGTTGAAAAGATTGGAACTGTTAGTAATAGAGCTTCCTTGACCAATGTTTTGCAAACTGCAAGTGGAAGTACATTCGTGAGTTTTGCAATAAATTGGCTGCAACCAGCAACCTAAAAAACTAAAAAGAAATAGAATAAAACTGTCATAAAGCATTTCACACAATCAAAGGTATTTTTTTTCTTTTTAATTTACCTTTTATTTTAAGTTTAGGGGTATATAGTGCAGGTCTGTTATATAGCTAAACCTGTTCATGGGGTTTGTTGTGCAGATTATTTTGTCACCCAGGTATTAAGCCTAATACCCATTAGTTATTTTTCCTGATCCTCTCTCTCCTCCCGTCCTCCATACTCTGAAAGGCACCAGCATGTGCTGTTCCCCTCTATGTGTTCACATGATCTCATCATTTAACGCCAACTTATAAGTGAGAACATGTGGTATTTGTTTTTCTGTTTGTGTGTTAGTTTGCTCCATCTATCTTCCTGCAAAGGACATGATCTCATTCTTTCTTATGGCTTCATAGCATTCCATGGTGTATATGTACCATATTTCCATATTCAGTCTACTGTTGATGGGCATTTAGGTTGATTACGTGCCTTTGCTATTGTGAGTAGTGCTTCAATGAACATATGCATGCAGGCGTCTTTATGGTTGAATAATTTATATTCTTTTGGGAATATACCCAGATATGGGATTCCTGGGTTGAATGCTTGGTCTGTTTTCAGTTCTGTGAGGAATCGCCATACTGCTTTCCTGAATTAATTTACACTCCCATCAACAGCATATAAGAATTCCTTTTTCTCTACAACCTCCACAACATCTGTTATTTTTGGAGTTTTTTATAATAGCGATTCTGACCGGTAGAGATGGTATCTCATTGTGGTTTTGATTTATATTTCGCTAATAATCAGTGATATTGAGCTTTTTTGAATATGATTGTTGGCCCACTGTATGTCTTCCTTTGAAAAGTATCTGTTCAGGTACTTTTCCCACATTTTAATTAGGTTGATTATTTTTTGCTTATTGAATTGTTTCTTATAGATTGTGTATATTAGACCTTTGTTCGATGCACAGATTGCAAATATTTTCTCCCATCCTGTAGAGTGTCTGCTTACTCTGTTGATAGTTTCGTTTCCTGTGCAGAAGCTCTGTCATTTAATTATATCCCATTTGTCAATTTTTGCTTTTGTTGCAATTGCTTTAGATGTCTTTGTCATGAAATCTTTGACCATTCTTATGCCTCAATTGGTATTGCTTAGGTTGTCTTCCAGGGTTTTTATAGTATGGGGCTTTACATTTAAGTCTTTAATCCATCTTGAGTTAATTTTTGTATACAGCATAAGAAAGGGCTCCAGTTTCAATCTTCTGCATATGGCTAGCCAGTTTTCCCAGTACCCCTTCTTCAATAGGGAGTCTTTTCCTATTGCTTGTTTTCATAAGCTTTCTTGAAGACAAGATAGTTGTAGGTGTGCAGTCTTAGTCTTATATCTGGGTTGTCTAGTGTGTTCCACTGGTCTATGTGTCTGGTTTTGGACCTTTATCCCACTGTTTTAGTTATTGTAGACCTGTAGTATGGTTTGAAGTTGAATAGCATGATCCTTTCAGCTTTGTTCTTTTTGCTTAGAATTGCTTTGGATATTCAGGTTCTTTTTGGTTCCATACAACAAACCATTCAAAAGGTCAATGAAGTCGGTAACTGCATTTTTTTGAAAAAATTGATATAATAGATAAAACATTAGCTAGAATAATAAAAAGAAAAGAGAGAAGATCCAAATAAACACAATTAGAAACAAGAAGGATACTACCACTGACCCCACAGAAACACATATAACCACCAGAGAATATGAATTCCTCTATGCACATGAACTAGGAAATGAAGAAAAAATTCACAAATTTCTAGGCACATACACCCTCCTAAGACTGAACTTGAAAGAAATCAAATCCCTGAGTCAACCAATAATGAGCTCAGAAATTGAAGCAGTGATAAATAAATAGCTTACCAACCAAAAAATAATACCAGAACTAGAGGGATTCACAGTCAAATTCTACCAGATGTTCAAGCAAGAGCTGGTACCATTCTCGCTGAAACTATTCAAAAAAACTGACGAGGAGGGACTCCTCCCTAACTCATTGAGGTCAGCATCATCCTCATACCAAAACCTGGCAGAGACAAAAAACAAAACAAAAACAAGCAAACAAAAAACCTTCAGGCCAATATCCTTGTTGAGTGTCAATGCAAAAATCCTTAACAAAATACTGGCAAATCTAATCCAGCAGCAGATCAAAAAGCCACATCTTCATGTTAAAAACTGTTAGTAATCTAGGTATTCAAGGAACACACCTCAAAATAATATGAGCTGCCTAACATCATACTGAGTAGCCAAAAGCTGGAAGCAGTCCCCTTGAAAACCAGCAAAAGAGAAGAGTGCTTTCTCTCACCGCTCCTATTGAACATAATATTGGAAGTCCTATCGCTTCTTGGCCTTTTGGCTAAGATCAAGTGTAATATTGGAAGTCCTGGCCAGAACAATCAGGCAAGAGAAAAGAATAAAGAGCTGCCAAATGAGAAGCTAAACTATCCCTGTTTGCACACGACATGATCCTGTATTTAGAAAATCACATAGTTTCAACCTAACAGTTCCTTAAACTGAGAAAAAACTTCAGGAAAATCTCAGGATAAAGAATTAATGTATAAAAACATCACTAGCATTCCTATACACCAACAACAGTCAAGCCAAGAGCCAAATCAGGAACACAATCCCATTCACAATTGTCACAAAAAGATAAAATGCCTAGGAATAGAGCTAGGCAGGGAGGTGAAAGATCTCTACAAGGAGGACTACAAAACACTGCTCAAGTAAATCAGAGATGATACAAACTAATGGAAAAACAGTCTATGCTCATGGATAGGAAGAATCAATGTTGTTAAAATGTCCATACTACCCAAAGCAATTTATAGATTCAATGTTATTCTCATTAAACTATCATTGACATTCTTCACAGAACTAAAAAAAAAAAAAAAAAAAATATTTTAAAATTCATATAGAAGGGTATTTTCAGTAAAATATGTTTTTCTTGTTATGTGTGTGCATATAGATTTTTTATGTAAAATATATTTATTATTGTTTTTTATCATGGGCCAAAGTTAAAAAAGGAAAATGTTAAAGTTACTGTCCCAGTCTATGTAAAGCATGTTCCATTATCCATAGACCCATGGTCATTGGAATGTGACCTCAGCCTGGGTCGAAGGTGTTTTATAATAAAGATCTTTCATGCTTGCTCTTGCCTCTTTTGAGAACAGTGACAGACAATGAGAGTGAATCCGAGGTGGATGTGCCCCAGGGGTGTTAAGTCATTTTTAAATAGTCAACAGATAAACGTCACATTTTACATGTTCTTTCAGAGCTGCCTTCACTCACTGCAACCACTCATTCCTATGGGAGCAGCTGGGTGGCAGTGGCGGCAACTCTGCCATTTACAATGGAAATACAACTGGGATTACTTGATGCTAAGAAGGTGCCCTGAGTCACCTTAACTTATATCTCTGCTAATTTTAAAAGCCTGTATTGTCTAAAAAACTGGCAGATTTTGGGATCTCACTGCTTCTTGTGGATTGAACCAATTAGCAGGAGTGTTACTATGAGCATGTTACCTATTTAAACCGAAATAACCCCCCCAACACACACTGGTGCCTCAATAAGCTATTTCATTTTTATTGAGGAGCCAAAGCTATTTTGTATTTCCTGTCAAACGAAAAGTTCCCATAGATTTTTAATGTAATATTATCAATGAGATCATTGTCTTCTTCTCCTAGTCTAGAAAAAGTGTCTTGAGACAGCATCATGCATTGCTTTGGAGAGATCAAGATAATTCAAATTTTCTAAATAAACCAGATGAGCTGATTTTCCTTTAAGTATAGCTACTTTCTAATTGTGACTTGCTGTCATGAACACTTAACACTTTCTTGTTGCTTTACCAAGGCATATGACCATTTTCGGTTTCCATGTGCAGCAAGTCAGTTGTGTTTGCTCTAAAACTTCTTATCTGTATTTAAAGTATCTGTGAATTAAACAACTACCTTTTCACAGCGTGATTTTTTTAAATATAGGGTTCAACTAATACTGTATTTTGATTTAGTAGCACATGATTAATTGTTCTCTAGTTGTTTCATGTATGTTTACCTTATAGCTCCATTATTCTTTCTTCACATGTAACCTGCTCAAAAGAACCTCACACAATTTTTGGTCTACAGTTGATATTTTTGTTGCTTGCCGCATATACTCAGATAGTTATAGAATACATGACAGATTATAACTTTTTCTGTATAGGGAAGTATAGCAGCAAAAACTATGTGAGTTAACTCATTAGTATAGTAACAGTTAAATACATTTTTCAAAGGGTCCTTGAGAAAACCTATAATGGAAATATTAGCATTTGTAAACTATGTTAGAATATGTTTAATTTTTTTTTCTCAATGTCCTTGGATTCCATACTGCTTACTTTGAAAAATCATTCCTTAATTGCCAAAATGAAATAAGGACTTGATTCTTACAGCTTCATTTAATTCACTTAGTTCCTTCCATTTTATAAAAATTAAAAGTCAAAGAATTACTGTGCTGATGCATTTTAACAAAAATATATGTTTCAACGTAAAACTCAAATATTGCCTTCTTAATGAAGGTGACTTAAAAATAGAATGGGAAAAAGAGCTGTGAGATGCCTGGATTCTCTGCAAAAAAGGAATAAAATGATTTAGAAGAAACCAAGATGTGTGTAGGGGTATGAACTTTTCTTATTATTTCCTTGGTACCCAGAGTCAAGAAATTGCAAGTTTTACAAGTGGAACCTGATTTCATAATCGAAAGCAACACTATGAACTGTGAGGCAACGTCACTTGAGGCATAAATAGTGTTGTCCAATAGATGTAATTTTGCCAAACAGGAAGAACACTGTCCAGAAAATCTCCCAAACTAACTAACATACTACAAAGGAGAATAATCAAACAAAATAAGAGTGGATCCATTACCTTTCGTTCCTGCACAAGGAAGATTAAATGCTCAAACATATTTCATCTTTGAAATATTTCTAAATCAAGTCTTCAGACCTAATAGGAGATACAACCATAATAGTTTTGATGAAATTCAGAGGAAATAGAAGATATTCATTAGTTTGTGCAACATATAAACAAATACAGCTTAAAATTTACCCACTACCCACTAATAACATAAATGCATATGGCCTATGCCATGTATTATCACTTTAAAAAATATGAAATATTCACTTTATTTGTAGAATAAACAAACACAAAGAAAATTCATTCTGAATGACCCTGTGACTATTCAGTGACATCGTTTTAATATTGGCCAAAATAGTGGAGCAAAGAACCAAAGAACTCAAAACAAGAATGCTGTTTTTAATGATGTTTCTAAATACAGTCAACTGAAAAAAAAAAATAAATAACTAGATTTTGGTTTAGTTATGTAAGCATGTTCTGATCTCAGGTACAGTCAGTCATGCATCTCAGCATATCTGGCTTAAATCAAAGAGTAAATACAAGTCATTTGTCCTCTTATCATAGAATACTAAACATGAAAGAAATAAGAGAGATCCACATATTCCAAATCCCTCACCATATAGAGAAGAAAATTAAAAGTTCAGGGAGGAAAAGTGGCCTCTCCAAGACTGCCCAGCTAGTTAATTGACATAGCCAAGACTAGAATCCAGGTATCCTAATATTTAATCCATGTTTTTTTTCTCTAATATCACAACATTATCTCTTTACCAGTGTTCACCAGTATCAACTGGAAAAATGGCATCGCACTAAATGCTGTGGTAATAACTTCTCTGGCTTCTTTTCCTATTTCTCAAACATGGAGTAATAGAACTCTGATTTGTAGCTTAGCTCTGAGTTAGATTCTAGAAGCCAGTATAGAGATCATTGATTGCATAGCTTGATGACCAAACAACCAGACCTGCCACTCCAAACTTTTACCTTAGTTCTATTACTCACATTCTCCTCCTTTCCTTTCCCCTAACACTCTGCTTTCCAGGAACCGGGTCTTTGTCATATTTTCTGTGCATGAGTCACAAACTTGTAGTCTAGACCAGGATGTGCCTTACTCTACTCTACTATCCTAAAGAATGGAATCCTACTTCAAGCCCCAAGCTAAATCTCAACTAATCTAAGTCCCTTCTGAGTTCCATGACTGGGCTGCCTGGACACTTGCTTATTTATTAAATTATACTTAAATAAAGATGTTATTTCATCAGATATTATACACATACTTTCAGGTCTCCTATTGGTCCTCATTAATGGCAATTGTCCTTTATTCTAAGATTCCTTGCATTCACTGCTGATAGATCTGTTTTGACCTGTGGTCTAAATTCCAGTTAATTTGCCAACATTTTGATATTTTGTCAAGTCCTGCCACTGGCCATCCATAAACTCTATAATATTTGAAGAAACATTTTCTTGGAGCTACTATTTTTCTTGAGCCATAAGAAACTGTAAACAAGAAGAGGAGTGTTGGTATTCAGACCAGAGGTATTTGAGAGCTATTTGAAGTTAAAATTGTGTATATTTCTTAATAATAGACTAATAACGTGTCATATTCATTTGTATTTTTTAATTGCCGTTCACAGTAGATATAATCAGGAAAATGAGTCATTGAATTCCTGTCAGTGTCAGTGTTTTAGTGGGCCCAACAAAAGCATCTCATTTTCCTTCTGCACTTGGAATCAATTGAGAGATACAGTCAGGGGTGAGAAATTCCAAGATAAAAATATTAGTATTTTTGCAATTAAATGTTAAGCTGGAGGATGCAGCTTACACCTATCACTGCTTGCTGCATTCCCTAAAATTGTTTGGACTTGTCTAGTCGCAGACAACACTATAAAATTGCTATTCATACCTTTTTTTTTTTTTTTAGAAAAGGTTTTTTTTTTTTTTTTAATTATACTTTAAGTTCTAGGGTACATGTGCACAACATGCAGGTTTGTTACATATGTATACATGTGCCATGTTGGTGTGCTGCACCCATTCACTAGTCATTTACATTAGGTATATCTCCTAATGCTATCTCTAGAGACAGTCATTTTTTTTCTAGGTTTATTATGCAACCTAGAGAGCACAACTATGTGCACCTTTCTGAGAGCAAGTCAAACCACAGGAAAGATACAATTATATCTCAATAGAACTTAACAAAGAAAAGAAAAGGTTGAAGAAGGAGCTGGCTTAAAGACCCACTCTGCCTTCCAAAGGAGTAAGGAATTAGCTAGATATTGCCTTAAGGGTAATATTTGTTAATGTAAGGCACTTTCATTAAAAGGGATTTTGGCATGATGGTCACATAGAAAGGAATGTATGATTGAGCAGACAGGTTAACCTAGGTTTTCACTGTGGTTCTGCCACTTCCCAGAGTACTTAATCTCTCCAAGTTTTTATTTCTACATCTGAAATGTCTGCCTACTATATCTAGCAATTGTGTAAATGAAATTAATTAATTGGTTTGTTGACTCTTGTGGTAAGTACCCACATACGAAATGGGATTATTATTTCTACAAAAAATATGAATGAAAAATTCCACAAAAGAATAAATCCCTAAGAAGAAAAGAGAGATATGATCACGTTTTCTAAATAACTGTCAAAACATTTGGATAACAAGATAATGTAGCCACATTTTGTTTGCATTAGGGCAGAAACACATTTTTAAGTGAAATCGCTGTGCCTCTTTCAGATGCCATTCTTAGACTTCTTTTTTATAAACTTTTTGTCTTATCCTTCCAAAAGTCATTAATCAAGCCATTGATTGATGCTTAAAGTAATGACAGTGCTGCTGTTACATATTCAATATTAATAAAATTATGTATGCAGCCTAGTAGATTCTACATACACAATACAAATTTCCAACATTCCCTTATGCTATCCAAAATCTGAAATTTTCACGGAAGTATTCATCAAACATTTTTTTAGCATGATGGATTCCCTAAGGCATCCATTCTCTACTGTTTCTTGTTAAAGAACACTGGTTCTACCGCCTTATTTTTAGGTTATCCATAACACTTTTTAAATAAAATTTTATTTAGTTTTCAAAAATGGGATAAGATTTTAATAAGTGGAATTAGACTTTTAAAAAGTATTTTCCTGGAGTTGTTTAGGGACAAAATCTTCAGGACTATCTATTGTGATGTCCTCAGTTTCCAGAGAAGAAAACTAGAAATCCAGAGAGAAGTAACTTGCTCAACATTGTAGTATAAAGAAGAATCTCTTCTGAGGATGCCTGTGTTTTACTCACTGCATCCCAATGTTTTAAGCGTTATTGACTAAGTATGGTATTTGTGATGTAGAATTATCAGGAATGCCAATATGCTGAACTTGCCAAAGCACAGTATTTCAAATTTTATCAGGTCAAATTCTCACTTACGAGCTCAGTTTTGTAAGTTGCATATTAATAAACTCATGCTAAAGTGCCATCTATGAAGTAAGTATTTAATAAAATTTTGGACAGCATTTTTTATTCTCTTATGCTGTAGTTGAAATAGCTTTGTTTCCCTGGCACAGATGGGACTGTAAACTACCTAGGGATATTTTAAATTCATGTGCACGATCACTAAATTTTATCAGGCATAAACATAATATCACAGTGTCTCTTGGGAAACACGCTAATGTTAATATTTTTCCACAAGTAGATCAGTAGCACTGTCTTCAGTAATGGAAGATTGCATAATCTGAGCTAGTAGATCATATTTGAAAATGAGAAAAAATTGAAATGAATTGACTTTTGAGATAGTAAATTTCTAAAAATAGCCACTGATTTGCTTGCATAGAGCTTAAAATATGTCATCTGACTCTCCTTTGTATTTAACTGATATCTATTAAGACCATTTTGATTTAGAGGCTGTTTCTGAGTGTCATGTGGAGATAAAAATAAATAAACACACCCTATATGCTTACAAAGTGTGCACCTTTCTTGTAAACCTATACTGCATGTATGTGGGAGTAAAACTGCTCTGTAGAACTTGTGTGAGTTAAATCTGCTATTATATTCTATCATTTTCTTTGTATTCACTTCTATTCATTAATAGTATAATCTTAAAAAGTAGCACCAGGGACCTCCTAAGTACTCAGAACATTTGGTTTTGCTGTTATCGTTATTAAATACTTCACCATGTTAAAATTATGTAGTGTAATATAACAAATGTCCATGTATCCAGTACACAAAATTGTAAAATATCAACCTCATAGTATTTCTATAATATTAAATAACTTAATACAGATAGAGTGTTTTGAAAAGTGCTAAACACTAAATGCTGAAGAAACATTAATGAATATGATGATATCATCTTCATTTGCCGTATTTTTTTTGTGATATTTTAAGGAGAGATAAAACATTCTTACAAGTAAAGATCCCACTGTTAGCATCCCAAATCCATGTTCTTATAAATTACCATGTATGTATATGTTTTCTTTAAATAACAAAGTACTTTTGACATTTTAAACTTAAATAAGTAATATAACAATGTAATATACTTCTGTGCTTTTAAAACATGGCATCATGGTTTTGCTATCTATCCATATTTAAATGGATGGTAGATACATAATACACAGAGAGAGATATGAAGATAAAGCTGATTTACTCTGTGAACTCGATGGTATTCCACATCCTATGCATCAAATTGCTGTTGGTTAATATTAGTAGTACTTTCATGGTATATCTTTTATTATATTTGTCTGTCTTCATTACCTGTATCTGGACTGTATTTCTGCCTCTCTTTTAACAGATGCCAATAATTTTATTAGTTGTGATTGCTACATAATTAGATTCATTTCTATTAATCTTCTGTTTTTCTTTATTTTTTCTTTTTTTTAATTTTTATTATTATACTTTTGAGTTCTAGGGTACATGTATTGGGCTGCAGGTTTGTTAAGATATGATACTTGTGCCATGTTGGTGTAAGGTGGACCCATCAACCTCACACAGCAATCCTATCAACCTCACATTTAATCAGGTATAACTCCCAACAACCCCTCCCATGATAGGTCTCAGCATGTTCCCTTCCCAAGTCCAAGTGATTCATTGTTCAGTTCCCACCTAAGTGAGGTGAGAACATATGGTGTTTTGGTTTTCTATGGTGATAGTTTGCTAAGAATGATGGTTTCAGCCAACCATGTCCCTGACACAAGAACTCATCCTTTTTTATGGCTGCATAGTATTCCCATGGTGAGTATGTGCTACATTTTCTAAACCTGAAATAATTACTCATGACCCTGCCCACACAGAACAGGTGCCTCAAACATACGTAGTATGCCTTTTATAGCACATCTATAACTTTGGTATATACCCAGTGGGATGTATTGGTCATATGGTACATCTAGTTCTGCATCCCGAGGAATCGCCCATACTGTTTTCCATAATACGAAACCAGTTTGTCCCACCAACAGTAAAAGTGTTCCTAGCCCATCCTCCAGCACCTGTTGTTTCCTGACTTTGAATGATCGCCATTCTATTGCAGATGGTACCCAACAGTAGTCTTGACTGCATTTCTCTGATGGCCAGTGATGAATATACTTTTCATGTCACATGAATGTCTTCTTTTAAATAAAGGTTTGGCATTTTCACATCTGAATACTGAATCAAATGCGTTCTCTAATCTTTCATACCACTGTTCCATTGAAAATAAGCTTCACAATTATGACAATTGATTGGTACTTTGCTTCAACTGACTGTCCTTTGTGGGGTATTAAACTATTTACTATTCAAATGCAACAAACTAGTTTTTAATAATTTCTTTTCTTCATCATTATTGCTTTTGCCTCCGTCAAGCCCTTTCTATATATATTTCTTTTTAAACTTAAGTACATTTTATAGTAGTAAACCCACACATTTTGTAAGTCCCAATGTTTCTTTCAGTTTCATTCTTAAATGGCACTTTAAATTAATTTATAGTTTTAGATTAAGTTATATCAGCACATTGGCCAGGTGCGGTGGCTCACGTTTGTAATCTCAGCAATTTGGGAGGCTGAGGAGGGCGGATCACTTGAGTTCAGGAGTTCGAGACCAGCCTGGCTTCGAACATGGTGAAACCCCATCTCTACTAAAAATACAAAAATTATTCTGGCATGGTGGCACGTGCCTGTAATTCAAGCCACTCGGGAGGCTGACACACCAGAATTGCTTGAACTTGGGAAGCAGGGGTTGCAGTGATCCGAGATTGAGCCACTGCACTTCAGCCTGGGTGGAGACTCTGGAAAAAAAAAAAAAAAAAAAAGTTCTACCAGTACATTGAAGAAATTATTCCATTTAATTCTGACCTTTATTTTTGCTGAAAAGAAGCCTTATGTAAGTCTACAGTTCCATTGTGGATAATTAGTCTTTTCTTTCTGGTAAACAGTATGTTTTATTTTCTTCTTTGTTATTTCCATTTTAGTGACTTGATTAGCCTAGATATAAGTTTGATGATTTTTTTTTTTTTCTCTTGTTTAGTACCTAGTGTATTCCTTAATGGTAAGCAGGTTTGTCTTTTCTCAATTCTGTAACGTTCTTAGTCACTTAATTTTAGAAAATTGTCTCTTTCTCATCTCCTTTAATCTGTCCTTCTGGAACTCCTATTAGATATTACTCTACTGGATCGTTTCCATATTTTTTGGATTTCTTTCTTAAATCTTTCTGATCTTTAATGCTCTATGCTGTAATTGGATCATTTTCTCAGATTTATATTCCATTCCATTAAGTATTTCTTCAACTATATATAGTCTACTTTTTTCTTTTCCTCAAATTTCTTACAAAAAAAAAAAAAGCTGTATTTTGATTTTAAGAATTTTTAGTTGATTTTTTTATTTTTCTATGCTTTCTTGCTCTTACTTGTATTATGTATCTATGCTTCATTTGACTCTTAATTATTCTTTCAAACATACTGTAAATCTCTTTCACTTTGTTCTATTAAATATAGTTTACATTGTACTAAATTGTATGTTTGTTTTATTTGCTTACTCTTTCTTAGTGGTTCCTTTCCATGCATGATATATCATTTTAACTATAATCTCATCTTCAAAGTAATTATTTCTGTACAGGATTCTTCTGTCTACTGGATTGTGCAGATTTGCTTCAGCTTCGTATTTGTCTCTGTCAGCCTCTAAGGGTATCAATGTTTCCAAGGCTACTTTTCTATTAATTTCTTTGTTTGCGATTTTTATCATTTTTGTATAGTATAAATTAGACATTTTTCTGCCTGTGGTGCTTGTTTGGGGTTCTGATTCCTCGCAGGTGATTATTTTTTACAATACTGTCAAGATGGTCAACATTCTTACTAAGTCTCTAGGCCAGTGAATAGAGATATTTTAATGCCTGTTTTATAGAAGTATGGATTCTACCATTTTGCAGAGAGCTCAGTTCCAGTTTTCAGCCATCCATGGATCCAAAGCCTTTCCACCTTTTTTATGTATTGAAATGCCAGTATCTACAGAATATTCCTGGATCTGTTATCCCGTTAGTAATATGAGTTCCACTCTTATGATCTATAGCCCTACTATTATCAAATAATTCCTAAACTTTTATTTCCAGCTGGGGTTCTAGTGTTAATATTTTAACTATTTACAAGATATTTCCACATTCATGTTCACCGTCACCTCAAACTACTTTTCTAAAAATTTTTTTTCACATGCCAAAAAACTGATTTATTCTTCTGAATTTCCGACAAGAAGTACTCTATTACAACGCATACTTGAGAAAACATGTACCAAGCCAAATATGTCACACACCAACAACAAAAATTTTGTACTATATAAGAACTTATTTTCTTAAAGAGCAAACATTAAACTCCTGATATACAACTCTTGTTTAGATTCACACTTAATGGATATATTAGTGGCATGTTGTACTTTTTGAACAATGTTTTCCTTTCAGAATTTACTACACGTTTAAATCCAACAAGTCTAGAGAGAGATTTTTTTTTCTACTTGATTTCTTTTTGTTTGTTTGTTTGTTTTTTGTTTTGTTTTTTTGTTTTGTTTTGTTTTGTTTTTGAGACGGAGTCTCGCTGTGTCACCCAGGCTGGAGTGCAGTGGCGCGATCTCGGCTCACTGCAAGCTCCGCCTCCCGGGTTCACGCCATTCTCCCGCCTCAGCCTCCGAGTAGCTGGGACTACAGGCGCCCGCCACCACGCCCGGCTAGTTTTTTGTATTTTTAGTAGAGACGGGGTTTCACCATGTTAGCCAGGATGGTCTCGATCTCCTGACCTCGTGATCCACCCGCCTCGGCCTCCCAAAGTGCTGGGATTACAGGCTTGAGCCACCGCGCCCGGCCTCTACTTGATTTCTTTATCTTCATCTTGCTTGAATTAATGTATTAGGTCTGTACTTCTTTAAGAAACATTACTTTTTAAGTTACTTCTGTTATAAAATACGATTAAAATGAATTTGAATATGTAAACACTTGTACCAACAGGTATTGTTCTGCTGACATTGATGAATATGCCACCAAAACTGAATGACTGGCTGGCAGAGAGTACCAGCACACAGTAACTCATAGTTATAATTTGTCAGCTGATATACAAAAGTCTAAATTAAGTAAAAAACATACATTTTAGGGTGTATATTAACCGTCTCAAATAACATTTTATATTATCAGTTAAGGGGAAAAAATAAAGTCTAACCAGCCTTGAAGCACAGTATCAGCGGTCATTAAGCCAGCTTGCTCTTTGACCCACTTTTTTGTAGCTGGTAACTATTTGCTATAATGTAACTCTTTTTACAAAAGTTTTTATTCTTTTCCTGTTGTATGGATACAATTCAAGGCATTGTGAAGAAATAGGCTTTCTGTTTAAGCTTCTTCTTTAGGTTATGAATGCCAACAAAACTACCAACACCAGCTGGTCTGGAGGGCCTAGTAAGAACCGTCTCATGGAGAAATTCAGTTACTATGTTACGATGATTTCATCCCCCTTATCCCGACCAATGAACAGCCCAAATTTTCTAGCCCTTCACCCTTCAGAATCTCCTTGTCCAAAACTCCTCAACAAAATAGATTTGAGGCTTGAGAATTCCTCCCAATTCCTAGTTTGGTGCCTTGTGATTATTAAACTCTTGACTGCAAACCCCACTGTCAATATATGTGTCTGTTGCTATGCAGCACTTTAATTCTATAGTGTATTTTATAAACTGAATTTTTAGGCTACTGAGGAGTAATGAATATTATTCAAACAAGTGTTTTAGGTTTTGCTGTCCCAAACATCTAACGATGGAGATGAATCCATATATTATGCCTTAAAAAATTATTGAATTTTGCTATCCTTCTATAATCTCTAGGACTTTTAAATTCCTATGATTGTCTTGGTTTTCTAAACCAATACCATTTGCTTTATAATCATGCCATTCTTTTCAAACGTCTTCGTTTCCCGATCTCCCTTTCCCATACTATGTGTGGCTCTGCACACTTAGTGTTCTGCACACATACAATTTACAGGAATGGCATATAAAGTCTGATGAGTGACGGAAGTGTTGTTCTTGGTCCCTTCTGGCTGTTTTTAACTTGAAATTTTACTCAAAATATATTTGATGTTTTTGTTCCTTGCATATGGGTGGTGAGGAGGATTTTCTACATAACTACATTTGATTACATGCATATAATTATGTATTTTTAAATTAATACCTCTATTCTCAAAGAATTAGCTCTATGAGGGTAAAGAACATTGACTAATTTTGTTAAACGACGTATTAATCGTCGTTAATGCTGTATTTTGCGTGTAAATTTTTCTAAATAAGTATTTGCTGAATAAAGAAATAATTAGCAAAAAAAAAAAAAATCAGTAAAATCACCACAGTTAGGCAGCAATACTGAGAGCTAAAGGCTTAAGTGGAGGTTTATAAAGTTAGGTATGAAAGTTTAGAAACAGACGCAGGGGAAAAGTAATTATGAATTAAAGCATGGCTTACAAGCTTTGATCTCTGTGTTGAAGAGGTAGCAGTTTTCCACACTTTACCATTATTGCCTGGATCCAGATACAATGTTATGTTCTGTGTAAAATAAAAAGCAAAAGCCAAACTGTGCCCTCAATCTCTCTCTCTCTCTCTCTCTCTCTCTCTCTCTCTCTCTCTCTCTCTGTGTGTGTGTGTGTGTGTGTGTGTGTGTGTGTGTGTGTGTGTGTCACCACTTGTACTCCTCTGGGAGATAATCCTTTGGATGAGACTTTCATTGTCTTCCAATGAGTGTAGTTTCTATTTTATTGTCTTCCAATGAAGGTAGTTCCTATTTTATTTTCTTCCAATGAGCGTAGTTCCTAATTCTTTCATGATTTTAAGTTCAGTGAAACAGAGGATTCTTCAGAATAGAGAAAAAGATTTCTTGGTTGTTTTGGTTAAACACAATTTTTACCTTCTGGCTACTCGTTATTTTCCAGATTAAGATGGATTCATTAAAGTCTTATCACATTTGTTTGTATTAACTAAAACATTAGTTAACAAAATCAAATCTATTCAATCATATCAAATTGACTGTCTTGTTTTCTTATTGTGTTACATAAAATTATGAAGGTAATGCATACAAATTTCTTGACATAGGACCTTACATACACATTAAGCACTGAAAAATTTATTTATTCCTTTTTTTGTCTTGTATTTTATTGTTTTATTTATTTTTATTATTCTATTATTTATTTATTATTTATTTTTTATTCTGAGACAGGGTCTCACTCTGTCACCCAGGCTGGAGTGCAGTGGCATGATCATGGCTCACAGTAGCCTGGAAATCCTGGGCTCAAGTGACCCTCCCACCTCAGCCTTCTGAGTAGCTGGGACTACAGGTGCATGTTATTACACTCAGCAAATTTTTGTATCTTTTGTAGAGACGGGGTTTTGCCATGGTGCCCAGGCTAGTCTCAAACTCATGGGCTCAGGCGATCCTCCTGTCTTGGACTCCCAAAGTGCTGGAATTATAAGCACGAGCCACCTGGCCTGGCCATGTTTATTTTTAGTTGCATTTATTTTACCTCTGTCTTGGTGTATTGGATTTTTTTTTACGATTTTCTTGAACACATTTTATAAACTAAAGAGATTAATATAAATGTAAAGTTATTAACACTGAATTACTATCACTAAAATATATGTGCATATTTGCCTGATATTCTCATGCTATCAAACAGATTTTTATCGTAATACGTTGCTCTCTAACAGCAGTGGATTCAGAACAAGAGGAGTTTGTGCTCTTTTTATTTGGCTATTTGCCAATTGGATCTTTCAAAGTGTTTCTTTCCTTTGGACAATGAAGTTAGTTTAAATATTATTATATATACACAAAAAGATTTTTAGTTAATTCTTCTGCATACATTCAGGGTTTATGTAGTATTCTGTATCCATATTAAATTGAAATGCATAGAGAGTTTTTGGTGTTGGCTATTACATTTAGTTTATTAAAATCTTGCTGATTTCTTTCTGTATTGTTGAGACGGAAGTCTTTTTAGTGATTGCCTCACAATTTTCCTTGCTGATGGCCCCCGTCAGACAGACTCTGAGCTAATTAACAGAGCTTTGATCTTGACTGCTCCTTCCTCAAATTCTCTGCAGGAAGGAAATGTAGGAATACTTTGTAAAATTTGACTACATAAGGAATGATGATATGATAACAATAAAGATGCTATAGCAGCAGTGTCCAATCATTTGCCTTCCCTGGGCCACATTGGAAGAAGAATTTTCTTCGGCCACACATAAAATATGCTAATGATAGCTGATGAGCTAAAAAAATAATTCACAAAAAAATCTAATAATGTTTTAAGGAAGTTTATGAGTTTGTGTTGGGCTGCATTCATAGCTGTCGTGGGCCACAGGCAGCCCACGGGCCACAGGTCAGACAAGTTTGTGCTGCAGAGATTTGAATAGATTTGAGATATAACACACCAATCTATAAATCCATAACTGGTAAAAAGACAACCATCATAAAGGCAGAGGGTATGATACCCATGATGCCAGACAACTGATTGGACTTACCAAAGCTTTTTTCATCCAACACACAAAATGATAGTGCTCCGTGAGCCATTGAGACAAAGCCTGTTTGAACTGGCCCTAGCTTATATTCTGCCTGTGTCTTTAAGAGCTGAATGTTTTAAGCCTCGAAATTTTCTCATCTGCAGATGAGAAATTAGGGTAATCATAACAATACATCATCGGGATTTTAAAAGTGTGATATGATAATTATAGAACACAAAAAGGCGTTGTCGTGTGTTAGATAAAATTATAAAGTTAATGCATACAAATTTCTTGGCATTGTGCTTTGCATACACAGTAAGTACTTAAGTAGTATTCGCTGTTATTGTCGTCATGCTGCTTCTGTTGCTGTGTGATTGTTGAAATTTTTATTTTAGTGAAATATTTCCATATGAGAAGTACCGGACATTTACAACGTAGTTACAGTGACTGTGTGTCCTCATCCAGTCTGACTGTTTTGATTGTACTTATGGAGGAAACCAAATAAAACATTGAAAAGTTTATGACAAACATTAGATGTAGATCACAATGTTAAGCCATGTTGTAGCTACCTGCAGGCTCAGGATAAGATAGTCAGAGTTTGGTGAGCATAGAGATAGCTCATTGACTTGCAATTTACTTTCACCTGGAGAAAGCAACAACACTATGGTTATGATGTCACAATTGCAGATTCATGCTTTGATGTATTTCTCCTGATTTTCTATTTGACATTAAGAGACAAGACAGTGACTCTTTGGATCCCATCTCATATCTATACCGAATTAACCAACTCACAGCTCAGATAGTACTGAAGAGAGGATCTTGCAATACATTTTCTGCATAAGAATGGCACTGTATTATTCAATTAGCTGAGCAATATTTCCAGGATCAGAATTCCACCCAAACAACTTTTGCTTAGTACAGACCCCAGTTAGCACACTTGTTGAGTCTTCTTTCTTACTACTAACGTGAAAACTCACGAATTTTTTTTGAAACATTTTAATTAAAATCTCCAGAAGGGAATTGTATTTGTGATCTGAAATGTTAGTAGGTTTTTAAAAATTGTTTATTTCAAACATTCTTTCAATGCACCTTAATTTATATAGTATTATGTAAAATCTTTCCTCTTTTAAGAATTTTCCTCTAAGACATACGGCTCATTATATTTTCAATATCACATGCTATGTGGAATAATATAAGTGATTATATGCAATAAGAGACAATGATAAAATTCTCCTGAATCTAGATCATTTTCAGGGTCTTTTATATGATACCTACACACAGTTTCAGATCTGTCATTTAGCTCTGAGTGCCTTTTTGGAGAAAGTGGTTATCAGAGAATCCCTAAATAACCTTCTATCATTTCGTCTGAAGAAGTATTTTCTTAAAATGAAGTATTTTATGAAGCTATGTAATAAGGTGAAAAGCCTCCATAAATTCAGTAACATTAATACAGTCAAAAATTACAATACTTCCGTTACTGTCAGGAGCCACTCGGAAAATATAAATTAATGTCTCTGACAATCCCGTTATAGGAAAAGGCAGTTTTCATTTGAGGTATTTGCTGACAAGACTGCAACTTTATTAATACAAAACATGCCTTTTAACCTTAGGCCCCAAATTTTGGCAGCTGCACAAAATGCAGAAGAGTTTATAGCTGCCTTTACCTATTGTATTGAGACAGTTCTCAAGCACATCTGAGTGCCCAGTGTGTACACCAAATACTGTACTAGACTCGGTGAGAAGCTACCAGAGAATTTATAGGCATGATCCTTGGCCTTGAGAAGTTTACAGTCTAGTTGGGAAAAGAGGATGCAGTCCTACAGAATAATTTGAAGAAAAATTCCTAGCAATATTCCGAAAAGTGAAAAACAAATAGAAACCAAATACAAATTGTCTTTGTAGAGAAACATATGCGTTAATTTTGCAATGATAAAGTTAGCTCTTTTTGTACGCTTTTAGGTATGAAATTCTGTGTCTATTTCACTCTAACCTTTCTGATTTATACAGGAGATCATACAGGAAGCTCCATAATGAACCAGAAAATGTGGGATATAATAAGTCATCTTGACATCAGTTCATACCACTTCTGCTCTGCAGCATCTTTCATCTTAGGAGTCCTTTTTCAAAGCCTAAGGCTAGGCTAGGCCTGCCTCTCAACTAGTGCACATATTTTACCTTGTTTCTCTCTAAAAACTGGACAGTGATGAAATCTATAAATTTTGCTTCTGTTTTTCATATTCACTGTATTCCTTCTGAAGCCTTCTAGCCAAATTAGATTTAAAACTATGAGAAAATGCTTTCCGAGCCTGGCTTTCCATGGTAGAAGTCAAATATTTATTTAATACAAGTGCTATTGAGAAATAACAATCTCTTTCTTTTGTGTTTTATAAAATAAGTCTCTCTTGAGACCAAGGCATTTTGTTTTGTTATTATTTTGTTTTTGCAATATATTGTATGTATTAAACTGGCAGAATAGCCTTTTGTTAGATAGGAGGTTGGAATATTCCTAATAAATAATCATTGGCACTCCAACCTTACACATTTTACTTTCAGTTCTATTTGGACTAAATGCTACATATTTCCACTCTTCTATTTTGTAAACATTTTTCACGATTCTGTGGTTGTCTCCCATTTCCTTCATGCATATTCTCTCCCATCAGATGGAAAGACTCACTCATCACAAACCAGTTATAGCTTTGTGACTATAGCGTGTCTATATGAAGCTGAAAAGCAGCACCCTGTAGTTCAGATTTTGCTATGGAATCCATGAGTCTAAACACTGTTGCTCAAAGTGTTCTCTTTGAAGTCTTCGAACCAACTGCATTAGAATCAACTGGGGAACTCATTTAGAGATACACATTTCTGGACTCTACCTCAGGCCTAATGAATCAGAATCACTGTAGACTCTGCTTTTGTTTATATTATTACGCTTTTTCTAGAATGCTCTTTCTCTCTGCATAAATTCTGTCCATCTATTAAGGCTGAGCTCAGATATAGCCTATTCTATGAAGCCATTCTTTATCCACTTCCTTTTAACACATGTGACCTTCTCTGAAATTGTGGCACAAGATGACAGGGGGCATTAGATCTGGGGTACACAGGATGTTTGGGGGAAATGGGATAGGTCATCCGGGAGAAATGTGATAGGAAGCATCTAAGATTTGCACTTATATTTGTACTTGTATTTAGAAACCTGAGCTGAAAATGCTACAAATAATGAAGTAATCATCAACATGACATCTGTGTTTAAAGGGGGTCTGGTGACACAATTTTGCAATAAAAACCTATGTTAAAAGTGGGATAAAATGGCAAGTCTTCTAGGCAAAAACATGTTCAATAGAAGAGATGGAAGTTGTGGTATAGTCTTTGAAAGGAGACAGATAACATCCTAATTAAGCATGCAAATTTATGAGAATATTTTACATTAGATTCATGTTAGAACAATGGAGTAAGGTATAAAAACAGAAAACTGACAGAGATATTGAAAGTAAAGTCATAGATAAAACTATTATTAAATAGCAGAGCTGGGGTATTGACCTAGGAGGGCCTGACTTCAAAGCCTATGCTCTGAACCTCTTAATTGCATCTTTGTCCAAACTGTGTTTTTACCCTAGGATGTTCTTCCCCTCTGTGTTTGCTGTAGAAACCCTGTCCCACATTCTGCATAGCAGTGCCCTTCCAGGCTGCTAGGGCCACCCCACTCTGACAGTAACACTGACTTCTAACTCTGTTCCACCACTTTCATTTGAAGAGCATGGAGGTGCACTTTGCTGGCCTCTTTTGCTGAAATAGTTGTCTTGAGGTTGAAAATACCAAGGACTAGTTCACTTTCCTTAGGAGACCAGGGCCACAGGAGGAGCTGTCCAGCAAAAAAGGAGGTCTGAGGACCATCTATATCAGCATTATTTGTTTGAAAGGCATATTTCCTGGCCTTACCCCATATATCTTGAATCAGAATCTTTAGCTTGGAACACGGGAATTTTCATTTTTAACAGTTACCCCAGGTAATTCTGATATATAATGGAATTTGAGAATCAATAATTCTAGTTATTCCAGAAAGCTGACCAACATGCTAAGTCCTAGTTCATCTCAAATGTTTCCATTTCACTGAGACAGCCCAGAAGACTAATTTTCAGTTTATTTTCTATAGCATTAAAAAGCAAAGGTGTGAACAATACTTATTTCATCTAGGGCAAACATCTCTAAACAACACCTGACATCTGGCCTCTGCTTGGCCGTCCCACTTGTGGATCATTAGTTACAACAGTTTTAGAAGGAATTATTAGGAAAGACAACTTAAAAAATGCAGAAAATCAGCTAAAACATTAGCTGAATGGAGAATTTAAGCTTATTTCCTAATCATATTTCACAAGGAAAGAGTCAGCTGATGAATTTTAAAATTGCAATAAGCTAGATTTTTGCTGTACTCTAAGAACATAAACTTAGTTGTTTGCAGTGTGTAAATATTCTTCCAATTCCTTTGACAACATCTAAAGAAAGAAATAACTCTTGTTTTAGAAATAAGGGAGAAAATTACTAATTTTAAAATGATAATGGATTAAATAACTGTTGTCAACAAAAGTCCCTTGATTCCTGGAACCATGATTCAGAAGCCTCCTGCTATTTCTTTTTGAGGAAATGTGATTCATTTTTCATTGAGCTGCCAACTCTCTCCATGAAATTTATGCATTGATACTAGGACATTAACAAACATAAGAATAAAACCAATGTATATGTCATTTACGAAGGAAATTATGTTATGGATTTTTTAAATTTAATTTTACCTCCTGAAAAAGTAGTGTCAGACTCCTCACAGAGACAAGGGTGTTGGGGAGAGGGATTAGTGATTGTGTACTGGAAACATATTTCTGCTTTTGAAACAGTGAAAATTCTTCTTAATGTTATTATGGCTCACATGTTCCTACAATTTATCCTTTTTCCAAAGACATTGTTTCTGTTCTCAATTTACATTGCATTTCCCTTATCAGTATTCCTTTCTCAGAAATGCAGAATGAATGTTTCTAGTTTCTACTCTGGCATTTGTTCTGAGCAAAGGGTTGTATTTCCTATATCTCACATACCTTTTTCAAAGCTCCCTTGTAAATAACTCTTCGATAATAGTAACTTTTATTCAATAATAACAATTATTGAATATCTACTAGACATGTGTGATAATACATTATTGCTAATGCTTATAAACATTCTGCTGATAGCACATTACCTTTTGTAGTGTGTTGTTATATTGATGGCTCCCAAGAAACCATGCCTCCTAGAATATGTTGCCATGTGTGCTCCCTTCCTACTCTGAGCTTGGCCACGTGACTCACTTTGTCCAATGGGACATCAGCAAATGTGATGCAAGCATAGGTTTGACGAGCACAGGTAACTGACTCCAAAGCTGATACTGCTCATCGCATGACGGTTGATAAGTTGAGGGACAAGGTGTTGGAGCAAGGAATGTGACTTTATTTCACATATCCAGCCAACAGAGAAGATGGCAGACTAATGTGCTAAAGGCATGTTAAAAGACATGAGTCTCAAGTTTCCTTTTTATTGTGGAAGGAGAACAAGTAGGGTATTGAGATTAGCAGGTGATTGGTGACCACAGACATCTGGGCATCAGCAGGAGACCTAAGAGTTGTCAAAACTTCTTTGTCCTTGGTCAAGTTACAGTGCTCCTGCAAATCTTTAACACAACATTGATATTTGTGTTTAAACCCTCCTTATCCTCTCAGGGATTAGTTTGGGGAAGGGACTATTCTTATCCTTGCTTTAAAGTTAAAATATAAACTAAATTCCTCCCATAGTTAGCTTGGCCTGCGTGCATGAATAAGCAAAGGCAGCTTGTGAGGTTAGAAACAAGACGGAGTCAGCTATGCTAGATTTCTCTCACTGTTACACATATCTAGTCTTGTACTTTTGAAACTCTTCTTCTTGAGACTAAACTGTTATATTGTAAGGGAGAATAGGCCATTTTGCTTGAAAGAGGGAGACTACCTAGAGAGATTCTAGAAGATGAAACAGTATGTAGAAGGAAAGGTCAGGTAAATTGGAGCCCTAGTCAACTCCCAGATCAACTCAGCTTCTTAGGTAATTTCAGCCAATAACATGTGGAGCAGAAGTACAACCTTGTCAAACAAAGGAATTATGAGAAATAATAAATTGCTACTATTTATTTTAGGATAATTATGTTATTTTAGGACACTAATCTTGGGGTGACTTATTTCACAGTGATAGATCATTGAAGATTTTATAGATGAGGAATTTTGTGCACCAAAGATATTAAGCAAATCATTCAAGATCCTACAGTTACTACATGGCTTTGTGGTAGTCAAGACATGATTGTCCCTAATGATACTCACCTCATGTTATGCATATTCCTGTGAATTGTGCTATCACATGCAATGTAACTGACCAGTGTAATTAATCCAATATTTCCGAAATTGCAATTTGTGATTTCTGAATTTGATTTATAAAACACATCACAGCTTCTGCTTTCTCTCTTGGATAACTTGCTCTAGGGGAAACCAGCTGCCATATTGTGAGGACTCTCAGTAGCTCCGTGGGGAGGCCCATAAGAGAAAGAATTGAGGTCTCTTGCAAATAATCAGCATTAATAGTCCAGCAGTTTAAGTGAGCCCCAACCACTCCTTCAGACTGCAGACCTAGCTGACAACTACTTTGAAATCTTAGGAAAGAATCTAAGCCAAAAACTACTCAACAAGGATACTCCTGAATTTACGAATAATGTGGAGACTTAAAATGAAAAGTACTTATGGTTTAAATCTGTGAAAGTGTTTATTACATAGCAATAGATAACTAGATTACCACCCCTACACATTTTTTTTTTTTTTACTGCACAATGCCACCTACAAGCAGCAGCCTTGTATACTGATCTGTTAACAGTCAATGTTTAACAGATTTTCAAGTTCAGTCTTGAATTCATGATCAAACCAATGTAGAATAAAGATTTCTTAGTTGTCTAAGGTCAAGAAAATCCATTATCACTTCAATAAAGTTGATTTATTGCTTTCTTTAGTAAAATGAGGCATTCAATATTCTGGACAATTGAGTAGTACTCCAATATTATATTTTCTCAAATTTTGCATGAATGAGGATTCAACAAAAATACACAAATGCACATGTATCTTGTTACAACAAGTTAGCCTTTCATTAGATTCATTATTAATATTTTGCGTAGATATATACGTGCTCTGAATTTCAAATTAATTTTGGTATTAGAATTTTTCATATAGCATTTACAAGTTAGTCTTTTTTGAAGATGTAGACATATCCTGAATGTCTAATTCAATTATTGAATTTACAGAACTGAGATTTCTAATATTCAGATGAATATAATAATTCTTACACTTAAGGAAGATACCTTGATAAATCTCCATTGACTTCATTGAATAACTCTGAATTAGTGTCAAATATTCTGATATTACAAATGAAAATGAGATTATTCCCATCTAGGATCCTAAAATGAACTCCTTTAAAGTAGCATGTGTATAGTATTGAGTGGCTTATATACAAAATCCCATAGCATGTGTAATTTCAATACATTCACTTTGAAGGACTTCCTAGTAGTTATTTATACTAAAAACACACTTATTAAGCTTCAGTGCACTTTTCAGGAACTAACTAGTCAATTATTTTAGTGCCCGTTAGATAAAATAATAATATATAAAAATAAGATCCTGCCCTATCTCATGTAATAATACATTAGGATTTGGTAATTAAGTGCTGCAGCTCTGGAATTGAATAGAAATATGTTTTTAATACCATTTACAGCACTTACTCTAGCCCTGTGACCTTTAATAAGCAAATCATTCTCTCCAAACATCAAAATTATATCATCTGTACAACAAATAGTAACAGCAACCTCATAGGTAGTTTTGATAACTAAATGAATAAATGTAATGATTCATAGGATTAATTAATGGAAGGAAAATAGTATACTATATCTGACACAGAATAAGTACTCAGTAAATGTTATTATTACTATTATTAATTATTATTTTATGGCAATAATACTTTGTTTTTGCCAAAAGTTTCTGAAATTGTCTCAGCTCATATTCATTTTGATGAGGCAAAATTGATGTGATTATATCTTGTATCTTGCCTGAACTATGCATTGAACAAATGTTGAATTAGAAGTTAGTAAAATAATCTTGGGCACTAAAGAGAGAAGAGCCACAGAGCAATGAAAAACTTGCATTATTTTGCCTGTTTTATGCCATTGGTAAAATAATGTTAGTTTTTAATTGCATTGTGACTCTTCTCTCTTTAATGTCATTTTCTTCCTTTTGGAATCACCTCAAAAACTGACTTATAATTAAAACTAAAAATAAGGTGTAAAAAACTACAACTGAAAAAATGGTTAAGATGGTAAAACAGAAAAAGGACCTATTGTCTCTCTTAGAAAGATTAGTAGATGCTTGCCTTTCTGAAAAAAAAAAAATTACATTATTTTTCAATATTATTTTATTGTTGTATTTGCAAATCTAGAATTGATATTTGAAGATAATAGTCCAACTACTTACCTTTTTCAGGTACTTTATTTCAAATTAGAATTTACCAATTTTGTTTTGTGATTAAATTAATTATATTACAACATGGGTTACTTTATCCATACTAATCGCTGCTGGAGTGTATTGTTTTGAAGTCAGATTGCTTTTATCACACCCTTTTATCATATAAATTGAAGAGATAATGTTGAAATCTGTGTATTAAAATACATTTCAATGAACCATCAACAAATCTTTACATAAGTAATTATGCATTTTAAAACCATGACAGAAAAGTAATCTTGTTGCTCAGGAAAGTGATGTAATTAGAACATCCGTGCAAATTAGAACTCAAGAATCTTATGATAACCATGAAATTAACTTTTAAACAATGGAAATTTATAGTCTGTCCTTTTGGTGGAAAAATAGAAAAACTGAAATCTAACAAAGAATGCAATCAGTATAAGACTAAGGACTAAATTGTAGAAGTATAATAAGAACTAACGGTAAACTTTACTGCACAGCTTGTAATTAAATAATTTCATAAACAGCCCATATCATGAAATAATACAACAGATGGATTATATTGAAATTCATTTAAAAATGACATTATTGAATCTGATGAAATTTGGAGCATTGCTATTCTTAGTGGGAATTGATTATCCCAGGTTGTGGTGGAGGCCTTAATATTTAGGATAGGTACTAGTTGATTTCATAATAATTGAAATAATTTCCAAATAATTGAAATAAAGAGATTAAATGTACACACAATTTATGCTGAACTTATAATCAATAAACAATGTATTATTTAAGAAAAACTAATTATAGATATATAATATTTAGCAAATATATGTGTGTATATATATATACAATTATAATGCTGAATGTCTTAAATTGACAACTGAGATCAAAGAAGTGCCCATCTATCTTCTCTTTTAAATTGTGAGTAATTATGATTTGGTCACACAAACTCATCCTTTTCAACTTTTCTTAATCATAATATATCATGATTTTTTAATCTGTAACTTTTCTAGAGAGAACTACAATGTTATAAAAATTATACAGCAGTTTTGTGAAGTAGACTAAGGTAAAGTAGGATCACAAATCTCATTTCTAATTATAACCTACTTTGCATAATTAAATGTCTGTTGATTAAGCAAATAGATACTAGGTTTAATAGTGTACAGTATATAGTAAATGCAATAAGTTATTATCACAATTGTGAAAGTCAGTTATCTCTCTAACATTCAAAATTCTCTATTAATTTAAAACGAAATGCTAATTTGCGATACTAAGTTTGAAGTGACTAGTTTCATTTGAAAGAATAAGTAGATATTTGCTGTGTGTCTCCTGTTTTCACATAAAGAATTTTTCTTTATAACTTCTTCAACTAACTTATTTTTATTATGTTTTATTTAATTCTTATTATGGATAAGAATCATATCTTACTAGAAATTGTGGAGACTTTCCACCAAATTACATTTCTATTTACCCAATATTTTTATTATTTCAAGAGGGGTTTATTTCAGGCCATCTGAAATCCTCAAATTAGATACCTTCCTCTTTCTGTTTAACAGTGCTTTGTAAAAAGAAATAACTCTCTTACACATGGAAAAGTCTCAGGTAACTCCCTTTTTTACTGAAGCAAATGAAAGTAAAACTTGTTGTCCATTGGAACATCACACACCGGGGCCTATCATGGGGGGGGAGGGGGGAGGGATTGCATTGGGAGTTATACCTGATGTAAATGATGAGTTGAGGGTTGCTGATGAGTTGATGGGTGCAGCACACCAACATGGCACAAGTATACGTATGTAACAAACCTGCACGTTATGCACATGTACCCTAGAACTTAAAGTATAATAATAATAATAAATAAATAAATTTAAAAAAAATTAAAAAAAATAAAATCAAAGTGTTCAGTTATTGCAAAAGTAATGGCTTATTTATTAGACAGGGATAATGAATCAAGATTCAGTGAAATATGTTTATATCAATAAATATGTTAAAACACTCTGGTTAACCATGATTCTGACAATAAAAACCAATTACTTGCAAGTTGGGTCCCATCTAATTCCAGAACCAGTAATAACCAAATATAGCAAGATATTAATAACTGTAGCCTATCAGTATTTGTTTTGATACCACAACTCTGTAACATATATCTAATGTCCTTGGATTGACCAGAGTCATGTATACAGATGAGAAGAATCAATCTTCAGTGCACTTACAAATTCTATTTACTTAGCTTTCTTAGAGTCTCATCTTTACTGTGATCTTTTCTGCATTGTTTATCTCTAAATGCAGAGCATGGGAAAGAACTAATCTCATAAGAGCAAATCTGATATAACAGGTCACATTTCTCCACATAAACGGGTAATACTGTTAGGAGAATATGTTCATAGACTGTGAACTTGAAATTTACATAAAACTATTGAGAAGAGTGGAGAAAAATAATTAATACATTAATGAGTACTGACGTCCCTTCACAATTTGTTGCAGCAGTCATATGAAGCAGCATCTGAAAGATTTATATGACATCTCTAAAATGTTCTAATCCTGTGGTTCTCAAAATTTTTCTTTCATAAGAATCACCTGAGGAACCTGTTTCACATCCAAGGGCAAAGATTTTGAAGTTGAGCCCTAAAAATTCCCTAATCTTATCTGAGGAATTTCAACTCAAACCATCAGATAAAATCTTCTCAGTTCTTATCTCATCCAGTGACAGAAACATAATTTGTGTCTGAATATTGTAGAGATAGCATCAAACCTACAATGCCAGACCTTGCTAGATTTTTATTCTGTGCTTATCAATTTCTCCTGGATTTTAAATTTTATCTAGAAGAATTTGCCTTGAATTTTAACATCATATAATGAGTTGTTCATTTTAAAAAATAGTTTGGAAGGAGGGGCCAAGATGGCCGACCAGAAACAGCTGTGGTCAGAGGCTCCTACCGAGAAGAATGAAATGGTGAGTAAATTATGTACCAGTTACTGAGGTACCCATATTCTCTCATTGGGACTGACTAGATGGTTGGCATGATCCAAGGAGAGTGAGACAAAGCAGGGTGGAGTTACAACCCACCCAGGAGACACTTGGGGTAAGGAGAGCTCCCACCTCCAGCCAAGGGCAGTAGTGAGTGATTGTGCTACCCCACAATAAACGGGTGGAGGGAAATTTACCAAGCAAATAGAAAGCAGAAAAAAGCAAAGGTTGCAATCCTAGTTTCTGACAAAAAGGACTTTAAACGAACAAAGATCAAGACATACAAACAAGGGCATCACATAATGATAAAGGGCTCAATTCAACAAGAAGAGCTAACTATCCTAAATATAAATGCACACCATACAGGAACACCCAGATTCATAAAACAAATTCCTGGAGACCTACAAAGAGACTTACACTCCCACACAATAATAGTGGGAGACTTTAGCAGCCCACTGTCTATGTTAGACAGATCATAGAGACAGAAAGTTAACAAAGATATTCAGGACTTGAACTTAGCACTGGATCAAGTGGACCTGATAGATATCTACAGAACTATCTACCCCAAAACAACAGAGTATACATTCTTCTTGGAGCCACGTGACACTTACTTTAAAATTGAATCACGTGATTGGAAGTAAAACCTGCCTCAAAAAATGCAAAAGAATTGAAATCATAGCAGTCAATCAGACCACGGCACAATTGGATTGGATTGGAGCTCAAGATTCAGAAACTCACTCCACATATGTAGTTCCACATAACTATATGGCAATTGAACAATGTACTGCTTAATGACTCCTGGGTAAATAATGAAATAAAGGTAGAAATCAAGAAGTTCTTTGAAACCAATGAGAAAAAAGAGACTATGTACCAGAATCTCTGGGATGCAGTTAAAGCAGTGTTAAGGGGAAAATTATCATTAAATGTCTACATCAAAAAGCTGGAAAGATTTCAAATCGGCATCCTATCATCACAACTAAAAGAACTAGAGAACTAAGAGCAAACAAGCCTCAAAACTAGCAAAAGACAAGAAGTAAACAAGATCAGAGCGAAACTGAAGAAGAAAGAGACATGAAAATTTTGGGGGAAAAAGTTAATAAAATAGACCACTAGCTACACTAATGAAGAGAAAAAAAGAGAAGAATCAAATAGATACAATAAAAAATTATAAAGGAGATATCAACACTAACCCCACAGAAACACAAACAACTATCAGAAAATACTACAAACACCTCTATGTAAATAAACAAGAAAATCTGGAAGAAATGGACAAATTCATGGACACATACACCCTCCAAAGACTGAACCAGGAAGAAGTTGAGTCCCTGAATAGACCAATAACATATTCTGAGATTGAGGCAGTAATAAATAGCCTACCAACCAAAAAGAAGCCCTGGACCAGACAGAATTACAGCTGTATTCTACCAGAGGTACAAAGAGGAGCTGGTACCATTTCTTTGAAACTATTTCAAACAATTGAAAAGGAGGAACTCCTCCATAACTCATTTATGAGGCCAGCGTCATCCTGATACCAAAACCTGGCAGAGATACAACAAAAAAAGAAAACTTTCTGGCCAATATTCCTGATGAGCATTAATGCAAAAATCCTCAATAAAATATTGGTAAACTGAATCCAGCAGCATATCAAGAAGCTTATCCACCATGATCAAATTGGCTTCATCCCCAGGATACAAGGCTGGATCAACATATGGTAATTAATAAACATAATTAATCACATAAACAGAACTTAAGACAAAAACTTCATGATTATCTCAATAGATGCAGAAAAGGCCTTAAATAAAATTCCACCTACCTTCATATTAAAAACTCTCAATAAACTAGGTATTAATGGATTATACCTCAAAATAATAAGAGACATTTATGACAAACCCACAGCCAATATCATACTGAAAGGCCAAAAACTGGAAGCTTTTTCCTTGAAAACTGGTGCAAGATAAGGGTGTTCTATCTTACGACTCCTATCAAACATAGTATTGGAAGTTCTGGTTAGGGTAATCAGGCAAGAGAAGGACATAAAGCATATTCAAATAGGAAGCGAAAAAGTCCAACTGTCTCTTTTTGCAAGATGAGATGATCCTATATCTAGAACATCTCAGCTGAAAAGCTTCTTAAGCTGCTAAGCAATTTCTGCAAATTCTCAGGATACAAAGTTAATGTGCAAAAATCGCTAGCATTCCTATACACCACCAACAAGCAAGCAGAGAGCCAAATCATGAATGAACTTCCATTCACAATTGCTATAAAGAGAATTAAATACCTAGGAATATGGCTAACAAGGAAAGTGAAGGAACTCTTCAAGGAGAACTATGACCACTGCTCAAGGAAGTCAGAGAAGACACAACCAAATGGAAAAACATTCCATGCTTATGGATAGGAAGAGTCAATATCATGAAAATGGCCATACTGCCCAAAGTAATTTATAGATTCAATGCTATTCTCATTAAACTACCATTGACATTCTTCACAGAATTAGAAAAAAAAAAAACTAGTTTAAAATTCATATGGAACAAAAAAACAGAGCCTGTATAGATGAGACAATCCTAAGCAAAATGAACAAAGCTGGAGGCAACACGCTACCGGACTTCAAACTATACTACAAGGCTACTGTAATGAAAACAGCATGGTACTGGTACAAAAACAGACACATAAACCAATGGAACAGAATAGAGATCTCAAAAATTAGACTGCATATCTACAACCATCTGATCCTCAACAAACCTGACAAAAACAATCAATGGGGAAAAGATAGCCTATTTAATGAATTGTGCTGGGAGAACTGGCTAGTCATATGCAGGAAATTGAAACTGGAGCTCTTCCTTGTACCTTATACAAAAATAACTCAAGATGGATTAAAAACTTAAAACCCACAACTATAAAAACCCTAGAAAAAAATCTAGGCAATACCATTCAGGACATAAGCGTGGACAAAGATTTCATGACAAAAACGTCAAAAGCCATTGCAACAAAAGCAAACATTGACAAATGTAATCTCATTAAACTAAAGAGCTTCTGCACAGCAAAAGAAATAATCATCAGAGTGAACAACCTACAGAATGGGAGAAATTTTTTGCAATTTTTCAATATGACAAAGGCCTAATATCCAGAGTCTACAAGGTACTTAAATAAATTTACAAAAAAAAAAAAAATTACAAAGTGGACAAAGGACATGAGCAGACACTTCTCAAAGTAAGACATATATGCAGCCAACAATATTTTTGAAACCTCAATTAGAGGAATGCAAATTAAAACCACAATGAGATATCATGTCATGTTTGTCAGAATGGCAGTTACTAAAAAGTCCAGAAACAGATGATGGTAAAGCTGTGGAGAAATAGGAACACTTTTACACTGTTGGTGGGAGTGTAAATTAGTTCAACAATTTGCAAGACAGTGTGGGAATTCCTAAAAGATCTAGCGCCAGAAATACAATTTGACCCAGCAATTCAATTACTGGATGTATACCAAAAGGAATAGAAATCATTCTATTTTAAAGGTATATGAATGTGTACATTCATTGCAACACTATTCACAATAGCAAAAACATGGTATCAATCCAAATGCTCATCAATGATAGACCTGATAAAGAAAATGTGGTACATATACACCATGGGATACTAGGCAGCCATAAAAAGGAACAAGATCATGTCCTTTGCAGGGACACGGATGGAACTAGAAGCAATTATTCTCAGCAAACAAATGTAGCAACAAAAAACAAACATTGCATGTTCTCAGTTATAAGTGGGATCTGAACAATGAGAAAACAAGGGCACGGGGAGGGGAGCAACACATACTGGGGCCTGTTGGGAGGTGGTGGGGGGAGGGAGAGCATCATGGAAAATAGCTAACGCATGCTGGGCTTAATACCTAGGTGATGGGTTAGTAGTTGCAACAAGCCAACATGGCACACATTTACCTATGTAACAAACCTGTACATCCTGCACATGTATTCCAGAACTTAAAATAAAGTAAAATTATATTTCAGAAAATAATTTGAGGAGAATCCTCTATTAATCACTATTTTATTTTATTTCTTCATCTTTCATTCTTTACTGGCCTTTAAAAGTAAGTAAGATGAATGTTTTAAAGTATCAAGAATTTGTTCTTTTAGGAATTTTGGAGTTATCTTTAGTCATCTTTATATTTGAACTAAATAAGTTTTTTAATTATTTTACACAAGTTAAACATCCAAGTTGGTAATGACTATTACTAGATAAAAATTTTATTTTGCATATTATTAACCCAAGATAATAGCAGTTGTAATCACAACACCCTGAAGTTTATAAGATGATCTGACTTACTCTACTTCAAATTAAATTTACATGCAGTATTTCTTTGCCTTGGAGAAATGTTGTAAGTTTATTTTATGTTAGTTTTGGCCAGAGATCATTGATTACTTTATAGGAGATGCTTGTTAAGAAATTGCAGTGTAGTCTACATGTACATTTGCAGTTTTTTTTTTACCTGGAACAGAGCTATGGGGAAAAATGCCTCAACAAGCAAGCAAAATAAAATGTAGTCACAGCATTTCCAGTTTTGTTTTATTATTCCACATTAATTTAACAGTGGTGCTTTCACACATTGCCCTGTGACAGTCTTCAGTTGTATGGTTATTTCTTACTTAAAATCCAATTTTCTTCCTAGAGTAGTGAAAGCTGAACTTTTTAAAACAGGCAATTTAATTATATAAGCAAGTGGAAAAATTGGTTGGCAACACACTGTCTTTTTGAAAATATTTACTACAAAAGCAGTGGCAAAAGCACTACAATATGCGTTTACTTTTGAAATCTTCATCAGTTAATACTCCTTGATTCCAGGAAAGGTAACAATTATCATTATCATTTGCTGAGCTGACATATAGTACAAGATACTTTACATGTATTATTTCTAAACCTCACAACAACTTTGCAAATCTGGTGTTAACATTCCAGTTTTAAAGATAAGAAAACAAGAACACAAATTAATTTGCTTAAGGTCATAGTTCTAAAAAATACTAACGCCAGGATTCAAACTCAGTTCTGTTGAATCCAAGTCCTCATTGCATTCCACTATCTACACGTTTTCTCTGTAATTATCCTTCTGCTTATAACCATGCCATTCCTCTACTGTTGCTAAAAGGCAATTCCTTTTCTTCCACTTTTCTTAAATATAGTGGCCAGGGAAATGTGGAGGGCATTAAGTTACAATGTTTGCTTGCTCAAAGGGCAGGATACCATCAGAATGTTATCACTGCCATAGCCTATTCAATTTTTCACCATTGTTCAGTTCCTCTTATCAATTTTCCAGCTTTAAAATAAAAATAATCTGTCAGGCAGTTTTCTTCTTACAGTGTCAAATGTTATTTTCTCTCATCTCCTCAGGCTGCAACTAAATGTATGGGGTAGAAATCCTCCAAACACAGAAACAATTGACTGAAAGAGTTTTCATTTTTAGCTACAGATTCTACTTGGTATTTTTCACTTTTATTTTGTGAGTTTACTTTTGCTTCATCACAAAGCTCACAGGAAAAATTTGGGTAGTAGAGAAGTTCTTCTGTTATCCCGCATCGCCATAGAGGAAAGTGTTTGGCTTAAACAGATACTCTGACAGCACTTTAAAGGGAACCACACAAGAAGTACTCTTTGTAATGAAATTAAAATTTTTAAATTATTCAATAAAAATTCTTCAAACACACTTTCTATGTAACCTGCTAGGTTTAAACAAATAGGTATTAAGCCCTGTGAGGCAGAGTTGCTTATATTTACAGCTGTCAAGCTGAGAATTATATTGCTACATGATTGTCATTGCCCAAGGGACACTTAGAAGAATCCATTTATGTATACTTGAAGTCACTAATAAATCTATAGTCTTCTCTCTGCCCTTCTTTATTTCTTACTATTCGACCCTCCGCTCTCATCTCCTTCTTTATGCCCTTTCTTTACGCTTTTCTCTCTTTGCAAAATGGAATGATCATAGCAAGTCTGTTAACTTTTGGATTGACTGGCTTCTTATACTTTAACTCTCTTAATTTGGAAAATAAGATTTATCCATGGGTGAGGAATTTCAAGCATTAGCAAGAAGACAAACATATTATCGGTTGATTGATGACATTTGGCTTGAAAGGAGGGAATGGTTAGAGGTAAGGAACATGTGACTCAAATTGTACCCAGCAAGCAGACAAGTTCTAGAAATCAACCTGAGATAACGATTTCTTGGTTATTTTGGAGTTGGAGTGGGGAATAGTGTTAACTGTAGAGGGCCTCACATTTTTTCTGCACTCTCAGCCAACAGCCAGTGAGCTCTAATAGGCAGAGGCTATATTCTGATATTAATCTATAGGAAAATATTCAGAAATTTGACAACATTTTTTGACATGGAAATTTTGATATTAGTGGGAAAAATAAAAGTCTTGTACATTTTTCAGATATTCAAGGTAATATAACTAGTGGATTATGGAATACTATTTTTTTAAATCCTGGGAGAAAACTTCAGAGAGAGAGGCTTCAGTATGTTTGGTATAAGCTTTCCCAAAGTATCAATACCTGCTCACTTTGTTTTAATATGTATTATTCCAAGATTTATGTGATGAATTTCCTGGATTCTCTGACTTTGATAAATGAACCATCTAATGATTGAGGGGAAACTTGAAAATAGGTACTTCGTATGATCTCTTGGGCTCTTTGTTCGTTAACATATGTCAAGCTCCCCAACTTCTTCATGGTGGACTATGGAAATGCTTTAAGGAAACTCCTGGAAGTATTACACTGGAACTCCTGGAAGTATGCAGATGCACTATACTAATTACATCATATCACTAGATCTTAACCAGGAATGCAGTGTCAGAATCATCTGTTAAGTTTAATTAAAAATACCCATACCTGGACTCTACTCCAGACCTACTAAATCATAATGCCCAGACGTTGTATCTGAATATATGTACATTTTTTTCTGAACAAAAGGCACTCAACGTGATAGTGACAGCCAATTTTTACTTAACAAAAGAAACAGATATATATTAGATAACTTATAGAAAAAGACAACTCACTTATTTTTTGAACCCATGTGACAGTTTTCTGCAACATAGAAGCACAGTAAGAGAAGACTATAGGTCTCGGGATACACACATACTTAAATGTATTTTAAGTACGTTTTACAGAATGAATATCAGTTTGCATTTTCAATAGAAATACAAGAGGTTTCCTATTACCACAAATTATTGCCAACGTTTAATATTATGCTAAATATATCTCAATAAAGCTGTTAAATATGTTTGAGAAACTTTTAAAGTTATTGTTCTATTGTTTTGGAGCTACTTGTACAAGATGAGAGTCAGTATTTTGTGATTATTGAATCTTTCATAGAATCCAAGTATAAAATGTTCTGGTTTGGGAATTATTGGCAATGATATGTTCAGTAGTAGTGGGAGATATTTTATTATTTTAATATATGTAATTATTTTTTGTATATTTCTACCTTGCCATTTCATTGTGTATTTATTTGGCACTTGACATTTTTCCAGAAATACATTACCTTCATTTATTTTTTAAAAAATATTTTCATAATGTTAGTTACAGTATTATTTTACATTGTTATCTCTACTTTGACCCTAGTCACTATACATATTTAAATCTGTATTTGTTCTCTCTGCTTTTGTTTTTCTTCATTAATCTTGTTACTTATCCTTTTTACCATTGTTTTAAAATAATCAGTTCTTGGTTTTGTCAATCACTCTGAATATATCATTGTCCTCTATTATTATTTCTTATTTCTTTGAGTTTACTCTGTTGTTCTTTTTCTAGCTTCTTGAATTGAATACATAGTTCATTTAGTTTCAATCTTTTTCATTTTTTTTAATATGTGTATTCAAAGCTCTAAATTCCCTCTGAAGTACTGTTTTAGCCAAATACCACAAATTTGAACATGCAACACTTGGTCAGTTAGTCATATTGAGTAATTTACATGAAAATTTCCTCATAAACTATGGAGTTATCTAGTGGTATATGTAGTTTTAATATTGAGATTTATGTAGTCTGGGAGGCTATTTTTCTGTTATTGGTTTTTCCTTTACTTCATTTTGCTCAGATCACATAGACTGTGCTATATCTTCTTGGAAACATGTCACACGAAATACATAAGCTTCTGGGTGAAGACAGAGATGTAGTTAAAATGAACGAAGGAAAGGAGCACTATTTTTACTTGATGTCTAATAGGCATTTCAAAATTACCATAACTACAGCTTCACCCTTGTTATTCTCCCAAACCTGCTCTTTGCAGGTTTCCCCATTTCAGTTTATGACAGTCTCTGTTCCCTCAGTTATTAAGAAAAATATATATATTTTTTGATTTACGTCTTTTTATTTTGCTTCATATAAAATCTGTCAGCGAATCATGTTGCCTGTACCTTTAAAATAATTTATAATGTAGTAAGTTATTACTGCCTATGCTGCTATTGTCCTGGGCCAGCAGTTCTGACTACTGAAGGTGATTTTTGCCCTCAGAGGACATTTGGAAATGTTGGGAGACATTTTCAGTTGCCACAACTAGGGGCAGGGTTGCTACTGGCCTCTGGTGGGTCGGGGCCAGAGGTTCTGCTAAATATCCTACAATGCACAGAGCACTTAATCACCTCAAGACATACACAACGCAGAATTACCTGCCCCAAATGTCAATAATTCCAAGGTTTAGAAGGTTCTGTCCTGGGCCACAGAACTAGTATTGGTCACCTAAATTATTCCAATAGCTTCCTTACATTTTCCCAGGTTTCTACTTTGTTCGTCTGTATTTTACACACCAGCTAAAGTATCCTGCTTAAAATTGTCATGCAATTTTACTCTCTCATCACAGTCCTCCAATGGTGACCTGTATCACTCAGAGTAAAGGTCAAAGTCTTCATACTGGCCTACAAGGCTATACATAATCTGTCCCACTCATCATTTTCTTTCTGATATCTTGTACTATTACTCTTATGCTCACTCACTCTATAATAGTCACATAGGCCACCTTGCTATATCTTGAATGCATGCTAGACTAACTGCCACCTTTATATATTTGTTTAGACTAGAATGCTCTTCTCTCAAAAATATTTATGGTACTTCCCCTCACCACTTTGTCTGTATTCAAGTATCGCCTCTACCCTAAGTTCATCCCTGACCATTTTATTTAAATTTTCATGCATTCTCTGCAATTCCCTGTCCCCTTCCCTACTTTCTTTTCTCTATATTACTTATCATCAACTGACATGATTATATTTTACTTACTTAGAATATTGTTTGACCCCTTATACAAGAATATACACTCCATTGGGGCAAGGATTCTTGTTTTGTTCATTGCTAAATCCTCAGCACTTAGAAGAGCACCTGACCCAAAGTCGTTGTAGAAATTATACTTTTAAATAAATGTATGTATTGGGAAGTTCCTGTCAACCTGTCCTTACTGTGGCTCCTGTCCCTTTCCTGTTCCAGTTTATAATTCCTTGTAAACAGGGATTCTTATCCTTCTTTCTGGGACTTTCCAAGGATTCTTCAATATTTGTGTGTTTATTACTGACTGGATTTCTGAGAACCATCAGTGCCCATATCTTTCATGTGCTGGGGTTGGAAAAGGAAGACAGAAGTCCAATTAGTTTTCTATTGTATCTAAAATGGAATTGTGTCACCTATTTTATATTCCTGAAACAATTATTATATTATGCTATAGATATCATAGGAGCACAGTAAATTTTGAATAGGTGAATAAATGAATAAAAGGACTAATAAAAGTTGAATTCATAAAATGTCTGTTGCTTGATGGAGCAACTGTCATTACATTTTTTCAGGTAATTATGAAATTGATCCAGCAGCTTGGAAGAGAACATTATCCAATCTCTATGTATGTATAAAGTAATTTTGAATACAGAGGGATGATGTTCCTAAAGAATCCAGGCTAATACCCATGTTGTCATGTCATGTCACTCTGCATTGTCTCACAGACATATTGCTTTTTAGACTACAAAAGATGGGAAGAATATTAAAAAACCATCTCACCAAATTGCATCACTTGAAGCTGACAAATGTAGATATACTGGACAACTGATTATCTCTTCTTTAAGACTCTCAGTGTCAGAGAGCTTATGAAAAGATTGGGTGACTCTTTTCCAGTATTATTTCCATGTTTATGTATGCTTTAAAAATAATACTAATGCTTGACAAGTTTTTTTTATTTTCACATAGAAACTTTTTGTGACTTCCCTTACTTCTGTTTAAGAATTCTACACAGTTCAGACTTATTATCCACAAGATTGTTGAAAATATGAAATGTATTTTTGAGCAGATTTCTCAGCAGTTTAGAAAGTGGACTCTTACATCATCCAAATTCACTACTGTGTACTACAAAGGTGAAAGAGCAGAAATGGGAGTTGAGAAAGTCAAGTAGCACAGACTCAATTGCCACTGAGAAAAAGATAAAGAAATGGGATTTGAGAAAGATGATTTGAGGTTGCAACACTGTTAAAACATTGCACAATATTAATTCATATCTTCATGCAGGCTTACAAGATAGATCATCTATATCTACATGCAGGCTAATCTGATATCATAGATTATGAAATGGCACATGAAACATATAAAGCAAAGGAAATAAGAAATAAGTTAACTTTTTCTATACTTGATTTCTATGTTACGCTTTTGTTAACAGAGAGCAAAAGGGAGAGAGAGAGAGAAAATTATTTTTTAACTCTGTTATTTCACATTATACTCTCACATTTTTGGAGTTATGAAGTGACTTTTCAATTTCGTTACTGACAGCCAAGATTTTAAATATAATACCAAGTCATTGAATACCAAGTTTGGATAAGAGCATTTTTTTATATCTACCTTTTAAACATTTGAAAAAAAGCTTTAAATTGTTAGCAGAATCCAAACTGTGTCACTTCAAATTAAAGCAGAACCAATTAAGCTAACTGCAAAGTTAATCCAAAAAAATGCAATTAACTCTGTATCCAGAAAGAGGTTACACTGTAAGTGAGAGGTGTTAACAAATGACACACTAAAATTTTATAAGGAGACGAGGTAGATTTTCAAGGAGGTAAACATAATAACATTGTAAATGTGTTATATAAATAGAGAGAGCTGTAGTTGAAGGTTTATAACAATGTTTTAATTTTAATATATTGTATTTGAATTATTATATTATAAGGCAGTTATACATTCATTTAACTCTGGATACTTGGAAATATACTTAAAATATTTATGCAACAGTTTACTGAAATCGAGGCCAGTCAGTTACAAAACAAGTTATTCTTGCCGGGAGGAGGAGGACAAAGAGGAGGAAAATAAGAAGGCACTTATATTGAGTTTTAAATTAATTAAAAGATTTTTAAAAGATATGTTAAAGTAAGAATCTTATTATTTCAATACTATTTTAAAATCCAATTGACACGATGAGTTTTTGTGATTAAAAAAAAATCACTGTCTAAGAAATTAATGTTCTAGTCCCAATTCTGTTGGAAAAATAGGTATGCAAACTTAAATAAGTTAACTTACTCTCTTGGCTGCTTTCCTTAACTGTAAAAAATAAAAGAATAAATTTAATTAACTTTCAGAGTATTTTAATATAAAATGTTCTAAATGTCTATTAAGTACTTTAATTTTTTATTTTATAGACCTTATTGCTTTTAGGTTCATAATTAGTTTTCCCAGCCAATTTGATTGTGGATTGATCAAGATACATGCAGGTTCTAACATATGTCCAGTCTGTATTTAATTCTCCTAACAAGGATGCTCACTTCTGTAATATAAGCTTTATTAACAGGGATTATATACTTTGACATTTCTTTAAGAAAGTCAGTTATCAACACCAATTCTTTCTTCAGTATATAAAGAGTAAGTATCATATTATAATAGAGTAGAGGTAACATTTACCTTTACTAGTCAATTTCCTTTGGAATAATAGAATTATGAGAAATATCCACTGATATCATTCCCAATTTATTAGTGGTTCATTTGTTTGTGTTCATTCATTCATTCATTCGATTCAACAAATATTTGTTTAATATCAGGCAAAATTCCAGTTACAAAGGATTTAATAATAAAGAAAAAAGAGACACAGCTCTTCATCTCAGAATAGAATAATAAGATTAAGATGGCAGATAGGAGGCAGGACTAGCTTGCAGCTCCTGTTCAGATGGACAAAGAAGCTTGTGGAGACTCACTTTGTGAACTTTTGCTCAAGGAACTACCAGGGGAATAACAACCAGGAAATCTGAGTGAAACCTCAGACCTTTTGAAGGAACTGGATCAACCCTACAGGCTCCCTGAGATGCAGAAAAAGAGCCGGCTTGCTTTCTCAATGGGAAAGCTCGTGGTCTGGGGTAAGTTCACAACCCTGGAAATACACTCAGTGCTATTTGGTGCGGGGAGGCAAGGTGGGAGTGAGACTGGCCTTTAGGACTTGTAGGCTGCATGGCATCAGGGTGAGGCCTGGTACTGCCAGATTTCCCCCACTTCCCTGGCAATCTGTATGACTTAGCAGAGACAGCCATAATCCCTTTGGGAATATAACTCCGTGGACTGACAACCACACTCCCATCCCCACAGCAGCCACAGTAAGCCCCACCAGAGGAGAGGCTGAGCTCAGACATGCCTATCCTTCCCCAACCTAGCAGTTTTTCTCTACCTGCCCTGGTAGCCAAAGACAAAGGTTATAATCTCTTGGGAGCTCTATGGCCCTGCCCATCACCTGGAAAACCTGAGTACATGACCCTGTGTCCCTAGGACAAATTTGCATCCTCCCTGTAAGACCTCAGCTGATGCACTCTTGAAAGTGCCAACTCCTGGTTGAAGGCCAACCAACACAAAACCGACAGAAAGACAACCAAAGACTCTCACAGGGTCCACCACACTCCTCTGCTACCTCCACAAGAGCAGTTGCTGGTATTCATGGCTTCAAGATCTGAAGATGCTTTACATCACAGGACTCTTTGCAGACACTCCCCAGTACCAGCCTAGAGCTCGGTAGCTCCATTGGGTGGCTAGATCCAGAAGAGCAAAAACAATCACTGCAGTTCGACTCTCAGGAAGCTCCATTCCTAGGGGAAAGGGAAGAACACCACATCAAGGGAGCTTTACTTCATAAATAATCTGAACAGCAGCCCTTGAATCCAAGATCTTCCCTCTGACATAGTCTACCCATATAAGAAGAAACCAAAGAAACAATTCTGGTAATTTGACAAAACGACGTTTTTAAAAACTCCCAAAAGATTATACAAGCTCACTTGCAATGGATCCAAACCAAGATGAAATGTCTGAATCGCCAGAAAAATAATTCAGATGGTCAATTATTAAGCTAATCAAGAAGGCACCAGAGAAAGGTGAAATCCAACTAAAATAAATCAAAAACATGATACAGGTTATAAAAGGAAAATTCCTCAGTGAAATACAGAGGATAGATAAAAAACAATCACAACTTCTGGAAATCAGGGACACACTTAGAGAAATGAAAAATGCAGTAGAAAGTCTCAGCAATAGAACTGAACAAGCAAAGAAAGAAATTCAGAGCTTGAAGACAAGGTTTTGAATTAACCCAATCTATCAAAGAAAAAAACAAAATAATGTTGTAAAAATGAGCAAACCCTCCAAGAAGTTTGGGACTACGTTAAACCTCCAAACCTAAGAATAACTGATGTTCCCAAGAAATAAGAAAAATCTAAAAGTTTGGAAAATGTATTTGAGGGAATAATTGGTGAAAACTTCCCCATCCTTGCTGGATATCTAGACATCCAAATACAAGAAGCTCAAAGAACACCTGAAAAATTCATTGCAGAAAAAATTATCACTTAGACACACAGTCATCAAGTTACTTAAAGTCAAGACCAAAAATAAATAAATAAATAAATCTGAAGAGGTGTGAGGCAAAAGCATCAGGTCACCTACACAGGAAAATCTATCAGATTAACAGCCCATTTCTCAGCAGAAACCCTACAAGCTAGAAAGAATTAGGGTCCTATTTTTAACCTCCTTAAACAAAACAATTATCAGCAAAAAATTTTGTATCCAGTGAAACTAAGCTTCATAAATGAAGGAAAGATACTGTCTCAGACATACAATTGCTGAGAGAATTTGCCACTACCAAGACAGCACTGCAAGAACTGCTAAAAGGAGTTCTAAATCTTGAAACAAATTATCATAATACCCCAAATTAGAACCTCTTTAAAGAGTAAATCTCACAGAACCTATATAAGAATAACACAATGAAAAAAAAGGAGATATTCAGACAAAAAATTGCACAGTGAATACAATAGTACCTCACATCTCAATACTAACATTAAATGTAAACGGCCTAAATGTGCCACTTAAAATATAAAGAATGGAAGAATAGACAAGAATTGACTAACCAAGTTTCCGATGTCCTCCAGAGACTCGCTTAACACATAAGGACTCACATAAGCTTAAGGTAAAGGGGTGGAAAAACATATTCCATGCAAATTGGACACCAAAATCAAGCAGGAATAGCTATTCTTATATTAGACAGACAAAACTTTAAAGCAACAGCAGTTAAAAAAGACAAAGAGGGGCATTATATAATGATAAAAGGACTAGTCCAACAGGAAAATATCACAATCCTAAATATATATGCACCTGACACTGGAACTCCTAAATTTATAAAACAATTACTACTAGACCTAAAAAAGGAGATAGACAGCAACACAAGAGTAGTGAGGGACTTTAATACTCCACTGATAGGTCATCAAAACAGAAAGTCAGCAAATAAACACTTAAACCATACCCTAAAACTAGACAGGACATCAAAACAGAAAGTCAACAAAGAAACACTTAAATGATACCCTAAAACAAATGGAGGTAACAGATATTTATTGACCGTTCTACCCAACAAGTGCAGAATATACATTCTCTTCATCAGCTCATGGAACACTCTCTAAGATAGACTATAGATGGACCACAAAACAAGTCTCAATAAATTTAAGAAAATCAAAACTATTTGAAGTACTCCCTCAGACTACAGTGGAATTAAATTGGAAATCAACTTCAAAAGGAACCCTCAAAACCATGCAAATACATGGAAATTAAATAACCTGCTCCCGAATGATCATTATGTCAAGAATAAAATCAAGATGGATATCTAAAAAAATATTATTTGAACTGAATGATAATAGTGACAAAACCTATCAAAACCTCTGTTATACAGAAAAAGTGGTGCCAAGAGGAAAGCTCATAGCATTAAATGTCCTACATCGAAAAGTCTGAAAGACCACAAATAGACAATCTATGTTCACACCTCACAGAACTGGAGAAACAAGAACATTCCAAACCCAAACACAGCAGAAGTAAAAAAAAAAAAATAATGAAGATCAGAGTGGAACTAAATGAAATTGAAACAACAACAAAAATAACACAAAAGATAACTGAAACAAAAAGCTGGTTCTTTGAAAAGATAAATAAAATTGATAGACCATTAGCAAAATTAACCAAGAGAAAAGACCCAAATAAGCTCAAATAGAAATGAAACGGGAGATATTACAACTGATATCACAGAAATACAAAGGATGGTTCGAGGCTAGTATGAACACCTTTATGTGCATAAACTAGAAAACCTAAAGGAGATTAATAAATTCCTGAAAATATACAATGCTCCTGGATTAAAGCAGGAAGATACAGAATCTCTGAACACACAAATAACAAGTAGCAAGACTGAAATGATAATTTAAAAACCAGTTTTCTTCCCTTGAGATAGGAGGAAAGAAATTAAAATGAATGAAGAAAAATATTAAGATAGATTTGGAAGGTTGAAAGTAGTACAAAAATGTTACTTAAGCAACGCCAATTTTCTGAGTAAAGATGTAAGTGATATATTTTTGTGTGTGTCTTTTGTGTGTAAGGAATTAAGAACTCACTGGAACATCATCATTTGTCAACTTATCTGAAGTCTTCTTTATTTGCACACATTATGTTATTAATTCACACAAGTTTTTTTTTCTACTTACTATGATCAGGTTCTGATATATAATAGGCTCTCTAGTATTCTAAATCTGAAATACTAAGTACTTCTTTTTTCCCTTACCTACACAAGGGTGTCACAAACAAGATAAAATCTTCTCTAGTATTTTAATTAATATTGGACACCACAGCCTAAAAGCGATACCAAATCTATTAGTGGCATGCCTTGTGCTCTGGAAAATATTCCTAAACTATTATTAACTGAATCTAGATAGAAGTCACTTGCTCACTAATCACAATATTTTGTTATCTAAAATTTAATAGTAAGTGTTAAGCAAACTGGTATCAACCTGCAAGTTTCCACTCAGTTTTACATTCTGATGTAAAGCAAGCCATTGCTGATTCTTGTCAAATGAACTCCTAAGCTTCTGATGTTACTCAGAATCCTGTACAGCAGGAAAAAAAAAGTGTGGTGTGATTTTTAAATCACAGATTACTTTTAAATAAGCTTTGAGAAATAAATATGTTTTCTGAAAATCATTATGCCTAGTCTAGGATGGAATTGGTCATTAGGTTATATGGAAGTCAAATATTTAATCTTTCGTTGTTAAAACAAAAATACTGAAGTGTTATATTCCTATTGAGTTACTAAAGTAGTGGGGAGGCCATAAGGTCTGGAGAAGGCAGTGACAGCAAGTTAGGAGATATTATGGTGATGATGTAAAAACAATTCATGGGATAACTTTACAAAATAAAACTTGATTTTGTTTTGAAAATGTCAAGGTGAGGAAAAGTAACAGTTCTGGCCTTTTTACTTACATAAGAAAGTCAGCTTGACATATATTCATATTTCTTTTCTTTGTCATTACAGATAAAAACATTTTGCTCATTAGAAGCATACACAAATATGGGTTCTTGTATGTCAATTCAGAGGAATATATATATATATATATATATATAAATGTGTGTGGGTAATATGTGTATATACTCAATATATAATATATAAACTATATATGTTATATATATATATATTCATTTTCAAGAGAAACCATGTGTTTAACTCCATTATATATATATACATATATATATATATATATATTTTAATTACAGAACAAGATGATAGAATAGCCTCAGACTATTCTTCCCCCACAGAGATACTGACTCAATATATGGATCAGTTCCTTTTGTGAGAAATCTAGAAACCATTTAAGAGGCTCCTGCACCCCAGCCAAGTAAGAAGTTAGCTGATTCAAAGCTGTTAGGAAAATTTCTGGCAGTCACTCACCATGGTCCTTTCCTTCATCTTACATGGCGTGATTGGAAAAAAATTCCTTGGCCATTTCCCTGGAAATAGAAAGACTGAAATGTGTGTTCAAAGTGCTGACATCCTAGGTAGTTGTCTGAGAAATGGTTTCTGTCTTGTATAAATCTAAGTGCTGACAGGAAAGGCTGCCAAGTTTGGGGCCAGTGAGAGCAATGATGGTGGTTTGGATTAGCATGAATTCACTTGTCATAATCCCTTCACTAAACTCAGGATAAAATGAGTGGGAGAAAGTTCCCAACCCCCAGCTTCTCTCTGGAGAGGGAAAGAGTCCGAAGTTGTGGCTCTTTTGTCAGACTGCCTGATGGATGGATTTCAGTCTCACCTGTGTCAGAGTGCTGATGGGACCTGGCATATTCAAGATGCCTTGGGGCTGCTCAGAACCAAAAAAGAACTGACGGGCTTGCTGCTGCTTCAGAGGACCGGTGGTACAGGACAGAGAAGCCAATGCAACATGATGGCTTCTCCCTTAGGAATTAAAGTGAAGAATAGAGAATGTGTCCAACAGTCCAGGCTTTTGGAGAGTTGCCTTAGGAAATACTTTCTATTAATTCACCCAACTTAGAATACTGATGGGACCAAGCATACTCTAGAAGTCAAGAAACCACTGGGAAAAACATGATGGCCTCTCCCTTACGAATTGAGTTGAACAATGAAGAATATTTCCGACATGCCAGGTTTTGGGAGAGCAGCCTGAGGAAATAATTTCTATTAATATTTCACTCAACTCAGAACACTGATGGGACCAGGCATATTCTAGAAGTCTAGAAGTCTAGAAGCCACTGGGGAAAACATGAAGGCCTCTCTCTTAGAAATTAAGGTGAACAATGAATAATATGTCAGAAATTCCAGGCTTTGGGAGAGCTGCTTGAGGAAATAATTTCTATTAATATTTTACCCAACTTAGAGTACTGATGGGACCAGGCATACTCTAGAAGTCTAGAAGCCACTGAGGAAAATGGAATCAGGATGGCTTGCAGCATCCCCATAAAACCTTCAGTAACACAGGTGAATAACAGAGGAAGTGTGAGATTACAAGCTTCTGAAAGAAGAAAGTGGCAGATTTCTCTAACTGGGAATTCACACATGCAAGTCCAGAGAAGACAAATCCATGGAAAAGACTTGGTAGCTGCTATAGTTTAGATGTTTGTTCCTTCCAAGTTTCCTGTTACAATTTGATTACCAATGTTAGAGGGGGGCCTAATGGAAGGAGTTGGCATCATGGGGACAAATCCTTCATGAATAGATGAATGCCCTTGGCAGAGGGAGGAGTGAGTGATTTTTTTTCACACTATCAGTTCCAGCGAGAACAGATTGTTGAAAAGGGCCTGGCACCTTTCCCCTATGTTTCTTGATTCCCGTCTCACCATGTGATCTCTGCACATGCTGGCTCCACTTTGCCTTTCAACATGAGTGGAAGCAGCCTGAGGCTCTCACTAGTAGTCAAGTAGATGTAGGCACCATGCTTCTTGTATAGCCTTCAGAACCCTGAGCCAAATAAACCTCTTTTCTTTATAAATTACCCAATCTCAGGCATTATTTTATAGCAACACTGAATGGACTAAGAAGAAATTGGTGCCAAGATTTGGATGTTTCTACAATAATGCCTGAAAATGTAAAAGAGACTTTAGACCTGGATAATGAGCAGAGGTAGGAAAAGTCTGGAGGGCTAAGAAAAAGATAAAATGACAAGGGTACATTTATAACTTCTTAGAGATTGGTTAAGTAGTTGAAATCAAAACACTTGTAGAAACAGAGACAGTAGAGACCACAGTGACAAAATGTCTGATAAAAATGAGAAATTGATTGGGAATTAGAGCAAAGGTTACCCTTGTTATTTCATGGCCAATAACTTGGCTCTATTATGTTTATGACCTATTGCTTTGCAGAAGTCTGAACTTAGTGATGACCTAGGGATCTGGCAGAATAAATTTCTAAGCATTGAAACCTTTTTTTTTTTTCTTTTTTTTTTTTTTTTTTTTTTTTTTTTTTACAAAAGTGGTGTGGTGTATTTTAATAGCTTACATTCAAATTTGACAACAAAATGACGGTCTAAAGGTAGGATTTATAATTAAAAGGGAAGCAGAACATAAAAACTTGGAAAATTTACAGACTGGCCATTTATTAAAGAAGAAAATAACATTTTAAGAAGAAGAATCAAAGGATGCTACAGAAAAAACCACTTGCTAGAGAGACATTAACATGGATAAAAGAAACCAGGTGCTAATAGTCAAGACAATGAAAAACATGTCTCCAAGGCATTTCAGAAATCTTTGAGGCCATCTCTCCCACCAGAAGCCCAGAGGACTAGAAAGACAGAATTGTTATAGAGGAAAATAAGGGAACCCTGTTGTAGTGTGGTACCTCTGAATCTTGTTCAATGTATCATGGCAGCTCTGGCTTCAGTGGTGGCTCAAACATCCCCAGGTACTGATTGGGTTACCACTACAGAGAGGGCAAGTGGTAAGCCTTGGCAGCTTCCACATGGTGCCAAGTGTGCAGTTACCTAGAATACAAAAATAGTAGAAGCTCAGTGGCTTTCACCTAGATTTCAGAGGATGTATTTGAAAGCTAGCGTGCCCTGTCAGAAGGCTACCGCAGTCAAAGAGCCACGAGAGACATCTTCTACTAGGGCAGTGTCAAGTAGAGCCAGGAGAGTAGGGCTGCTGTGAAGACCCCAAAATTATGGAGCCATTGGTAGTATGCAACTTCAACATAGAAAAGCCATGGGCATTCAACTGCAACCCATGAGAGCAGCTGTCTGGTCTGTGTATAGCAAAGCCATGAAGGTGGGGCTGCTCTAAGCTGCAGGAGCCCACCCTTCACACCACTGAAGGGAGAAGTGGAGGCAAAGCAGATTATTTTAAAACTTTAATATTTAATCTCTGTTCTGCTAGATTTTGGACTTGCATGGGGTCTGTTATGCTTTCCATTTATCCAATTTATCAATTTTGGAATGGGAATGCTTACCCTATGACAGTACAACCATTGTGTCATAAAAGTAAATAACTTGTTTTTGAATCTACATGCTCACAGCTATAAGGAATTTACTTTAAATCTTATATGAGACTTTTGAATTCATACTTTTAAATTAATGCTAATATGAGTTAAGAATGTGGGGACTATTGAGAAAGGATGGTTGCATTTTTCAGTGTAAGAAGGACATGAGATCTGGTGGACATGGGATAGAATGCTATAGTTTGGATATTTGTTCCCTCCAAATTTTATGTTGAAATCTGATACTCTGATGTTGGAGGTGATTTTATGGGGGTACATAAAATATTTTGTTACAGGCATGCAATGCATAATAATCACATCAAGGTAAATGGGATATCCATCACCTCAAGCATTTATTCTTTGTATTTCAAACCATCCAATTATCCTCTGTATTTGAAATGTGCAAGAAATTATTGTTGACTGTAGTCACCTTGTTGTGCTATCAAATACTAGTTATTATTTATTTTATCTAGCTACATTTTTGTACCTACTAAGCACGTATCCCCAACAACCCTCCTCAGCCTTGAACAATCATCATTCTACTCTCTATCTCCACAAAGTCAATTGTTTTCGTTTTTAACTCCCACAAATAGATGAGAAAATGTGAATTTTATCTTTCTGTGCCTGGCTCATCTCACTTAATGACTTCTCATCCCATCCAGGTTGTTGCAAATGACAGGATCTCACCCTTTTTTATGGCTGAATAGTACTGCATCGTGTATATGTACTAAATTATCTGTTCTTCTGATGAAGGACACTTAGGTTGCTTCCAAAACTTAGCTATTGTGAACAATGCTGCAACAAATATGAGAGAGCAGATATATCTATGATATATTGATTTCCTTTCTCTTGGGTATATAAATAGTAGCAGGTTGGCTGGGTTAAACAGTAGTTCTGTTTTTAGATTTTGAGGAACCTTCAAACTGTGTTCCACAGTTTTGTATTGATTTACATTCAGACCAACAGTGTACAAGGATTTCCTTTTCTCCACATCTTTGTCAGCATTTGTTATTGCCTGTCTTTTGGATAAAAGACATTTTAACTAGGTTGATACAATATCTCTGTAGTTTTGATTTGCATTTCTCTGATGACCAATGATGTTAAGCAAGTTTTCATGTACCCGTTTCCCATTTTCCCATGTTCTTCTGAGAAATTTCTACCCAGGCCTTTTTCCTTTTACTGTATCAGATTATTAGACTTTTTCTTATAAAGTTGTTTATGAATCTCCTGTCAGATGGACAGTATGCAAATTATTTTCTCTCATTCTGTAAGTTGTCTCTCCACTTTGTTGATTGTTTTCTTTGCTGTGCATAAGAAAGTAATCTGTCCAGACCAATGTTCTGGAGAGTCTTTTAAATGTATTTTTCAGTATTTTCATAACTTGAGGTCTTGAATTTAAGTCATTAATCCATTTCAATTTGATTTAAGTATATGGCAAGAGATAGTATTGTAGTATCATTCTTCTGCATATGAATATTCAGTTTAACAGTGCCATTTTTTGAAGAGACTGCTTTCCTCAATGTGTTTTTGACAGCTTTGTTGAAAATGAGATCAATTTAGATGTATGGATTTGTTTCTGTGTTCTTTATTGTGTTCCACTGGTTGATGGCTCTCTTTTTATGCCAATACCATGCTCTTTTGCTTACTATACTTCTGTAGTATAATTTGAAGTCTGGTTATGTGATTTCTCTAGTTTAGTTCTTTTTGTTAAGGATAGCTTTGGATATCCTGGGTCTTTTGTGGTTCCATATAAATTTTAGGATTTTTTTATATTTAAGTGACAGATGTTATGGTATTTTGATAAGGATTGCATTGAATCTTTAGATTTCTTTATATAGCATGAACTTTTAAACACATCAATTCTTCCAAACAATGAACATAAAATATTTTTTGTCCTCTAATTTCTTTCTGCAATGTTTTATCACTTTCATTATACAGATCTTTCCCTTCTTTAAGTTAAATCTTAGGCATTTAATTTTATTTGTATCTATTGTAAATGGGATTATATTCTTAATTTATTTTTCAGATTATTCTCTGTTGGCATATAGAAATGCTACTGATTTTTATATGTTGTTTTTTGTATGCTGCAACTTTACTCAATTTGCTCATCAGTTCTAAGTGTCTTTTTGTGGTATCTATAATTTTCAAAATATAAGAAAACCTATCATCTGAAAATAAGGAAAATTTGACTTCTTTCCAATTTGGATTCCCTTTATTTCTTTCTCTTGTCTGATTGCTCTGACTAGGACTTCAGTACTATGTTGATTAACAGTGGTGAACGTGGGCATTTTTGCTGTATTCCAGGTTGTAGAGTGAAGAAAAGTTTTAGGATTTCCCCATTCAGTATGTTACGAGCTTTGGGTCTGTTATATGTAGCTTTGATTGTATTCTGGTAAGTTACTTCTACACCCAGTTTTCTAAGGGTTTTTATTTTGAAGGGATGTTGAATTTTATCAAAAGTTTTTCAGCATCAATTAAAAGGATCATACGGTTATGTCCTTTGCTCTGTTTATATGATGTATCACATTGATTGATTTGCATGTGTTAAACTATACTTGGGATAGTTTAAATAAATCCAACTTGGTAATGATAAGTAATATTTTTAATATGTTGCTGAATTCATTTTGATAATATTTTGTTGCAGATTTTTGCATCAGTATTCATCAGAGATATTAGATTTTAGTTTTCTTTTCTGATGTATCTTTGTCTGGTTTTTGAATCATTAATACTGGACTCAAAATAAGCTTAAAAGTATTTCCTCTGCCTCTGTTTTTCAGCATATTTGAGTATTTTTGTTCAGCAGTGAAGCTGTAGTTTCCAAAAATCCTCTTATTATTGATTTTTTGTTTTATTTCATGGTGGTCAGAAAATATCCTTGACATCATTTCATTTTTAATTTTTTTTTTCCAAGAATGCTTTTGTAGCCTAACATATGGTTTATCCTTGAGAAGAATCCACATGCTGAGGAGAATAATGTATTCTGTCTCTGTTGATTGAAATGTTCTGTAAACATATGTTAGGTCCATTTGCATTATAGTGCAGATTCTGTCTAATGTTTTCTTGTTAATTTTTGTATTAATGTTCTCTCCAGTGCTAGGAGTGAGAATTTGAAGTCTCCAGATATTATTGTATTGGGGTCTATCTCTCTGTTTAGTTGTAGAAATCTTTGCTTTATATATCTGAGTGCTCCAGTGTTGGGTGTATATATATTAAAATTGTTATAGCCTCTTGCTAAATTGACCAATTTGTCAATGTATAATGACCATACTTTTGTAGTTTTTCTCTTGAAATCTGTCTTGTCTAATACAAGAATAACTACTCCTGCTCTTTTCTGGTTTTAATTTTCATGGAATGTCATTTTCCATCCCTTCATTTTCAGTCTGTGTGTTTTTGGAGGTTAAATATATTTCTTTTAGGCAACAGATCATTGAGTCTTCTTTCTTGATTGAGTAATTTAGTCCATTTATGTTGAATGTTATTATTGATAAGTAATGATTTACTTCGGTTATTTGGTTATTTGTTTTCTGGTTGTTTTGTGGTCTTATCTTTCTTCTTTCCTTTCTGCATGTCTTCTCTTTGATGAAGGTAATTTTCTCTGGTGGTATGTTTTAATTTCTTGCTTTTTACTTTTTGTGTATCTGTTGCATGTTTTCTGATTTGAAAAACCACTACTACAGTGTTATATATTATGTGTTTTTCTTTGTGCTTACTATTACCAGTAAGCTTTGCACTTTAAGATGAGTACTTCTTGCACACGAACATTGTTTCCTTTCTGATTGAAATAGTAACTTTAGCATGTCTTTTAGGACAAGTCTGGTGTTGATAAAACCACTCAGCTTTTGTTTTTCTAGGAAGGCCTTTATTTCTCCTTCATGTTTGAAGAATAATTTTGCCAGATATAAAACTCTATGGTAAAAAGTTTTTTTCTTCAACACTTCAAATACGTGATGCCACTCTCTCCTGGCCTGTGAGATTTTCACTGAAAATTCTGCTGATGGATTTATTGGAGCTCCATTTTATGTTATTTGTTTCTTTTATCTTGTTGCTCTTATGATTATTTCTCTTTGGGAGTGTGATTGTTAAATGTCTAGAGGTAATCATCTTTGAGTTAAATCTCCTTGCTGTCCTATAATCTTTTTGTACTTGAATATTGATATCTTTCTCTAAGTTTGGGAAGTTCTCTAGAATTAACTCTTTCAACAAATTTTCTGCTCCATCTCTAACTCTACATCCCGTTTAAGGTCAGTAACTCTTAGATTTTTCCTTTTGAGATTATTTTCTAGATCTTTTATCCATGCATTATTCTTTTTATTATTTTTTCTTTTGTCTCCACTTGTTGTGTATTTTCAAGTAGACTGCCTCAAGCTCACTAATTCTTCTGCTTGATCAATTCTACTGTTTTGTGACTCTGATGCATTCTTCAGTATGTCAGTTGCATTTTTCAGCTCCAGTATTCTGCATGATTCTTTTTTACTAATTCAATGTCTTTGTTAATTTTCTCTGATAAGATTCTGAATTACGGTTCTTTGTTATTTTTAATTTCACTAAGTTTCCTCAAGACAACTATTTTGAATTTTCTATTCGAAAGGTCACATATCTCTGTCTCTCCAGACATTGGTCCTTGGTGCAACATTTAGTTCATTAGGTGAAGTTATGTTTTCCTGCACAGTCTTGATGCTTGTGGATGTTCATTAGAGAGTATGAGATTTTAAAGTGTTAGGTATTTATTTTACCATCTGGGTTTGTTTGTACCCATCCTTCTTGGAAACATTTTCCATGTAATCAGTTACTGGGTGTTGTAATTTAAATTTCAGATTTTCTTTACTGCATCCATAAAGCGCATTAGAAGGTACTGCAAATTCAGTAATGCTGTGGCTTTTAGTCTCATTGAGAAACCATATTGTGGTCTTTAATAAGATCCTAAAGCATTCTCTAGATTACCAGGCTGAGACTCCTGTTCTCTTCCCTTACTTTCTCTCAAATAGTCTCTTTCTCTCTATACTGAGCTGCCTGGATCTGGGAGAGTGATCAAACAAATACCCCTGTAGCCACCAACAATAGAACTGTACTGGATCAAACTTGAAGCCAGCACAGCACTGGGTCTTGCCCACGGCCTATCGTAACCACTGCCTGGCTATTGCCTATGACAACTCAAGGCTCCATGGCTCTACAATCAGCAGATGGGAAAGGCAGCCAGGCTTTTGCCATTTTCTTCAAGTCAGCAGGTTCCCTCTCCCCAAGATACGTTCAGAAATGCCATCTGGGATCCATAGCCTGCAGATGGAAGCCTTCAGAATCCACTTGGTGCTCTATTCTACTGTGGCTGAGGTGGAACCCAAAAATCAAGACAAAAGTCTTCTCACTATTCCCACCCATTTTCATAAGCACATGAGTCTCTCTCCATGACCACCACTGGCCCAGTCCTACAGTGAATACTGACTGACTATGCCCAATGTTCACTCAAAACCCAAGGGGCTTTACTCAGCGTGTGATGCTGGTAGGCCTGGGACTCTTCCTTCAGGGTGGTGGGCTCAACTCTGGCCAAGGGCAGATCCAGAAATTCTGTCTAGATTGCATGCCCCCCCACCAGGACTCAGCCAGGAATTGCAGTTTTTGTGGGGCTAGACTGCCTTTCAAGTTTATTTAGAATCCCAGAGAACTTTAGCCCTTGGGGGCAAGGCTTGCAGGACCTCAGGTTTGGACCTCTGGGATGGGGGGATTCCCTCTGGCTAGGGCTGGTCTAAATGCTCCCTCCAAGAGCACCAGGTGAGTTCTGTCAAATGTTGCTTTTTTCTGTGACAGGACAGCATTGAGTTCTAATGCAAAGTCCCACAATCACTGTGCTGTCTCTCCCACAAGCAAACAGAATTTCCTCATGCCACATGACCCTTGTGTGGAGTCATGGTGTCGGCAATTTAAGACTGTCTTTCCTACCTTTTCAGTGCCTTGTTTAGCAGTATAAATTTGTAATCAGGTACTGTGATAGCTCACCTACTTTATGTTTCTTATGATGTTGCATTTTTTTGTGTGTATAGTTTGTCAATTTTGTGTTCTTACAGGGAGGACAGCTGGTGGAGGCTTCTATTTGGCCATCTTGCTCCTTCTTCTCATTTTACTAGTTAAACATATGGTCATGTTGCATATGTAACTTAATATTATTTTCTGCTTAAAATTACATAATTACTAACTATGGATTATAAGGTAGTATTCACAAGCCTCATAATGACCTCAATTGGAAAACTATACAATGGACACACAGAAAATAAAAAAGCAAGAAATTAAACCTTATCATCAGAAAAAATTAGCTTCAATACAGAAAGACAGGAAAAAAATCAAGATGAAAATCACAAAACAACCAGAAAACAACAAAAAGGCAGTAGTAAGTCCTTGCTTATCAATAATAACATTGAATGTAAATGGACTAAACTCTCCAAACAAAAGACATAGACAGACTGAATGAATAAAAACACAAGGCCTATTGATGTGTTGCATACAAGAAGCGCATTTTACTTAAAAAAATACACATACACTGAAATGAAAGGTATGGAAAAAGATATTTCATGCCAACAGAAAATGAAAACAAGTGGGAGTTAATATACGTATATAAGACAAAGCATATTTCAGACAAAAAATATAAGAAAAAATATAACAAGGGACAAAGAAGATTACAATATAATGATAAAAGGGTCAATTAAGCAAAAAGAAATAAAGATTTTAAATATATATATACACAACTCTGGGGAACCCAGATCTATAAAGGCAATATTATTAGAGATAAAGAGAAATATATGCTTCAATATAATAATAGCTGGAGACTCAACATCCTACTTTAAGCATTGGACAGACCTTTCAGATGGAAAATCAACAAAGAAACGTTAGATTTAGTCTGCATCATAAACCAAACGAACCCAATATGTGTTTAGAGAACATTTCATTTAATAGCTACAGAATACACATTCTTTTTCTTAGCACATGAATTATTCTCAAAGATAGATCATATGTTAGGTCATAAAATAAGTCTGAAAACATTTTAAAAACTAAAATAATATCAAACATCTTCTCTGACCATAAGGAAATCAAACTTGAAATTAATAACGAGAGAAATTTTGAAAACTATACAAATATGGAAATAAAACAATATGCTTCAGAATGACTAGCGGGTCAATGAAGAAATTAAGAAGAAAATAGAAAAAATTATTGAAACAAATGATAATTGAAACACAACATGCCAAACCCTATGGGATACAGGAAGAACAGCATTAAGAGGGAAGTTTGTAGCTATAAGTGCCTACATCACAAGAGAGGAAAAACTTCAAATTAACAACCTGATGATTCATCTTAAAGAGCTAGAAAATCAAGAGCAAACCAAAACCAAAATTAGTAGGAGAAAAGGAATAATAAATATCAGAGTAGGAGCAAATGAAATTGAAATATAAAAACAATACCAAAAATCAGTGAAACTAAAAGTTACCTTTTTGAAAAGTTATACAAAATTGACATACCTTTGGCCAGAGTAAAAAATGAAGAGAGAAGATCCAAATAAACAATATCTGAAATGAAATAGGAAACATTACAACTGATACTCCAGAAATGTAAAGGACTATTAGTAGCTACTATGAACAACTATATGCCAATACACCAGAAAATCTAGAAGAAATGGACAAATTTCTAGACATACACAATCTACCAAGGTTAAATCAGGAAGAAATTCAAAACTTGATCAGACCAATATCAAGTAAAGAGATCAAAGCCATAATAAAGGTCTCCCAGCAAAGAAAAGTCAGGGACCTGATGGCTTCACTGCTGAATTTTAACAAAAATGTAAGCAAGAAATAGTACCTGTCTTACTCAAACTATTCTGAAAAATAAATGGGGAAGGAATACGTCCAATCTTATCCTGTGATGCCAGTATTACTCGGATACCAAAACCACACAAAGACACATCAGTAAAAGAAAACTACAGGCCAATACCTCTGATGAATATTAATACAAAAACCCCCAATAAAATACTATCAAACCAAATTCAAAAATACATTAGAAAGATCATTCATCATGATCAAGTGGGATTTATCCTGGGGATGCAAGAATGGTACAATATACACAATTCAATCAGTGAGATACATCCTATCAACAGAATGAAGGATAAAAACCATGTGATCATTTCAACTGATGTTGAAAAAGCATCTAATAAAATTCAACATTCTTTTATGATAAAAGCATTAAAAAATCTGGAGATAGAAGGAATATACCTCAACATCACAAAGGCATATAGGACAGACACACAGCTATTATCATACTGAATAGGTAAAACTTAAAAGCCTTTTATCTAAGATCTGGAAAATGACAAGATTGCCCATTGTCAACACTATTATAAAACGTAGTATCTGCAGTTCTTACTAGAGCAATGACACAAGTGAAAGATATAAAGGGTATCTAAACTGGAAAAGAATATTTCAAATTATGCTTGTTTGCAGATAATATAATCTTATATTCGGAGAAACCTAAAGACTTTAAAGAGAAATGTTAGAGCTGATAAACTAAATCAGTAAAGTAAAGGGATACCAAATAAACATACTGCAATCAGTAGCATTTCTATATGCCAACAGTGAATAATATGAAAAATATATAAAAATAGTAATCTCATTTACAGTAGTTAAACATAAAATTAGATACCTAGAAATTAACCAAAGAATTGAAAAATCTGTATAATGAAAACTATAACACACTAATGAAAATAATTAAAGAGGATAGAAAAAAATGAAAAAAAAATCCATGTGTATTAATTGGAAAAAAAAAAAATATTGTTAAAATGGCCATATGCTAAATTTGTGTAAACATATTCAATTTTGTTTTTGAAAGATGTGGAGTGTAAATGACTATATAACTAAAAAAGGAAATACATAAATTTAAATACTATACAATATTCCATTCAGTGAATGTAATGAAGTTGACTCAGTCCTTTATAAATAATTGACAAATTAAATATCTTATATAATTTCTGAAATATTATTTCAAAGAACATTTTCTCCAAATCTTGTCAACACTTTAGACTATCTTTTTAAATTAGGTTTATAATATTAGGATTTCTGAATGGAAGGGTAGAGAATAGTACTCACTGGAATTGAGTCTGGTTTTGCTAAATAATATACATATGCAGGCTAGAGTTATTTTTATGGAGAAATGCAAATAGAAAAGCTGAAGTAATGGGGTGGTATTTTAATAACAGCAGTTTACCACCTTCAAAGTCAGATGAGATCTTCTGTATACATTACATGTATGTTACTAGATGTAAATGTTACTAGACTTCCATCTGAATACCTGTATATATATTCTGTGAGGTTTGGTGCTGTGAACTATGTCTACCATGAATTCACTCTTTATAATGGAGCTTCGTGGCAGAACATGTGAAGTCATGATAGAGTAGAAAATCTACCAAATAACTCGGTAGTCCAAGTACCCTAGACACAGTCGGTATCATATGCCATAAAGAATTAAGACAAACTGATACAATGATTAATTTCAAACTGGGTTTAGTGAAGCATAGAAAAAACTTAATTCACAGCAAAACTGGTCATCATTCCATACTATATCTAAATAAATTTAAATTATACTAAAGTTACTTGTATAAACCTTCAGTAATTCATATTCATTTTAATTGGTAATAAACTTTTCTTCAAACACAAAATTGTTTTTTCCTTTTAACTTTCCAGATAAAATTGACCTTATGCAAAAATATTCAGCATGTTAGATGGAAATTGAACTTAGAAACCATTTGGTGAATTTCCCCACATTTATAGAGGATGAAATTAGATCCATTATTTCTTTTCTGAGACAGTCAAAATCAGGTAGCTGGTACGTGACAGAGAAGAGGCAGGAAACCAGGTCTCCCACTTTCCAGTTAAAGGACTTTCCATTATCCTATCACTTTCACCCCCCCATCCATCACAAACTTGTTAGTGGTGCACTTTCATTTCCTGGCCACTTTCTAACCTCTGAGAATGAGTAGTGATAGATTAATTAAACTGATTCCTACTGATGGATATCTAATTCATTCATCAATATACTGCATTACTTAGTAGACCCTAGAGACACGAACTAAAATAGTGCCTCAGACCTGCTTTTCCTAGACATACTAAAAGTATTCCTTTCTGACTTATCCCTGGCTAGTTGGTTAAGAAGTGGTGCATATCAAGGTTTGATTTTCAGCACTCTTCTCTCTCACACTTCATTCTCTTCCAAAATAATCTAATTTACGTTTGAAGGCTTTCGCAATTACAAACAAATTATCTCAATTTCAGGCCTCATCTTTAACGAATATTCAATTGACTAATTAGTGCCTCCTCTTGTAATTTCAAACTCACAATGTAGAAAGTAAAACCCAAGATTCATGGTGCCCAACACTGGAAGATTTCCAGTTCCTTTCTCATTATTCCCTATCTGTTGAATGGCATGTCCATCCACTCAGTAATGCCAATCCAGAGCTTTGACAGTCTTTCTTGACACTTCCCTCTCTTTAAGTCCTAGTAATCTCATAAATCGCCAAGTTGTGGGAATTTTCACTCTTCTACATCTCTAGAATAAGGACATTAAGATTTGTAAATTTAACTTCTCCTAAGCCTTTTTTATCTGTCATCTTCCTAGTCCAAGTTACCATTCTCAGATTCCTAGTTTATGTAGCATCCTAACTAAACCACTTGGTTATACTTCATTCTTATTCTTAAAATGTTATGAAGTTAGAACCAGTGTGATTTAGCAACTGAATGTAGAGATAGGAAAAAGAGGAATCAAAGATGATATCCAAGTTTTTATTTAGATGACGGTGTGGATAATGTTTCAAGTCATCAAGATAGAGAACACTTGGACAGAGGAAGGGGAACATCACACATTGGGGCCTGTTGTGGGGTAGGGGGAGGGGGGAGGGATAGCATTAGGAGATATACCTAATGTAAGTGATGAGTTAATGGATGCAGCACACCAACATGACACATGTATACATATGTAACAAACCTGCACGTTGTGCACATGTACCCTAGAACTTAAAGTATAATAAAAAAAATTACCAAAAAAAAAAAAGAGAACACAGAAGAGGTATAAGTCTTTGTGATCTCAAAAGTAGTCTGTGTGTAGGTTGTGATGTAAAGACATAGGAGTGGATGAGATCTTCTAGAGCGTTTAATAAAAGAAGTAGAAGGAGAATGAAACTTGAAAAGTAGGATTATCATTTTAATAACATAGTTCTCTAAATTAAAAAAAAACTTAAGGAGCAAAAGCAGTATTTATTAGAAATATTAAGTGCTGAGTATTCTAATGAGACAGATTCTTCAGGTGATGAATCTTTTGGTTAGATGACATACATAACTGCTTGTTTAATGTCTACCTTTTCTACTAAGGTAGACACCATAGAGAATGGTGACATGATAAGGAAAAAAAATAAACAATGTGACTGCTTTTACTTAAATATCCTAACTATTCATATCCGATGGACCTGACAATCCTACTGCATTTACCTAATCAATTTTTTCTCACTTTCTTGGATGACATATCTCACCTGAAATATCTATCACTTCCTCCCACTTTCCTCATTTTCAGATGATGACAATTCTTATTTTGCAAGAAAATTGAAGCACTCAGAAGAGACTCACAAAATAATCCTATCCTTTAGTCTATGAAATTACCTTTTTCCTGTCCCTATTACAGTTTTATCCTATTACTTTTGTGTAAACTATCCCTGTATCTTGATAAGGACAATTATTTTATTATGCACTAGATTCCGCCCCTCTCATTCACTTATCCAAAGACTTTCTCTAAGTTTTTTTCCCTCTATCATCAATTGCCCCCACTATACTGCATCATTGCCAGCTGCCTACAAACATGTCATAATCCTTCCTATCTTAATAAATTCTCTGGATTCTGTACTCTACTCCAGCTGCTACCACCACTTGTCTCTCCTCCCCTTTAAGGGTAACATCCTTGAACAGATTATCTACACATGCACCTTTACTTCCTCTCTTCTCATTCTGCCCTATTAATATGTGGGAGATAATAAAACAGCATACATAATATACAGAGATTATACATATGTGAATTATGATATATATAAGAAAAGTGAATAAAATATAGAGAAATAATTTAACAAATATTTATATAGCAAAACTGTTACTACTATCCAGTTAAAAAACTAGAACGTTACCAGTACCCCAGAACCACTCCTCTGTCTCCCAATATCTGGTTATTCCCACTCAAGATATCACATTCCTAGAGATAACTTGTTACCATGAGTTTTATAACAGTAATTTATTTGCTGTATTTTATAGTTTTACCTCAAATCTCTACATCCCTAAATAAAATGGTTTGCCTTTGCTTGTTTTTAAAACATGTATAAATGAAAATTTACTGTATTCTTTTTTCTTCTTTAACATTGTCATTATATTTAATAAAACTCATCCATGATAAAGTTATAGTTTGTTCATGTTCATTGCTGAATAGTATGTAATCGTATAAATACACAAAAATTAATTTATCCTTTTTTATTGGTGGACATAAAGGTGTTTATATATTTGGGTTACCTATGTAACAAACCTGCATATTCTGCACATGTATCCCAGAATTTAAAGTAAAAATTTTTAAAAAAAGAAGAAAAAAGAAAAAAAATATATATATATATATATCTCACATTTTCTTTATCCACTTGATTGATGGACATTTGGGATGTTTCCATATTTTTGCAATTGCAAATTGTATTGTTATAAACATATGTGTGCAAGTATCTTTTATGTATAATGACATCTTTTCCTCTGGGTAGACACCTAGTAGTAGGATTGCTGGATCAAACAGTAGATCTACTTTTAGTTCTTTCGGGAATATCCACACTGTTTTCCATAATAGTTGTATTCATTTACACTCCCACCAACAGTGTAGAAGTGTTCCACTATCACTGCATCCATAGCAACATCTATTGTTTTTTGATTTTGTTTTTATTATGGCCATTCTTGAAGGAGTGAGATGGTATCTCATTGTGGTTTTGATTTGCATTTTCCTGATAATTAGGGATGTTGAACATTTATTTCATATACTTGTTGGCCATTTGTATATCTTGTTTTGATAATTGTCTATTCACGTCCTTAGCCCACTTTTTGATGGGATTGTTTGTTTTTATTTCTTTTGTTGCATTTGCTTTTGGGTTCTTGGTCATGAAATCTTTGCCTAAGCCAATGTCTAAAAGAGTTTTTTGATGTTATCTTCTAGTGTCTTTATGGTTTCAAGTCTTAGATTTAAGTATTTGATCCATTTTGACTTCATTTTTTTATAGGGTGAGAGATGAGGATCCTGTTTTACTCTTCTACTTGTAGCTTGGCAATTATCACAGCACCATTTGTTGAATAGAGTGTCCTTTTTCCACTTAATGTTTTTGTTTGCTTTGTTGAAAATCAGTTGGCTGTAAGTGCTTGGCTTTATTTCTGTGGTATCTATTCTATTCCAGTGGTCTATGTGCCTATTTTGATACCAATACCATGCTGTTTTTGTGATTATGGCCATGTAGTATAGTTTGAAATTGGGTAATATGATGCCTCCAGATTTGTTCTTTTTGCTTAGCCTTGCTTTGGCTATGGGGGCTCTTTTTTGATTCCATGTGAATTTTAGGACTGTTTTTTCCAGTTCTGTGATAAATGATGGTGGTAGTTTGATGAGGTTTGCATTGAGTTTGTAGATTGCTTTTGGCAGTATGGTCATTTTCATGATACTGATTCTATCCATCCATGAGCATGGGATGTGTTTCCATTTGTTAGTGTCATCTATGATTTCTTTCAGCAGTGTTCTGTAGTTTTCCTTGTAGAGGTCTTGTGCGCGCTTGGCCAGGTATATTTTTAAATATTTTATTTTTCTTTTTCAGCTATCGTGAAAGGGGTTGAGTTTTTTATTTGATTCTCAGCTTGGTAGCTGTTAGTGTATAGCAGAGCTACTGACTCGTGTACATTAATTTTGTATCCGGAAAGTTTACTGAACTCATTTCCCAGTTGTAGGAGTGTTTTGGATGAATCTTTAGGGCTTTCTTGATATATGATCATATCATCAGCAAACAGCGACAGTTTGACTTCCTCATTACCAATTTGGATGCCCTTTATTTCTTTCTCTTGTCTGATTGCTCTGGCTAGGACTTCCAGCACTATGTTGAATAGAAGTGGTGAAAGTGGGCATATTTGTCTTGTTTCCATTCTCGGGGGAATTATTTCAGCTATTCCCCATTCAGTATAATGTTGGCTGTGGGTTTGTCGTAGATGGCTTTTATTACCTTAACATATGTCCCTTCTATGCCTACTTTGCTGAGGGTTTTGATCACAAAGGGTCACTGTGCTTGTCAAATTATTTTTCCGTGTCTACTGAGATGATCATGTGATTTTTGTTTTTAATTCTGTTTATGTGGCATATTACATTTGTTGGCTTACATATGTTAAACCATCCCTGCATCCCTGGTGTGAAACTCACTTGATCGTGGTGGATTATCTTTTTAATTTTATCTTTCTGCTTATCGAAACTTAACATATATTGTTTTCTGGATTGTCTTTCATTTTAGAAAGACATATTCATTGCGCAATGTTAGGGGATTGTGGTATACAGCAAAAAAAAAAAAAAAAAAAATTAATACCACCAACAAAGCCAGCAATTTGAGATAATCATAATTATCATTTTGGTTTAAATCTTTCTATAGGTTTCATTTAAAACATATATGTATATTAACATTTAGAAAATTTGACTACAATTTTTGAAAATATTTTGTTACATTATTTTAGCATTATATATTGTACAAAATATGACAGATTATCAGAATTTTCTGTGATGTGTAAAACATTTTTAAATAGTTATATATTATATCATCTTACTAATGCACTATTTTTTTGTTTTCCTAATGTTTAAATTTTCATTAAGTCTATTCCTATACTGTCAGGAATATTATTTAAAGAATGACATATCCAGTCAGCCTTCAGTATTCCTGGGCTCCACATTCTTGTATTCCAATAATTGGAGATCAAAAATATTCAAAAAATAACAAAACATAACAATACTACAAGAAAAAATAACACAAATAAAAATACAGTGTAGTAACTATTTACACAGCATTTATATTTGATTAAAAAGTATATATAATCTAATAATTATTGCAAGTCTATGAGAATAGGCATGTAGATTATATGCAAATACTATAACATTTTATAATAAGGACTTGAGCATCCACAGATTTTAGTATTTATGGGGGCCCTGGAACCAATTTTTTGTGGATAACTGGGGATAACTGTACATAAATTATTACATTTCTAGTTATGTCCACAGTTCAAGTTACTAAATATTTAAGTTTAAACACAAATTACGTATATTTTTTAAAATCATTACATATGGCCACATTTCTGTACTGAATTTTACCATTTCATATTTTCACCATTAGTGGAAAAGAAATGTTTTACTTACTGAATTATTCCTAACATCTGATATTATTTTCAAAGTTATTGTCAGTTTTAAAGATATCTGTTTATTTTGCATTTATTTGATAACTGTTTAGTTTAAAAAATAAGACTGAAGAGAAGAATTATGTTTATTTATATCTATTTCCTTTATGGAATTAAAGGATTACTTTATTATCCACAATATATCAATATATTATATCACTTACTGACATGCAATAATTTTCTCTACATTGAGCATGCCAGTTCTTCATCACATATTTCTTTTTCTAATTTTTATTTTAGAATGGGGAGTTCACGTGCAGGTTTGTTATATAGGTAAACTGCGTGTCATGGAGGTTTTGTCTACATATTAGTTCATCATCCAGGTAACAAGCATAATAGATAATAGGTATTTTTTCTGGTCCCCTTCCTCCTCCAACTCTCTGTTTTCCATTCGCTGGATAATTTTTTCTCTATCTCTTTATTTTGAGCCTGTGGATGCCATTATATGTGAGATGGGTCTCTTGAAGATATCATACAAATAGGTCTTGGCTGTTTAACCAGTTTGCCACTCTTTGTCCTTTAATTGGGGCATTTAGCCTATTTACATTCAAAGTTAGTGTTGCTCTGTTTGGATTTGATCCTGTCATCGTGTTGTTTGCTGGTTATTATGCAAACTTGTTTGTGTGGTTGCTTTATAGTATCATGTACTTAAGTGTGTTGTTGTTTTGACTGGTAACACTATGTCTTACCCATATTTAGTTCTCTTTTCAGAACCTCTTGTAGGGCAGGTCTTTCATCAACCACATCTAAGAGTTTTATTTACCTATTAGTTTGTTTATATTTTTTTTGCCATAAGGGATTATTAAATTTTGTATATTTGAATGTTTCTTTGCCATTATGACTTTTTTCTTTAATGCTATAATGACAAATGTCTCTGAAAAAATAATCTTTTTTTGTTTTTAATGAGCTCATTAATTTTGTCCTTTAAATAAACAGTCAGCTCTTCTAAAGCTATTTACTGAATAATCTTTTCCCCTGTACTCTTGTTTTGTTATGGTTGACAATTTAAGAAACATCTAAATTTTTAATCTTGATTTCTAGGGAAACCTTTATTGTATAGACTCCATACATGCCTTCAGAGAACATTTATTTAGTGCTTCTTTTCTGACACATTAACTATGTCTATAGTGGTGCCAGTGCAATGCCATTTAAATTATCTTTTTAAATTTCTTAAATATTTCTGAGTACATATCACATGTATAAATTTATGGGGCGCATGATATTTTTTGAAACAAACATGTAATGTGAAACAAGCACAGCATGGAGAATTGGGTATCCATCCCCTCAAACATTTATCTTTTGAGTTAAAAACAATCCCATTATAATCTTTAAGTTATTTTAAAATGCACAATGAAATTATTGTTGACTATAGTCACCCTATTGTGCTATCAAATAGTAGACCTTATTCATTAATTTTTTGTAATCATTAGCCATCCCCAACTCCACTATCATTCACAGCCTCTGGTTACCAACCTTCTACTCTCTATGCCCATGGATTAAATTGTTCTGAACATTAGATCTCACAAATAAGTGAGAACTGGATGTGTCTATCTTTCTGTGCCTGGCTTATTCACTGAACATAATAATCTCCAGTTTCAATCATATTGCTGTAATGACTGGACCTCATTCTTTTTTATGTTTGAATAGTACTCCATTGTGTATATGTACCACATTCTCTTTATCCATTCATCTGTTGATGGACACTTAGGTTGTTTCCAGATGATAATGATTATAATCAGTGCTGCAACAAAGGAGTGCAGATATCTCTTTTATATACTGATTTCCTTTTGGGGGAGGGCATATATCCAGGAGTGGGATTGCTGGATCATGTGGTAGCTCAATTTTTAGTTTTCAGAAAAACTTCCACACTGTTCTTCATAGGGGTTTACTGACTTACATTCTCACCAATACTGTATAAGTGTTATCTTTTCTCCACATCCTCACCAGAATTTGTTATTGCCTGTCTTTGGATATAAGCCATTTTACATGGGGTGAAATTATCTCATTGTCACATATGTCTTTTATTATGTTGTGGTATGTTCCTTTCATCTCCAGGTTTTTGAGAGTCTTTATCATAAAAATGTTGAGATTTAGCAAATGTTATTTCAACATCAATTGAAACGTTCATATTGTTGTTATCCTTCATTCTATTGATACGATGTATCTCATTGATTGAGTTATGTATGTTGAAATATTCTTGCATCCTGGGTTAAAATTCACTTGATCATGATGAATGATCTTTCTAATATATTATAAAATTTGCTTGGTTAGTGTTTTGTTTTTGTATTAATATTCATCAGAATTATTGGCCTGTAGTTTTCTTTTTCTGATGTTTATTTGTGTGGTGTTGGTATCAGGCTAAAACTGGCCTCATAGAATGAGTTTGAAAGTATTTCCACATCCTCAATTTTTTAGAATATAGTTTGGGTAGGATTGGTATTGGTATAATTTTTTTTAATGTTTCATAGAATTCAGAAGTGAAGCCATCAGGTCTCTGGCTTTTCTTTAGTGTGAAACATTTTATTATGGCTTTGATCTTGTTACTCTTTTTGGTCTGTTCAGGGTTTGGATTTCTTCCTAGTTCAATTTTGGTAGGTTGTATGTGTCTAGCAATTTTTCTCTTTCTTCTAGATATTCAAATTTATTGGCATATAGTTGGTCATAGTAGCCACTAATGGTCTGAATTTCTGCAGTATCAGTTGTAATGTCTCCTTTCTTATTTCTGATTTGATTTATTTGGCTTCTCTCTCTCTCTCTCTCTCTCTGTCTGTCTTTAATCAGGCCAAAGGTTTGTCAATTTGTATAACTTTTCAAAGAATCCACTTTTGGTTTCACTAATCTTTTGTATTTTTAAATTTCAATTTCATTCATTTCTGCTTTGATCTTCATTATTTCTTTTCTTCTACTAATTTTGGTTTGGTTTCCTTTGGCTTTTTCAGTTCTTTAAGATGCTTCATTAGATTTTGCATTTGAAGTTTTTTATTCTTCTTTGATGTTGGCACTTATAGCTATGAACTTCCCTCTTAGTACTGCTTTTGCTGCATCCAACAGGTTTTGATATGTTGTGTTTCCATTATCATTTTTTTCAATAAATTTGTCAATCTTGTTCTTAATTTGTTCATTGGCCCACTGGTCATTCAGGAGCATATTGTTTATTTCTATATATTTGTATAGTTCCCAAATTCTATCTTGTTATTAATTTCTAGATTTATTTCATTTTGATCAGAAAAGATACTTAATATTATTTCAAATTTTGAATGTTTTAAGACTTGTTTTGTTACCTAACATATGGTCTATTCTTGAGAATGACCCTGACCCATGTGCTGAGGAAAATAATGTGTATTCTGCAGCTGTAAGACAAAATGTTTTGTAAATTTCTGTTATATCCATTTGGTCTATAGTGTAGATAAAGTCTGATGTTTTTGTTGATTTTGTGTGTGGAAGACTTGTCCAATGCTGAAAGCGGGATTTTGAATTCTCCAGCTGTTATTGTATCAGGCACTATCTCTCTCTTAAGCTCTAATAATATTTCCTTTAAGTATCTGGGTTCCCCAGAGTTGTATGATTCATATATATGTATTTAAAAATGTTATATCCTCTTGCTTAATTGACCCCTTTATCATTATATCATAATCTTCTTTGTTACTTCTTATATTTTTTGTCTGAAATGTACTTTTTTAAATATATGTATAGAAACTTCTGCTTGTGTTTGGTTACCATTGGCATGGAATTCTTTTTCCATCACTTTCTTTTCAGTCTATGTGTGTATTTATAGGTGAAGTGTTTTTATTGTAGGCAACACATCAGTGGGTCTTTTTATTTCACCCACTTAGCCTTTTTATGTATTTTGATGAAAGAGTTTAGTCCATTCTCAGTCAGTGTTATTGATAAGTAAGGGCTTACTCATGTCATGATGTTATCTGTTTTCTGGTTGTTTTATGGTCTCCTCTTCATTCTTTGTTTCCTTCCTGTCCTCCTCTAGTGAAGGTGAATTTCTCTGGTGATATGATTTACATTATTTCTAGGTATTTTTGTTTGCATACATTGCGTGTTTTTTTGCCATGAGGCTTGCAAATACTATCTTATAACCCATTAGTTTAAACTGATAAAAACTTAACACTATTTGTATAAACATACAAACAAGCAAAACAAACAAAAAAACAACAAAAAAAAACACTAATAAAATCTGTATGCCTTAACTTCATCTCCCCACTTTTTAACTTGTTGTTATTTCTATTTATATCTTATTGTACTGGCTATGACTTGAAAACTTGTTATAGTTGGTATTTTGGTTGGTTAGAGGCAGAATTCACTTGTCATTTTCATTCTTCCCAGTGGGAGCTGCAGACCAGAGCTGTTTCTATTTGTCCATCTTGGCTGCCCTGCCCCCCTACTCAATATTCACTATTTTTAGTGTACAGTTCCATAACATCAAGAACATTTACATTGTTGTGCACTCATCACCATCACTCATCTCCAAAACTTTTTCTTCTTCTCCAACTGAAACTCTGTACCCACTAAATGCTAACTCCCCATTTCTCCTTTTCCTCAGCTCCTGGCAACTACCATTCTACTTTGTGTCTCTGAATTTGACTACTCTAATACAAGATGTAAGTAGAATATTAAAATATTTTTGTGACTTGTTTATTTTAGTTAGCATAATGCCTTTAGGTTTCATCAAAGTAGTAGCATCTGTTGGAATTTTCTTTCTTGTTATGGCTCAATAATAATCTATGATATTTGGCTATTGTAACTAATGCTGCTATGAGCATGGTTGTACAAATATATATTTGACATCATGCTTTCAATTATTTGGGGTGTATACTGAAAAGTGAAATTGCTGGATTATACAGCAACCATATTTTTAATTTTTTGAGGAACTTCCATAACATTTTCCATGGCTGCTTCTCCAGTTTACATTCTCAAGAGTAGTACACAAGAGGTTTAAATTTATCCACATTCTCACCAACACTTCCTATTTTATGTTTTTTTTCAGAATCTATAAAAATATTTTAATGGATGTGAAGTAGTATGCCATTGTAGTTTTGGTTTACATTTTATAATGATTAGTGATGTTGAGCATTTTTTATTTGCATATTGGCCATTTGTATATCATCTTTGGAAAGGTGTCTATTTAAGTCCTTTGCTCATTTATTTTAATAGGGATACTCGTTTTATCAATTTTTAGAGCTGGGAGTTCTTTATATATTTTACATATAAATCTGTTTTCAAATATAGACTTTACAGATATTTTCTCTCATTCCCTAGATTTTATTTCACTATGTTGATAGTATCTTCTAATGCACAAAAGGTTTTACATTTTGATGAGGTCCAATTTATTTATATTTTCTTTGGTTGCTTCTGTATTTGGTGTCACATCCAGAGAATTATTACCATGGCCAATGTAATGAAAATTTCCTCTGTCTTTTTCTTCCAAGTGTTTTATAGCTTCCTCTCTTACATCTAAGTGTTTGATCTATTTCAAGTAAGTCTTTGTATATGATACAAGGTAGTTGTCCAACTTCAGTATTTTGCATGTAGTTTTCCAAGAACCACTGCTTCTATCCTGCTTTAAGTTTCTTGGATTAACAAACCTAACTCCTGCTTCAGGGCCATTGTACTTACTATCTCTTCCCCTTGAAATGCCCCAGCTGCAGATATTTGTGAGATTGGTTCTATCTTACCCTAAAAGTTAAATTCAAATGTTACGTCCTCAGATAAATCTCCCATTCTCTACAAGCCCTTCTATCATCACTCTAGGACATCTCTATCCTATTATCTTATTTAACTTCCTTTATATAATTTTTTAATATCAATTTTTTTTTTTACTGGTTACTATTGGCAAGGGTGGGCATATAGTATAGGGAGATATATAGGCCAAAGGGTACAAATTTGTAAATATGTAGAATAAATAAGTCTAGAAATCTAAGGTACAACATGAAAACTATAGTTATATTATTGTACCCTAAAGATATGCTAAGAGAGTAGATTTTGGGTGCTCTTACCACAAAAAAAGGAGGTAAGTATGGCTCTTCAGAGTTTTTTGGTGATTCTTTGCAATTTTTAGGATTTTTTTCTATTTTTATGATGAATGCCATTGGAATTTTCACAGAGATTGTGTTCAGTCTGTATTGTTTGGGGTGGTAGGGATATTTTAACAATGTTATTTTTCCCACCTATGAACACAGGATATCTTTCCTTTCATTTGTATTGTGTTCAATTTTTTTCATTAATGTTTTATCATTTTCAGTGTACAAATCTGTCAACTCTTCATTGAAATTTGTTACTAGATTTTTTTTATCTTACCATAATGGGAATTTTTAAATTTTTTTAGATAAATGATTATCTGTATATACAAATGCCACTAATTTTCATATATTGTTTTTATTCTACAACTTTACTAAATGTATTTATTATTTCGAACAGGTTTCTTTGTTTAATCTTTAGGGTTTCTACATATAAGATGACGTCATCTACCATCTGACCCAGCAATTCCTCTTCTGGGTATATACCCAATTGAAAAAATATCACCATCTTGTAAACAAACTTGCATCCCCGTAGTAATTGGTGCATTATTAACAATAACTGAGATATGGAAACAACCTAGGTCGTCATGAATGCATGAACAAATAAACAAACTTTGAGACTGATTTATCCATCCATCTATCTATCTACACACACACACACACACACACACACACACACACACATATATATATAATATATATATTCAGATGTTATAAAGGAAATTCTGCCATTTGCCACAACATGGATGGACCTATAGTACATTGTTCTAGGTAAAATAATCCGGATGCAGAAAGAAAAATATTACATAATCTCACTTATACAGTATGTGAAATATTTTTTAAAAGCTCAAATACACAAAGATAGAAAATGAAACAGTGATTACCATGGAGTCTAGGGGAGAGGAAAAGAAATATGTAGGTCAAAGAATACAATGTAGTAGATATGTATAATGAACAAGTCTAGAAATTTAATGTGCAACTTAAGGACTAAAGTTGATAGCATTGTATTAGAGATTTTTGTTAAACAAGTAGATATTATCTGTTCTTGTCACAAAAAATTACTATGTGAGATAATCGATATGTTCATCTGATTCACTATAGTTACCATTGTACTATGTGTATCTATGTATCCTTATATATCCCATAACATCCTTGCAAACCTTAAATATACAAAATAAAATGTATTGTTTAATGGGTAACTATGTAAGATAATGTTAATTTGCTGGATGATAGTAACCTTTTCGCTATGTATAAGTAAACAACATGTTTTACAATTTAAATATATACAATAACAATATTATTAATGTATTCAAGTTTTTGTATCCTCTTCTACCCACTCGGTTTCCTGTTCCATGGAACATAAGCTATATGAGATCAGGGACCTTTTTAACTAATGGTGAAGTAGAAGTGGTTTGCACACAATACGAGATTGATAGTTTTTTTAAAATTCTCACTGACTTTTCATTTTCAGTAATAAACTTACAAAATATTTTTTGTTTCAACATTTGTTCTACATTGAAAAGGAAACAAACAGACATTGCATGCAGATTCACCATATTATCTAAAATGTACATCCATATATTTTTCTTTATGGAGTAAAAACAAAACAAAACTGTTTTATTGTCAAAAAAAATCCAAAGCACAAATCTATAATAGAAAGGAAAGTGGTTACTATTGTTTTCCTAATGTGTCTCTTTTCTTTTGTCCCATTACTTTTGAAAAAAATGCCATATGCTGTAAAGTTTAATGAAATGGCAAAATGACTTGAATACAAATTGTTCTGCATTACTTAGAAAATACATCATTTGGTGATGCAGCTTTCCTGAAAGATGTTTTGGAAAGTGTTTTTGTATATTTACTAGAAATACTAATTTAAATTGGACTATATTTCTCCATGGGTTGCAAATATGATTTTCAGCTAGAACGGTTATCAGAGTATATTGTTTCAGGCTATTTTTCAAGAAGAGAGAATAGAGGACAATTCTCCAATGGGAGTGAAAAAGTTGCATAATTATGTCATAAAACATTAACTTAACAGTAGGAAGTAGCACTTATGAACCACTATAAGTTCTGTTCTCTTGGGTTTAGTTTGTTACAACCATAATAAATCTAATAGATACACAATTTCTTTATTGAGACAAAAATTGTATTTGTTTTCAAACCCTAGCAATCTCCTACGAGCACGGGCAAGCATTCACACAGGCCACACATGCACAACGCGTGTGAAATATCTGGTATATTTTTAAAATTAAAATTCCCTACTAGCATTTTCTTCTTAGGAATTGATTTAGGAATTAAATCATTAAATTAATGATTCCTTTGGGTTTTAGAATGTCAGGAAGTATTATAAATTGTAAGAAAAACATTAAATGTGGAAACACTATCTTCACAGTCAATCCTAGCATCTTATTGCATAGGAATATAAAATGACAAATGGTGGTAAATTCTCTTGTCTCAATGAGATCATCATCTGCTTATGTGAGTACCTTCGAAGTGGAATAAATCACAATTGTGTTTTCTCTATATATTTTCCTTTTACATAGCACTCTGGATAATAGTTCGCACTCTCTTGTTCTCAGAAATCTCAGTACTAAGATTCCTTAAATCTTCAAGGTAAATTTCTCTACATGTCTGAATACCATGGATTTAAAATGTCAACGTATCACTGGAAGAGACACTTATATTCTTAAATGGCTTTATACTTTAGTTAAGTCCTTCTATCTGTGACAGTTATATTGTATTTTTCAATATTTAAGTTTTTACTTTATTTTTTCACAGTGCTTCATTCCTCCTTTAAAAAAATTGACTTCACATCACTAACACTTCCAGTGTCTCAAAGATTGATTAGTCTAGGAAATTCATAATTGTATAGTTTTAGCCCTTTTCTTTTTTCTAAGTTTTCAGACTTCCATGCACTTGAAATCCATTATCGTGTTTTTCTTTAGTCGTCTCTATTTCAGAAAAAAAAATAAGCTTAGTTTTCCTCTCTGTTCTCATAAGTCCTATTTTGCAAAATTTGAAATATTTTCAGAATCAGTTTCATAATATCTTCAAGTTATCTAAACCTATAACATCCTTTTAAAAATGTTGAAAGAATATAGACTGCTTTATTATGGAATATTTTTAACGGTATAACTGCTGATCTTACTAAATGGATACAAATCTATAGTTATTTAATGATGGAAATATATTCAGCCATTGCAAAAGTAGTTTTTCGTTGTCCTTTCCGTATTTTTCATTAAAATGTATTATGCCAATTATCTATTCGAGAAATTATTTAAGCAGCCCCAGTGATATCAATAGACATCTACTGGACTTTATGCTTTATTGCCAAATCTTAAGAAATTTGAACTTGCCTCACATACATTCTACATTTTATCTAGCTTGTCATCATTAAAGAGGTTACTGGAGGACATGCAGCACAATCACACTCTGGATCAGTGTTTGACTAGTACAATATTTTGATTATAGACATAAATGCATGATCATGAGTTTTATAAATAAACACAGTTGTTTGCAGGTATTTGAGAGATGGGATTCACATATTACCAGAAGAGTTGCTTAAACACACATTGGTTAATTATATCCCAGAAAAAAAAAATTTCAACAAGATGTATTAATCAACAAAGTCATTGTCTTAGTCCTGGAAATGCTGCCATTATGGGTCTCTAGGGTTAGCTGTCAAGTTTTATTAGGTCATAGAGTTGGCAGCATCACAGTTCTGGGTTCATCTCCTAGTCAGTTAATTGGTTATATAAGCAGTATTCGCTGGCTTGCATGTTAATGGTTGCCTTTATTAGAATAAATAAAAGACAAAATCACAGTAAGAGTAAGTTCTGTTCAAGGTGTCATCCCCAGAGATTAGCCAGCCATCTCAAAATGCCTCCCTGATGTCACAAAAATAGTCTATAAGACAGCACAGATAATTCCCTTCTCTAGTAGTTCAAAACCTAAAAAATGAACAGCACTAACACAGTTTCATTAATAGGGAAAGGTAGCTTCATTAATATGAAAAGATGGCATGGCAAAGCTGTGAAGAAACCTTAGAGTTCAAATCCCAGCTCTGTTTACTGCTGCATTGCGAAATTTTTTAAAATCTCTTTCTTCACTTTTTCTCTTCTGTAAAATTGACATGAAAACAGTGGCTGTTTCACAGAGTTACTACGAAGATTAAAGTTAATACTTATTGCAAATCTCTGAAAACAACATTTTCTCAATAGTGTAAACTATAATGATTGTTAAATGAAAATTTTTACAAGGCTTGTAATTGTACTTTTGAGCAGGATTATCTTGATAACAGAAGCTCCAGAAATAAAAGTCACAATAGTCACATAGAAAACCAAAGATGAAAGGAATTTTAAAATTCCTTAGTAGAACAACTTGCTAACTGAATTTTATGGGCAATGATATTCAATTGCTCCTTTTTTTTAGCAGTCAAATCCTGTTTTCAAATAAAAGATTTTGCAGAGCACCAATTTATAAAATAGCTAAGAGCAGAGTTCACCATGCTGTGCAACAGATTGCCAGAATGAATTACTTCTAATCGAACCTTTTATTCTTTCACCAACAACTCCCGTTTACTAGGAGATTTCTAGACCCCACATATAAATGAGATGATATGGTGTCCGACTTACTTCACTTGACATAATATCTTCTAAGTTCATCTATGTTGTCTCAAATGACAGAATTACCCGTTGCTTTCTTTTCAAGACCAAAATAGTATTTCATTGTGAATATATATCACCTTTAAAAAAATCATTCATCTGTTGATGGACATTTCAGAGTTTCCAAATCTTAGCTATTGTGTATGATACTGCAGTTATGTTAACTAAAATGTATTGTGTAATTTAAAACAGCTAACAGAGAAAATGTTAAATATTCTCACCAAAAAGAAATGATATTTGAGGTGATGTATATCATAATCAGCCTGATTTAATCATTCTACAATGTATACATGTATTAAAAAACTACATTGCAACAATTATACACACACATACACACACACACAATTATTCTTTGTCAACAAAAAATAAAATAATTTCCTTTAATAAAGTAGAGTTGCTTTATTGAAGCAAGGATAGTTCTCCCTTTCCCTTCATCTCTTGGCATCATCAAAGGCCTGATTCCTCTTACAAACAAAATAAACTTAATCTAACTGTGTCAAGAATTGGTTCCTTCTGGTGGGTCTCACTGACTTCAAGAACGAAGCTGTGGACTCTCGCTGTGAGTATTACAGTTCTTAAAGATGGTGTGTCTGGAGTTTGTACCTTCAGATGCTCAGATGTGTCTGGAGTTTCTTCCTTCCGGTGGGTTCGTGGTCTTGCTGACTTCAGGAGTGAAGCCGCAGACCTTTGCAGTGAGTGTTGCAGCTCTTAAAGGTGGTGCAGACCCAAAGAGTGAGCAGCAGCAAGATTTATTGTGAAGAGCGGAAGAACAAAGCTTCCACAGTGTGGAAGGCCCTGCCCACATCCTGCTGATTGGTCTATTTAACAGAGTGCTGATTGGTGTGTTTACAATCCTTTAGCTAGACACAGAGCACTGATTGGTGCATTTTTACAGAGTGCTGATTGGTGCATTTACAATCCTTTAGCTAGACAGAAAAGTTCTCCAAGTCCCCATCCAACCCAGAAGCCCAGCTGGCTTCACCTCTCATAACGACAGACTTCTCTACTTTGTAGAAGTCATCATTCAAATAAATATATCTAAGGAAATGTGAATAGTCAATGTAGATAATCCAGACTCTTTTGGTGGCCTTAGAGCATTGTATAATGAGTAAAAGTGTCTGTCCCACACAGATCTGGAAGCCATAAGTTTTTCAACTATCTGATCAAAGATTAAGCCCCAGAGAAAATACTTTTGATTTCCTGGCTCTTATTTTAAAATCACACCATAACGTTGGATGGGATCCATTATACATCAATAATAATGACACTCAATAGCCAAGCTATGTCTTTTTTTTTTTTTGTTCTTTATTATTATTATACTTTAAGTTGTTAGCGGGGTACATGTCACATGTATGCAGGTTTGCCCTGTATAGCATGACAGTCTACTGCACCCCATCAGCGTCATTTGTATAACTCCAATGCAATCCCTCCCCCCCTCCCCTCACACAGTGGGAAGCCCCGGTGTGTGATGTTTCCCCTTCCTGGGTCCATTGATCCTGGATTGTTCCAGTTCCCCACCTATAGGTGAGAATTGCTCCTGCGGTCTGTTTTGGTTTTATTCTTGTGATGGTTTACTAGGAATGATGGTTCCAGCATCCATACAGAACAAAATATGAGCTCATCGCCTTTTATGGCTTACGCTTAAGTATTCCATGTTGTATATGCCGCTTGAAATCAATCTATCACTGATGGATTGTTTGGGTTGGTTTCAGTCTTTGCTATTGTAGATAGTGCTGCAATGTCGTATGGTGTCTTGTCTTTGCAGCAGCATAGTTATAATCCTTTGGGTATATACAGTAATGGGATGGCTGGGGTCATGTATGGTACATCCTAGTTCCTAGATCTTTGAGGGAATGCATGCATACTGTTTTCCAAAACAATGGTTGAACTAGTTTACAATCCCATAGCAATGAAGTGTAAAAGTGTTCTATTTCTCCACATCCTCTCCAGCACCTGTTGTTTCCTGAAAAACTTTTAATGATGATCCATAAATTTCCTTTAGACGTTGTGAGATGGTATCATTGTGGTTTTGATTTGCATTTCTCAATTATTGAAAGTAATGATGACATTTTCATGTAATGTCTGGTAAGCTGTATGGAGATGGCCTCTTTTGAGAAATGTCTGTTCATATCTTGCCCACTTTTGATGGGGTTGTTGTTTTTTTTTTTTTCATAAAATTTGTTTGGAGCCCTTTATGGTTCTGGGATATTAGCCCTTTGTCAGATGAGTAAGATTGCAAAATTTTCTCCATTCACCTTAGGTTGCCTGTTCACTCGGTGGTAGTTTCTTTTGCTGTACAGAAGCCTCTTTAGTTTAATTAGATCCTTTGAATTTTAGCTTTTGCACCAGGTTGCTTTTAGTGTTTTTTAGACATGAAGTCTTTACCCATACCTATGTCCTGAATGGAGTTACTACCTGGGTTTCCTCTAAGGATTTTTATGGTAATGGAGTGCAACTTTGGTGCAATTCTCATTAATACTTGAATTAATTTTTATTATTATAAGGAGGGTAAGAGGAAAGGATCTCAGTTTCAGCTCTGCTGGCTGTGAATTTTCCCAGCACCATTTATTAAAATAGGAATCCTTTTCCCATTTCTTGCCCATTTTCTCAGGTTTGTCAAACATCAGATGGCTGTATGTGGAATTATTTCTAGGGACTCTGTTCTGTTCCATTGGTCTATATATCTCTGTTTTGGTACCCAGTACCATGCTGTTTTTGGATTACTGTAGCCTTGTAGTATATAGTTTGAAGTCAGGTAGCGTGATGCCTCCAGCTTTGTTCTTACGGCTTAGGTTGTGCTTTGGAGTGGGTATTTGAACATATGAACTTTAAAGCAGTTTTCCAATTCTGTGAAGAAACTCATTAGCGGTAGCAATTAGGGTTGGCATTGAATCTATAAAATTACCTTGGGCGGTATGGCCGTTTCCGCAGGCCATCAGTTCTTACCTATCCATGAGGCAGGTATATTTCTTCCATTTGTTTGGCCGCCCTCTTTTGTGCTTGACAGTGGTTTGTAGTTCTCCTTGAGAGGTCCTTTGCATCCCATATGGCTGGATTCCTAGGTATTTGATTCTCTTTGAAGCAATTGTGAATGGAAGTTCATTCATAGTTGGCTCTATGTTCATGGTATTGGTGTATAAGAATGCTTGTGATTTTTGCACATTAATTTTGTATCCTGAGACTTTGCTGAAGTTTGCTTATCAGCTTAAAGGAGATTTTGGGCTGAGACAATGCGGTTTTCTAAATGCTCCTGATCATGTCATCCCTGCAAACCAGGGACAGATTGACTTCTTCTTTTCCCCTAACTAAGATACCCTGATTTCTTTCCTGCACCTAATTGCCCTAGCCAGAACTTCCAACACTATGTTGGGGTGTGAGAGAGGCATCCCTGTCTTATTGCCAGTTTTTCGAGGAATTTTCCAGTTTTGCCCATTCCAATTATGATATTGGCTGTAGGTTTATCATAAATATGCCAATTATTTTGAGTCACGTTCCGTAATGCGAATTTATTGGCGTTTTAGCATGAAGGGCTGTTGAATTTTGTCAAAGCCTTTTCTGCATCCTATTGAGATAATCATGTGTTTCTTGTCTTTTGGTTCTGTTTATATGCTGGATTATGTTTTATTGATTTTGCAGATATTAGATATAGCCTTGCATCCCAGGGATGAAGCCCTTGATCATGGTGGATAAGCTTTTTGATGTATGTGTTGTTGAATCGGTTTGCCAGTATTTATTCTAGGGATTTTTACGATGTTCGCTCAGGATATTGGTCTAGAATTCTCTCTTTTTGTGCGTATCTCTGCAGGCTTTGGTATCAGGATGATGTTGGCCTCATAAAATGAGTTGGGGAGGATTCCTACTTCTATTGATTGGAATGGTTTCAGAAGGAATGGTACCAACTCCTCCTTATACACTCTGGTGGGAATTCAGCCTAATGAATCCATCTGGTCCCTGGACTTTTTTTTTGGTTGGTAGGCTATTAATTATTGCTCGTTTCAGAGCCTACTATTGGTCTATTCAGGATTCAACTTCTTCCTGGTTTAGTCTTGGAAGGTGTAAGTGTGTCAGGAATTATCCATTTTCTTCTGGAACGGTTGCGTGGGGTGTTTATATAGTATTCTCTGATGGTGGACATTTCTGTAACAGGGTGGGTGGTGATATCCACATCATTTTTTTAATTCGTCGATTTGATTTCTTCTCTCTTTTCTTCCCTTTTGTGTGGTGCTTTTCAATTGGTGCCTAATTTTTTGATCTTTTCAAAATAACTCCTGGATTCATTTCATTGATTTTTTTGGGTTTTGTGTCTCTATCTCCACTTCAGTTCTGCTCTGATCTTAGTTATTTCTTGCCTTCTGCTAAACTTTGGGATATGTTTATGCACTTCTCTAGTTCTTTTAATTCTTTGATGTTAGGAGTGTCAATTTTGATCTTTCCTGCGCTTTCTCTTGCTTGGGCATTTAGTGCTACTCATTCCCTCTACTTTATAGCTTAAAATGTGTCCCAGAGATTCTGGTATGTTGTATCAACATTTATAATTTGATTTCAAGGAACATCTTCCCATTCTGCCTTCATTTTCGTTTATGTACTTAGTATTAGTCATTTCAGAACCCAGGGTTGCTGACAGTTTCATGTAGTTGGTTTGATTGAGTTTCTTAGTCCTGAGTTCTAGTTTGATTGCACTGTGGTCTGAGAGAGACAGTTTGTTACTGTTTCTGTTCTTGTACATTTTGCTGGGGGTGCTTTTGTACAATTATATGGTCAGAATTTTTGGAGTAAGTGCAGGTAGCAGTTCACTGAGAGAAGAATGTATATTCTGTTGGTTTGGGTGGGTTCTATGGATGTATCCTGGGTCTCACTTTGCTTTTGGAGGTGAGTTCAATTCCCTGGACATCCTTGTTAACTTTCTGTCTCGTTGATCTGTGTGTGACATTGGTGTGAGTCCATTATTGTGTGTATGGGAGTCCTAAGTCTCTTTGTAAAGTCTCCTAAGGACTTGCTTTATGAGATCTAGGGTGCTATGTATTGGGTTGCTTGTCATTTAGGTTGGGTGTCTTTCTGTTAGATTGATCCCTTGACCATTTATGTGTGGCCTTCTTTGTCTCTTTTTGATCTTTGATGAACTTCAAAGTCTGTTTTTATCGAGGACTAGGTTACTAACCCTACTTTTTGTTTTCCTCCATTTGGCAGTGATACCTCGCTGTGCGAGACCCACCACCTGTCAGCTATGCGTTTGGCGGGTTAGTTACTCCTGGATACAGCAGACTGAAGTGGGTCTTGACTCTTTATCCAGTTTGCCAGTCTGTGTCTTTTCATTGGAGCGACAGTCCATTTAAATTCTGGGTTAAAGTTGTTATGTTAATATGAACTTGATCTGCGTTATGATAACTGGTTATTTGCTTTCCAGTTAGTTGATCACCGGTTTCTGCCAGCCTCGATGGTCTTTACATTTTGGCATCATTTTGCGCAGAAGTTTTTGGTTGGTTCTGCTTGCATTTCAGGTTCTTTGAGGCGAGATTTGATGGGTGAATACTCTGGCATTTTGCGTATCGCAGGGTTTTCGGCAGCGAACGGTTGATGCCGGATACAGCGGGTTTGGGAATTTCGCTTCTTTAAGATGTTGGACATCATTATTTCTCTGCAGGCTGGGAGGTTTCTGCAGGAGGATCTGGCCATGGGGTGTTCAGGCGCTCCCACTTTTTGGTGGATTGCCAGGCTCCTTTTCTCTGGCTGCCATCGCCAGAGGGATTTTTCAGCCTGTTTCGGGTCAGCGGGTGTCGCGGGTGCAGCCTCGCTTTAGAGGGTCTTTGCGTGGTTCTCTGTTTGCCAGTTTGGATATTTGGCTGCCTCTGGTTGGAGTTTCTGGTTGTTCTCTGGAAGAGTCATTTTCCAGCAGTTCCAGTACCCTCGCGCCAGGCTTCGTCAGGCCCGTGGGGTTGGTCTTTTTACATAATCCGCCACTTCTTGCAGGCTTTGTTCATTCTTTTTCTTCTTTTCCTTTTGGTTTTCTTCGCTTCATTTCATTCGACAGTCACTAAATCCCTTCGGTCTCTCTTTACCATACAGTTGGTCGAATTACTGAAGCTTGTGCATTTGTCCATCGGCTGCAAGTGTCACGCTGGTTTTCATCCTCTTTCATTTCGTTTATGACCTTCTCTGCATTAATTAGTCTAGCCGTCAATTCTTCACTTTTTTTCAAGTTTTTTGGTTTCTTTCGCGCTGGGTCGTAATTCCTCCTTTAAGCTCTAAGAGTTTGATTGGACCTTCTTCTCTCATCTCGTCAAAGTCATTTCAGGTCCATTTGATCCGTTGATGAGCTAAGCTCCTTTGCCGGGGAGATGCTCTTATTTTGAATTTCCAGCTTTTTCTGCCCTGCTTTTTCCACATCTTTATTGGTTTTATCTGCCTCTAGTCTTTGATGATGAGTGATGTACTGATGGGGTTTTGGTGTAAATTATCCTTCCCTGTTTGATAGTTTTGCTTCCCAGCAGTGGGACCTCAGCTATGGAATCTGTGGAGATTGCTTGAGGTCACTCCAGACCCTGTTTGCCTGGGTATCCAGCGGCGGCAGAGGCTTTTGAGAAGATAGAATGTGGCCTCCTACAGACAAAGCCGGGGTGGCCTGTCTGATTTCCTTTTAGGCTTCCTCTCGGGGTATACCTCCACCCTGTAGCCCGAGGTGTGGGGTGTCAGGACTGCCTTGCCCCTAGTGGGGGTCTCCCCAGTTAGGCTACTCAGGGGTCAGGGACTGTTACTTGGAGCGAGCAGTCTGTCCCGTTCTCAGATCTGTGCCTCCATTTGGGAGATCCTGCTCCTCTTCAAAGCACAATCGAGACAGAGTGGGTTTGTGTCTGCAGAGTTTTCACCAACAGCTTTGTTGTTGTTGTTGTTGTTATTTGTGTAGCTGTGCCCCTGTCCCCAGGGCAGTCTGAGAGACAGGCAGGAGTTTCCCTTCCAGGCTGCTGTGAGAGCTCCACCCAGTTGGAGCTTCCCAGCAGCTTTGTTCACCCAAGCCTCGAAAGTAGGCCTCCCAGCCTGCGCTGCTGCCTTGCTGGTGATCACAGACTGCTGTGTGCCAATGAGGGAGGCTCCGTGGGCTGGCCAGGTTCCCTCCAGCCAGGTGGGATGCCTGATCTCCTGGTGGCAGAAACAGCCAGGGTGGGGAGTTGCAGATTTTTCCAGGCCGTGCGTGCCAGGTCCTAGCTGGGAGAAAGGGATTCCATACACTGCTGGAGTGAGGCGATGCCTCGCCCTGCTTCAGCTCTCGCTGGTCGGGCTGCAGCAGCTGACCAGCACCGATCGTCCGGCACTCCCCAGTGAGATGAACCCAGTACCTCAGTTGAAAATGCAGAAATCACCGGTCTTCTGTGTCGCTGGCGCTGGGAGTTGGAGACTGGAGCTGTTCCTATTCGGCCATCTTGCTCCGCCCTCAATATGTCTTAATATAATTTCTTCTATACAAAAATGCTACCTAAAATATTTTGCATGTTAGGAGTTGATAACTAATAACTCTTCAGAGTATGCTTCCATTCTAATGGCCCTTTGTTGCTGAAAATCTATTTTATTAGAGAAATAATGTTCATGTAACACAAAATTGACCATTTTAACCACCCTGAAGGGTACAATTCAGTGGCTTTTAGTATATTCACAATGTTTTATTACCATTACCACTGATTCTAGAACATTTTCATCATCCTAAAAAGAAACTCTGTACACATTAAGTTGTTACTCCCCATTTTCCCTCACTCAGCCCCTGGAAACCACTACTCTGCTTTCTTTCTATATAAAATTGCCTATTCTGGGCACTTCACAAAAATAGAATCATACAATATGTGGCCTTTTGTATCTGGCTTCTTTCACTTAGTGTAATGTTTTTGAGGTTAATCTCTTATGTACTTTGTTCATTCATTTTCACAGATTTACAATATTCCATTGTATGGCTATGCCACATTTTATTTAGTAGGTGATGGCCATTTAGTTTGTTTCCATTTTTCAGCCACTGTAAAAAATGGTGCTATGAACATCTGGGCAAAAGTTATTTTAAAAACATATGCTTTAAGTTATCTCAAGTATACAATTAAGAAGTACTCACATTGACTTGTAAGGAAATTTTATGTTTACATTTTATCAAAGAGCCAGTGTGTTTTCTGTTGTAGCACCACCATTTTGTATTCTCATTAGCAATGTACAGGTGTTCCAATACCTCCACATTCTTATCAACAATTCTTATTTCCTGTTTTTTTTTTTATTATGACAAATATGGTGGGTGTGAAGTGGCATATGACTTTGATTTGCACTTCCATAATGACTAAAGATGTTGAACCTCCATCTTTTTTTATTTCAGTATTTTATTTTTGTTAATGATGGGAATGTTTCTCAGTAAATTTAAGCAATCAACTTTATAACAGGGAAGGATAAGCTAGGGTTAGACGTAGAAAAGTTAATGTACATTATCTTGAAATTGTAAGGAGAAAAGTGTTTGAATGAAACTTTATCTATCTTTGTTAGCCAAACAATATTAAAATAAGAAAATTTTGAATAGAAAACTGTACCTGGTTCTCATATTTCAAGCATAAAAACATTTTAAATAAAACTTCTACTTTTTGGATCTATTTAAGTAATTTTAAAATAAAAAGTAGTATGTGAATTGTAGAGTGTAGCTAATGAAAACATTAAATAATATAATTTTAAGAAGCAATTAGCTATTCCACATGAAATAAAATCAATGATTACATAAATTCAACATGATTATGATGACAAAAGCAAAAATACAAAGTGTAATCATTTTTAGCTCCTTGTTTAACACATATATTAATACATTTCCCAAAATCAAACAAAATAACACCAACATCTACTAATACCACAATCACAATGAAACTCCTAAAACTTACTTAATTATTAACATCTTAAAAATCTAACTCTCATATGAATTATATAATCAAGCATATTTTCTAGCTGTGCAAACTAGTGAAAGCACAGTCTTCTTCAGGATTCTCTAGAATTCATAATTCAACTCATGTTGAACCCCACAATTCCTGTTGACTTTGGTGAATCTACTGAGCAGGCCTTCATTTACCAGAACATAAGCATATACTCATCGCAACTTTAGAAAGAATAGAAGGCCTTCATACTTGTTTGTTTTCAATTATATCTCATCATTAATTCTGTGCAGAGTTATGTTTTCTCGACTTAATATTTTTGCAACTTTTTAATTTTTTTCATTTTTTTCTATGTATTTCAACCCTTCTAACTGCAGCTGATTCAGCTTTTCGTTTTGACTTTCATCTAGAGTTATGTTTTCACACATTACAGGATTGAATATAAAATAGGTATCAGGAGGTAACAGACCATCAAGCATTATACAGACTGCTTCTATATCTGTAGCACTGTTGATAACATTAGCAAGTTTGGTTTTCAAGCTTGTGTGTATCACAGTGTTTTCCATATCACTCTCCAAATGTCCAGTGTCCAGACATACTGTGTACTCTAATGGAATATCCGGCCAAAGATATTTACGCTCATGCATTGGTAATGCCAAAGAGTTATTCAGAAGCAAACCTCCACCTTGATGAAGATCATTTCCCAATGCGTATTCTCCAAAGTAGCCTGGAGCAGCAGATGAGGCTCTAATGGCCTGCCACATTTTATACTGACAGCCTCTGAAATGACAGTTGATTCCAGCAAAATGGCCATAGTTTCTATGTTTAGAGACAACAAATTATAGTTTCTAAGCACTTTAGCTTCTAAAACACCAGAATATTTTTGTGTTATCCTCTGTTTACTATGATACTTACAGCAGTTACCTTAAGGCATGTGTGGTTTCTTGCTGTTGCAATCAATAGTGCAAATCACATTCTATTTTTCAGAATGTTTCCCCACATTTGACTGCTATAAAATGCATGGCTTCAACTCATTTTAACTTTTCCAACAATGAAATTTTGTGAAAATACATCTGATCCTAATGTTTTATAAAGTTTCTCGCATTCATCAAAAGGCATATGAAAAAATCCCGACATGAAAGCTAATATGGCACCTGTGCTTACATCACAAATATAATGAAAGAGCTGATCAACTGGTTTCTGAGTTAGTTCAACTAATTTTCATATTGTCTGCAGAGCAACCACATAACTTGTTCCTCCATCATCAAATGTGAAATTGGGATTCCTCTCCCTTGCACTGGACACACGAAAATTTTAAAGCCAAAATTTATCTAAGTGCAGCCTAAAGTGTTTCACCTTTAATTTGTCTCAGCCAGAATAAATGTGGAATAATTATTTCTTTAACAGAAACTCATTTCCTTCAATATAATCTAGATGATGAAAATTCAGTTCTACAACCCCAGTAATACAGGACTTCAGGTCAGTTGTTTTTCTCAATAGCTGAACTAACACCCAGGTTCTGTTATCAATATTCACCCTTGCAATAATAATTTCTCTTTGAAGAGATAAATGGTTGTTCTTCTCTGCATTTTTGTCTTTGCTGATAGCCTGCTCCATTTTAGTAGGCTTTTCCTATTTTTCTAAGTGTCTCTTTAAATCATAATTTAAACTGGGGACAAGTCCACCAATATTCCACCTACAAAAGATTATACAATTTCACTGGGATGAAAAAGAAAGTAATACTTTGTTTAGTTGAAACAAGAACTTCAGGTATTGCAATAGGATTTGAAGGATTTTCCACAGTATCTAAAGAAGATTCTGAGCCAGACTTATCAGTCAGTATGTCCAGATCTGAAGAACTTAATTTCCCTTCTTCAACCCGCTTACCTTCAAGTTCTGATTTGTCCTGGAATTGTTTTTTGTTTTTTTGTTTTTTTTTTTTTTTTTCCACCTGTTTTTTCGAGACACATTTTCCTCACATTTGAAATAAGAGTTAACATAATTTGATGAAAAGTAGAATGGCTCTTTAAGTTTTGTGGTTATATTAGTCACATAATAAAAAAGATAACTTATATCTCCTTTTTATGTCTAATCTGGCATTTCTCTTTTGGAAAAGAACACTTTTCTATTTATTTTTCAGATTTTTTTTCAGAGATTGTATGTCCTGTTTTACTTTTCTTTTTGGTTTGTTTTAACCAGTCATTATTTGATACTTTTCTTAATATTTGAGAATTTCTCTTGAATTGAACTAAACGTGAAATAATTTCATTCTGATTGCCAAAAACAGCCTTTGAAATAGTTGAAAAGTACTTTTAATATGGGACATACAAATGTTCATTTTAGTAAGTCCTTTGGGAGCGGGAGCGCTAGGTTTCAAAATTCCAATATGTAAACAATGGAGAGTAACAGTGCTTTCTGCCAGTATGTGCTTCACTTTTGTCTGTTTACATATTACTTTGTTTGTATGAAAACCTCTTTGTAGATGAATGTGACTTATCCTGTAGTAATGCTTAGGTCACAACAGGAAATGCAGTTTCTTGCTTGGGTAGGCCCAAAGCCTAGGCCTACTTAGTCCTGCCTGGCAGTGGGGCAGTTCTGGATCCCAGGACCTCTGTGGTCACCCTGCCACTGAGGGCTGATGGAGCCTGGGGTTGCTAAAGTCTGTCTGGTGGTGGTGCAAACCAGACATCAACTCTGGTGTGCATGCCTGAACTCTGGGGCTTTGGGGTATGGCTTGGCACTGGAGAACGTTAGTGACTCAGTACTGTAGATACCAGCCTGGAGTCTGGGTTTACGGTGACTTACTTGGTGCTAGGTTTTACTGTGGTTAACTTAATGTTACAGGCTAAGGCATTGTCTAGTGCTCACTTCTTTCTCCTTACCCCAAATGGAAGGTATCTCTCTCAACACTGTGCTCCTTAAGGTTGAGGGAGGGGTGATGTGAGTAATGTCAAACTTCCCTTTTTATCCTCCTTTTCAGTGCATCTTTTTATATTTCTGTACTGCACCTGAATACTGTAAGGAGTCACCCAGTTCCGGCCAGGCGCGGTGGCTCACGCCTTAATCCCAGCACTTTGGGAGGCTGAGGCAGGCAGATCACAAGGTCAGGAGATGGAGACCATCCTGGCTAACAGGGTGAAACCACGTCTCTACTAAAAATACAAAAAATTAGCCTGGCGTGGGGGCGTGTGCCTGTAGTGCCAGCTGCTGGGGAGGCTGAGGCAGGAGAATGGTGTGAACCCGGGAGGCGGAGCTTGCAGTGAGCCGAGATTGCGAGGTCGCTAACCATTGCACTCCCAGCCTGGGCTACAGAGCTGCAGGAGACTTAGTCTCAAAAAAAAAAAAATTTAAGTCTCTAATCCATCTTGAATTAATTTTCGTGATAAGGAGTAAGGAAAGGATCCAGTTTCAGCTTTCTACTTATGGCTAGCCACCTTCCCAGCACCATTTAATAAATAGGGAATCCTTCCCCATTTCTTGTTTCTCAGTGTTAGGATCTAATACCATAAAATCCTAGAGAAACCAGGTAGTACCATTCAGGACATAGGCATGGGCAAAGACTTCCATGTCTAAAACACCAAAAGCAACGGGCAGCAAAGCCAAAATTGACAAATGGGATCTCATTAAACTAAAGAGCTTCTGCACAGCAAAAGAAACTACCATCAGAGGAACAGGCAACCTACAGAATGGGAGAAAATTTTTAAAATCTACTCATCTGACAAAGGGCTAATATCCAGAACCTACAGAACCTGCCAAAACAAATTTACAAGAAAAAACAAACAACCCATCAAAAGTGGGCAAAGGATATGAATAGACATTTCTCAAAAGAAGACATTCATACAGCCAACAAACACACCTAAAAAAATGCTCATCATCACTGGCCATCAGAGAAATGCAAATCAAAAACCACAATGAGATACCATCTCACACCAGTTAAATGGCCATCATTAATAAGTCAGGAAACAACAGGTGCTGGAGAGGATGTGGAGAAATAGGAACACTTTTTACACTGTTGGTGGGATTGTAAACTAGTTCAACCATTATGGAAAACAGTATGGCTTATTCCTCAAGGATCTAGAACTAGATGTACCATATGACCCAGCCATCCCATTACTGGGATATACCAAAGGATTATAAATTATGCTGCTATAAAGCACACATGCACACGTGATGTTTATTGCAGCACTATTCACAATAGCAAAGACTTGAATCAACCCAAATGTCCACCAGTGACAGATTGGATTAAGAAAATGTGGCACATATACACCATGGAATACTATGCAGCCATCAAAAAGGATGAGTTTGTGTCCTTGTAGGACATGGATGAAATGGAAACCATCATTCTAAAACCATCACAAGAACAGAAAACCAACACGACAAGTGTCTCACTCATAGGTGGGAACTGAACAATGAGATCACTTGGACCAGAAGGGAACATCACACAATCGGGCCTATCGTGGGAGGGGAGGAGGGATTGCATTGGGAGTTATACCTGATGTAAATGACGAAGTTGATGGGTGCAGCACACCAACAAGGCACAAGTATACATATGTAACAAACCTGCATCGCTATGCACACATGTACCCTACAACTTACAGTATATAATAATAATAAATAAACTTAAAAACAGTCACCCAGTTCCCTTTAGCCTTGTGAAGAGTTTTCAGTAAAGGGTAGTTGTTCAAACTGAGGTTTCTTCAGGTGAGGATTGCAGGAGAGTTCTCTATGGTCTTGCTCTGCTCCTCTCCTCTGAAGTTATTAATATAAATCTTCTCTCTTTTAATCATGGTCAGTCTACATACAGTTTAATAACTTAATTGCTAATCTTTTTAAAAAACAACTTTTGGTATTGTTGATCCCCTCTATTGCTTTCATATTCTCTATTTCATTCATCCTATTATAGTCTTTATTATTTTATTCCTTACGGTTGTTTTTCAATTTGTTTTCTCTTCTTTTTCTAGTTACTTAAGGTGGATAGTAAGGGTATTGATTTGAGGTTCTTCTCTATTTTTAACATAGCATTTATGGCTGTATATTTTTCTTTAAGTGCTGTTTTTACTTCATCTCATAAGTTTTGTGCGTTTTTTTAAATTTATCTAAATTAGTTTGCTAATTTTCTTGTAATTTTTTAAAATAATCGTCTAAGAGAGGTTTTTTGTTTAATTTCTGAACTTTCCAGATTTCCTTCAGTTACTGATTTTCAATTTCATTTTTTGTGTGTGTGTGTGTGTGTGGTAAGGTAAAGTTCTTTTTAAGATTTCAGTTACACGAAATCTATTGAGACATGTTTTATCACATATAAAATATTGTCTATCCATGAAATTTTTTTGTGAATTTGGGAATAAAACCTACTTTGTAATATGGGCTAGGTTGCTCTCTCTATATATTTTAGATCTGATATATTTATAGTTTTTTTCAAGTCTTCTATTTCCTTGTTTACATTTTCTATATTTTTTCCATTATTAAAAGTAGATTTTGAAATATGCTGCTATTATTTTAGAACAATGTACTTTTCCTCTCAATCTAATGATTATACTTCATATATTTTGACTCTGTTGTTGTGTGTATATTTATAATTAAAATATCTTTGTGATTAGTGGAATTCGTTATCATTGTATAATGTATTTATTGTCTTGTAAGAATTTTTGCTTTAAAGTTTTTTATATTTGCTATTAGTGTAGCCACTTCAGCTCTCATTGACTCTGTTTGTATGGAATATATATTTCCATTCTTTTTACATTTAATCAATTTATGGTTTGGGTTCTTAAGTGTGTCTCTTACTGACCTCGGATAGTTGATTAATTCTTTTTATCCTTTATGCAACTATGTGCCTTCTAATTGAAGAGTTCATTTCATTTACATTTTTAAAAATTATTAAAAAATTGATATCCAAGTTTGCTATCATTTATCTGTATATCTTGTGTCATTTTTGTTTCTCATTTTCTTCATTACATTTTTTAATGTTTTATTTGTTTGTGTATGCATGCACCTGTTAGATTCCTTTCTTAACTTTTGTTCTGCATATTTTTTGGGTAATTTTTCCAGGGGTTTTCTTTGGGTATTACTAGGTATATCTTAAACTGCTAACAATGTAGTTTTAATTACTACAAACTTAGCTTTAATAGTTTACAAAATCCATGTTCCTATATAGCTCTGCTTCTCTACTGTTCTTGTCACAACTTACATATTTATATATTGTGTGGCCATCAAGATAAAGCAATCCCATTATTAATTTTTGCACAGGAATTTGTTTCTGGTAAGGGCTCTATGCTTTGCTTGCAGAGGATCACTTTATATCCCATGAACTTTATTTTGTGCACTTGTGGAGATGGGAAGAAAGAGAGGGGGAGAGAGAGAGAGAGAGGGAGAGAGAGGGAGAAACTGCTCTCTGGTGTCTCTTCTCACAAACCCATTTATCCTATAAGATCAGGGTTCTGCTTTCATGACCTCATTTAATTTTAATCACCTCTTTAGTTACCCTACATTCAAATATAGGCACAATGAGAATTTACATATCATTTAATTTAGGGAGGGCACAAACATTCAATCCATAACATTCTTTCAGATTTAGTTTATGTAAAAGTGACTTAAATTCTCTTTAATTTTTGAAGGGTAATTTTAACAAATATAAAATTATTGATTGACAGATTTTTTTCTTTGAACACTTAACATACATTGCCACTGTCTTCTGAGCTCCATGGTTTCTGATGAGAAGTCAGCTATTATTGAGATTCTCTTGTAAGTGGCAAGCTGCTTGTGTCTTGCTGTTTTAAAAAATTATCTTTTTGTCTTTGTTTTTTGAGTTTGATATGTTTCTCAAAGTATATGTCTTTGAGAATATTCTACTGAGGGTTTATTGAGTTTCTTGATATTTAGAATTATGTCTATAACCTAATTTGGGACTATTTTGAGAGCTGTTTTTTCAAATTATATTTATGTCTTTTCTATCTCTGTACTTACTTCTGGAACTACATCACGCATACATTGATTAATTTGTTATATCATGTGTATTTTAAATTTTTGTAAAAATCTTTGTTTCTCAGCCTAAATAATCTCAATTAACTGTTTTCAAGATCCTTCATCCTTTATTGGTGTGCTTAAAACTGCTGTTGAACTACTCCAGTAATTATTTGATTTCAATTATTGTACTTTTTAACTCAAAATATTTTATTTGGTTCATTTTGGTTATATCTATCTCCTTACTAATGTTCTCAATTTGGTTAGACATTCTCATACATTCCTTTATTTCTTTGTATAGAGTTTCTGTTTATTCATTGATCATATTCTAAATGGTTGATTTAAAATTTTGTTTAGAAATCCAGTGTCAGGGTCTTTGCAGGCACCAATTTTAGTAGTTTTTTCCGTTTTGTTTTGTTTTGTTTTCTGCTGTGTAAAAGCAATATTTAAAAAATTTTTTTTGCCTGCTTTATATTTTTTCTGGTAAACTGGATATTTGGTGCATTGTAATATGGCAACTCTGGAAATTAGATTGTTCTGGCTCCAAACTTTGTTGTTGTTGCTTATTGCAGTTGTTTTTCTCTTTATTGACTTGTCTGAACTAATTTTGCAAAGTACGTATTCTTTGTTGTACCTCACCACTAAAACCTCTTTAACATTAGCTTAGCAACGAACTAGTGACTCAACAGATATTTCTTTACATGTCTGAAAAAATTATAACAAAAACCTCCCAGTTGTGCAGATTGACTCTGCATTTGTGTTGGGTTATGCTTTCAACACTTGACCTGGCAGTTTAAAACTCTACTTTTCCTTCATTTCTTGCTTGTGAGTCTCCCAAAGCTAACTTTGCCTTCGTTTTTTCGCCTGTGAGTCTCCCAAAGGTCAGCCAAAGGCAAAAGTTTAGGGACTTCTCATGTAATTTCTGAATACATGCCAGTCCTGGGCATGCACATGACATCTTAGATTCCCAGAAAATATGTGGCAGTTTTTAAATCCCTTACTCCCAATGTGTCTCAGTAACCAGACTTTTTTCTCAATCATTTTAGTTTGTCTATCATTTACCCCACTTCTATCCATTGTCCTATGTGGCAACAAATAATGCACCTACTTTTAAATGTTTCCCACAATATTCCCTGAGGGTAGCCACTTCAGCCCTGCTAGAGTACTGAGCTAGGTGAAATAAAGGGAAGCCCTGGCCGGGACTGGTGGCTCATGCCTGAAATCCCAGCATTTTGGAAGGCCAAGGCGGTTGGATCACCTGAGATCAGGAGTTCAAGACCAGCCTGACTAACATGGTGAAACCCTGTCTGTACAAAAAATACAAAATATTAGCTGGGCGTGGTGGCGCACGCCTGTAATCCCAGCTACTCCAGAGGCTGAGACAGGAGAATCGCTTGAACCCGGGAGGGAGACATTGCAGGGAACCGAAATCGTGCTATTGCACTGTAGCCTGGGCAACAAGAGCAAAACTCTGTCTTAAAAAAAAAAAAAAAAAAAAAAGAAAAAGCCCTTTGAGCTGATACTTCAGCGTGTCACCAAATAGGTAAAAAAATAAATAAATAAATAAATAAATAAATACATACAAATTTAAAAAACTATAATTCTTGGGGTATATGATTTATTGTCTCTCTCCATCACTAGGAATTTATAACCAGATGTAGACAATATTCTTTAAGGCTGCTGTCAACGTGAGAAGTATGAGGTGGGTAAAACACAAAATTTTCTTAATGAAATTCAGATTTTTAAAAATATTTACCTTGTTGCTGTGAATTTCTGATTAGTTCTCAGAGCTCTTCTAAATGTGATTGTGTCAGTTTATGCCATATAAATACATTCTTTTGTGGAACAATGGACTTTGGTAGTTTTATACTCTCCCATTTTTACTGACATCACTGGAAATTTACTTTTAAATAAGCCATGCATTATCTTAAGAGAACCTAGAGACCTGTGCATAATAATGACAACAGGTCAGAAAATTGAACTCTGGAAATAATCAGTGTTGTTTGTAACTTTATCTGTGCTTCCTTGTGGCATTGAAAATTTGTTAATTTAATTAGCACCCAAAGTTTAACTGATTCTACATTCCTTTGTGAAGAAAATTGTTAAAATTGCCTTTATAATAATTAGCTGTAAAAAAACACCAAGTTTTATTCTCACATACAAAAAATTATCACACTGGAACCTTTATTTCAGGGTGGCCAATTTAGATTAATTAATAGGTGTTATTGCAAACTCTTGAATTTGCAATGAAAATGTAAGAATATTGCATTGTCTACACATTGAAGTTAACATAGATAATTATAACAAGTGCTGAATAATTTAAAAAGCAGTGTTTTTATATTGAACACCTCTATTCAAACGAAAGTTTACTTTATGGGAAAGGGAAAGCTTAAAACATGTGAGCCAATTTTTAAAATCTATGCAATAGTATTACAAATGGTATGTTTTAAAGACAACATCTAAATTAATCCTAATTTTTCAATGTAACTTTATTTTCTTCAAATGTGTAGACATAGTGACTCCCTGGAAAAATTTAACATTAACAATTAGGTGAGTTTGACCCTTTACACGCTATTGAACTTAAGATAATACTAGCTATGTGAATTATATCATCTGCAGAACTCATTTACAATAAAATATTCAAATGCACTGGAAAATAGTGTATGCATCTCTTTTTTGAGTTCACATTCCAGTATTCCTTTGACTGAAAAAAAGTTCATGCTTACATTTACACAAGTCATTTTGTACATCTCCACTAGTTTCTCTACAGTAGTGTATGCAAAAGAAAACTTGTGATTAGTTTTCAAATTCAGAGTAACATCATTTGTTCTTTAATCGTTCTACTTAACTAATGATTAGATGTTGATTATTTAAAATATGTTTGAACACACTCTTGGATCACAGAACTATGAAAATAGAAACACCAAAAAATTACTCAAACCCATACAATGGCATGGAAATTAAACAACCAGCTCCTGCATGACTTTTGGGTAAACAATGAAATCAAGGTAGAAATCAATAAATTACTTGAAACCAATGAGAACAAAGATAAAACATACTATAATCTCAAAGACACAGCTAAAGAAGTGTTAAGACTAAAGTTTATAGCACTAAACACCAACATCAAAAAGTTAGAAAGATCTCAAATTTACAACCTCACATTCCACCTAGAGAAACAAGAGCAAACCAATCCCAAAGCTAGCAGACGACAAGAAATTATCAAAATGAGAGCTGAACTGAAGAAAACAGAGCCACAAAAAAGTATACAGAACATCAAGGAATCCAGGAATTGTTTTATTGAATGCAAGAATAAGATTCATAGAGTACTATATGGACTAATAAAGGACAAAATAATAAAGAAGATCCAAAGAAACACAATCTTTTTCTTTTTCTTTTTTTTTCTGATTATTATACTTTAAGTTCTAGGGTACATGTGCACAGCGTGCAGGTTTGTTACATATGTATACATGTGCCATGTTGGTGTGCTGCACCCATTAACTCGTCATTTACATTAGGTATATCTCCTAATGCTATCCCGCCCCCTTACCCGCTCGCCATAATAGGCCCCAGTGTGTGATGTTCCACTTCCTGTGTCCAAGTGATCTCATTGTTCAATTTTCACCTATGAGTGAGAATATGCGGTGTTTACTTTTCTGTTCTTGTGATAGTTGCTGAGAATGATGATTTCCAGCTGCATCCATGTCCCTGCAAAGGACACGAACTCATCCTTTTTTATGGCTGCATAGTATTCCATGGTGTATAAAGCATATTTTCTTAATCCAGTCTGTCACTGGTGGACATTTGGTTGATTCCCAAGTCTTTGCTATTAAGGAATAGTGCTGCAATAAACATATGTGCATGTGTCTTTATAGCAGCATGATTTATAATCCTTTTGCATATCCCCTAGCAATGGGATGGCTGGGTCACGGTACATCTAGTTCCAGATCCTTGGAGGAATCGCCACACTGTTTTCCACAATGGTTGAACTAGTTTACAGTCCCACCAACAATGTAAAAGTGTTCCTACTTCTCCACATCCTCCAGCACCTGTTGTTTCCTGATGTTTTAATGATTGCCATTCTAACTGGTGTGAAATGGTATCTCATTGTGGTTTTGATTTGCATTTCTGATGGCCAGTGATGATGAGCATTTTTCATGTGTCTGTTGGCTGTATGAAAGTCTTCTTTGAGAACTGTCTGTTCATATCCTTTGCCCACTTTTGATGAGGTTGTTTATTTTTTCTTGTAAATTTGTTTGAGTTCTTTGTAGGTTCTGGATATTAGGTCCTTTGTAGATGAGTAGGATTGCAGAAATTTTCTCCCATTCTGTAGGTTGCCTTTCTTTGTTCACACTTTTGATGAAGTTTCTTTGCTGTGCAGCTCTTAGTTTAATTAGATCCCATTTGTCAATTTTGGCTTTTGTTGTTGTTGTTGCTTTTGTGTTTTTAGGACATGAAGTCCTTACCCATGCCTATGTCCTGAATGGTATTACCTAGGTTTCCTTTCTGCCTTTGATGGTTTTAGGTCTAATATTTTAAGTCTCTAATCCATCTTGAATTAATTTTTTGTATAAGGAGTAAGGAAAGGATCCAGTTTCAGCTTTCTAATTTTATGGCTAGCCAATTTTCCCAGCACCATTTTATTCAAATAGGGAATCCTTTTGCCCATTTCTTGTTTTTCTAGGTTTGTCAAAGTTCAGATGGCTGTAGATGTGTATTTTTTTCTGAGAGCTCTGTTCTTAGTTTCATTGGTCTATAGCTCTGTTTTGGTACGAGTATCATGCTGTTTTGGTTACTGCAGCCTTGTAGTATAGTTTGAAGTCAGGTATTGGATACCCAGCTTTTTTCTTTGGCTTAGGATCGCCTTGGCAATGCGGGCCTTTTTGTCTCCATATGAACTTTTAAAGCAGTTTTTTCCACCTGTGAAGAAAGTCATTGGTAGCTTAATGAGGATGGCATTGAATCCATAAATCACCTTGGGCAGTGTGGCCTTTCAATGATATTGATTATTTCTATCCATGAGCATGTTCTTCCATTTGTTTGTGTTCTCTTTATTTCACTGAGCAGTGGTTTCCAGGGAATTTCCTTGAAGAGGTCCTTTTTACATCCCTTTGCAAGTTGGATTCCTGTATTTTATTCTCTTTGAAGCTATTAAGTAATGGAGTCTGACCATGATTTGACTCTCTATTTGTCTGTTACTGGTGTATAAGAAGGCTTTGTGATTTTGCACATTACCTTGTATCCTGAGATTCTCAGTTGAAGTTGCTTATCAGCTTAAGGGAGATTTTGGCTGAGACAATGGGGTTTTCTTAAATATACAATCATGTCATCTGCAAACAGGGACAATTTGACTTCTTCTTTTTCCCTAACTGAATTTTGATTTCTTTCTCTCTTTGCCTGATTGCCCTAGCCAGAACTTCCAACACTATGTGTTGGAATAATAGAGTGGTGAGAGACGGCATCCCTGGTCTTGTGCCAGTTTTCAAAGGAATGCTCAGTTTTGCCCATTCAGTATGATATTGGCTGTGGGTTTGTCATAAATAGCTCTTATTATTTTGAGATATGTTCCATCAATAACTAATTTATTGAGAGTTTTAGCATGAAGGGCTGTTGAATTTGTCAAAGGCCTTTTCTTGCATCTATTGAGATAATCATGGTTTTTGTCTTTGCCCTGTTTATATGCTGATTACATTTATTGATTTGCATATGTTGAACCAACCTTGCATCCCAGGAATGAAGCCCACTTGATCATGGTGATAAGCTTTTTGATGTGCTGTTGATTCGGGATGCCAGTATTTTATTGAGGATTTTTGCATCATGTTCATCAGGATATTGGTCTAAAATTTTCTTTTTTTGTTGTGTCTCTGCCAGACTTTGCATCAGGATGATGTTGGCCTCATAAAATGAGTTAGAGGATTCCTTTTTCTATTGATTGGAATAGTTTCAGAAGGAATGGTACCAGCTCCTCCTTATACCTCCGGTAGAATTCGGCTGTGAATCCGTCTGGTCCTGGACTTTTTTTGGTTGGTGGACTATTAATTATTGCCTCAATTTCAGAGCCTGCTATTGGTCTATTCAGGGATTCAACTTCTTCCTGGTTTATTCTTGGGAGAGTGTAAGTGTCCAGGAAATTATCCATTTCTTCTAGGTTTTCTAGTTTATTTGCGTAGATGTGTTTATAGTGTTCTCTGATGGTAGTTTGTATTTCTGTGGGGTCAGTGGTGATATCCCCTTTATCATTTGTTATTGCATCTATTTGATTCTTCTCTCTTTTCTTCTTTATTAGTCTTGCTAGCAGTCTGTCAATTTTGTTGATCATTTCAGAAAACCAGCTCCTGGATTCATTGATTTTTTGGAGGGATTTTTGTGTCTCTATCTCCTTCAGTTCTGCTCTGATCTTAGTTATTTCTTGCCTTCTGTTAGCTTTTGAATGTGTTTGCTCTTGCTTCTCTAGTTCTTTTAATTGTGATGCTAGGGTGTCAATTTTAGATCTTTCCAGCTTTCTCTTGTGGGCATTTAGTGCTATAAATTTAATCACAAATGATAATGGAGACATTATCATTGGCCCCATAGAAACACAAAAAAATCTCAGCGACTGCTATGAACACCTCTATGTTCACAAATTTAAAAACCTGGAAGAAATGGATGAATTCCCAGAAACAATCTCCCAAGAGTGAAGGTGAAAGAAACTAAATCCCTGAGCAGATCAATATTGAGTTCCAAAATTGAATCAGTAATAAAAAGCCTGCCTACAAGAAGAAAAGCCAGAACCAGATGGATTCACAACCAAATTTTAACAGATTTGTAATGAAGCACTGGTACCATTGCTACTCATACTATCCAAAAAAATCAGTAAGGAGAGATCCCTGACTAACTCATTCTATACAGTCAGTGTTATCCTGATAACAAAAGCTGGCATGAAGACAACAAAGAAAGAAAACATCAAGCCAATAACCTTGATGAACACAGATGCCAAAATCCTCAACAAAATACTAGCAAACCAAATCCAGCAGTACATCAAAAAGCTACTCCTTCAAGATCAAGTAGGTTTTATCCCTGGGATGCAAGATTGATTCTGAATACATCAATTAATAAATGTGATTCACCACAAAAATACAACTAAAAACAAAACCAAATGATCATCTCAGTAAATTCAGAAAAGGCTTTTAATAAAATTCAATATCACGTCATGTTAACCCTCACCAAACTAGACATTGAAGAAATAGACTTAAAAATGGTAAGAGCCATCTATGATAAACTTACAGCCAACATCATGCTGAATGAACATAAGCTGCATGCCTTTGCCTTGAGAATCAGAACAAGAAAAAGATGCCCACCTTCACCTTTTTTATAAAACATAGTGCTGGAAGTCCCAGCCAGAACAATTAAAAAAGCAAAATAAATAAAATACATCTAAGTAGGAAGAGAGGAAGTTAAACTATCTCTGCTTGTAGACAATGTGATTCTATACCTAGAAAGCTTCATAGTCTGTGCCCAAAAGCTCCTGTATCTGTTAAACCATCTTAACACAGTTCAGGATACAAGATTGATGAACAAAAATTAGTGCATTTTTATACACTAACAACATCCAAACTGAGAGCAAAATCAAGAATGCAATCAAATACACAACTGCCACAAAAAGAATAAAATACATAGGAATACAGCTAACAAGGCAGGTGAAAGATCTCTACAATCAGAATTACCAAGCATTGCTCAAAGAATTCAAAGATGACACAAAGAACTGGAAAAATATTCCAGGCTCATGTATAGAATGAATCAGTATTGACAAAATAGCCATATTCTCCAAAGCCATTTATAGATTCAATGCTATTCCTATCAAACTACAAATAATATTCTTCACAGATTTTTTTTAAGAAAACACTATTTTAAAATTTATACGTGGTGGGTCATAGTGGCTCATGCCTGTAATCCCAGCACTTTGGGATGCCAAGGCAGGCAGATCACTTGGAGCCAGGAGTTCAACACCAGCCTGGCCAACACGGCAAAACCTCGTCTCTACTAAAAATGCAAAAATATATATAAATAATTGAACAACTGGGTGTGTTAACACATGCCTATAATCCCAGCTACTTGGGAGGCTGAGACCTGAGAATTACTTGAGCCTGGGAGGTAGAAGTTACAGTGAGCCGAGATCACCCCACTGCACTCCATCCTGGGCATTTAAACAAAAGGAATGAAACAGGAGGCTTCACGTTACCCAACTTCAAACTATACTATAAGGCTTCAGTAACTAAAAAAGCATGGTACTGGGGCAAAACAGACACACTGACCAATGGAACAGAATAGAAAGCCTAAATATAGCCACACACCTACACCCACCTGATGTTCAACAAAGTTTACAAAATAAGCAATGTGGTAAGGACCCCCTGTTCAATAAATAGTGCTGGGATAAATGACAGGCATATGCAGAAGATTGAAGCTGGATCCTTTCCTTATATCATATACAAAAATCAACTCACGAGGAATTAAAGATTAAAATGTAAACGCTAACCCTATTTAAAACCCTTGAAATAAACCTAGGAAACATAATTCCAGACATAGGCCCTGCCAAGATTTTATGAAGAAGAAGCCAACAACAAAAATTGACAAATGGAATTTAAACAAAAGAACTTCTACACAGCACAAAGGAACTATCAATAAACAGCCTACAAAATGAGAGGAAATATTTGCAAACTATGCATTTCATAAAGGTCTAATACCCAGGTTCTATAAAGAACTTAAACAAATGAACAAGCAAAAACCAAAGAACCCCATTAAAAAGTGTTGCAAAGTACATGAACAGAGACTTTTCAATGGAGGACATACACACAGCCAACAAGAATATAAAAAGCAGCCAACAAGAATATAAAAACATGCTCAACATTACTAATCACTACAGAAAAGCAAATCAAAACCACAATCATATACCATCTCACACCATTCAGAAAGGCTATTATTCAAAAAGCAAAAAATAGATGCTGGTGAGGTTTCAGAAAAGGGGAACACATACAATGTTGGTGGGAGTATGAATTACTTCAGCCATTGTGGAAAGCACTGTGGCAATTTCTCAAAGAACTTAAAACAGAAATATCATTAAAGCCAGGTAAAGTGGCTCATGCCTGTGATCCCAGCACTTCAGGAGGCTGAGGCAGGCAGACGACTTGAGATCAGGAGTTTGAGCCGGCCTGGCCAACATAGTGAAACCATGTCTCTACTAAGCATACAAAAATGATCTGGGCATGGTGGCACAAACTGGTAATCCTAAGCTACTTGGGAGGCCTAGGAGGGAGGACCACTTGAACCCAGGAGGCGGAGGTTGCAGGGAGCCAAGATCACACCACAACATTTCAGCCTGGGTGACAGAGGGAGACTCAGTCTCAAAAGAAAAAAAGAAGAAGAAAAGAAAAAAAGAAAAGAAATACCATTCAACCTAGTAACCTCATTATTTGGTATAAACCCAAAGGAATATAAATCTTTCTATCATAGAAACACATGCATGCATATGTTCATTGCAGCACTATTTACAATAGCAAAGAAATGGAATCAACCTAAATGCTTATCAATGGTAGACTGGATAAAGAAAATGTGTTACATAAACATCATGGAATTCTATGCAGCCATAGAATTGTTTACAACAATATGATCATATCCTTTGCAGCAACATAGATGAAGCTGGAGGCCATAATCCCAAGCAAACTGTCACAGGAACAGAAAACCAAATAGCACATATTCTGGATTATGACTGGAGATAAACATTGAGTACCCATGGATGCAAAAAAGGAAGCAACATATACCAGGTTCTGCTTGAGGGTGAATAATAGGAGGAGTGAGAAGGTTGAAAAATTACTTATAATTTACTATGCTTATTAACTGGGTGATGAAATTATCTGTATTCCAAACCCCTGTGACACACAATTTACCCATATAATAAACCTGCCATGTACCCCGAATCTAAAAAAAATAAAATATGTTTGGAGGTTTATAACACATGCAAAGAAATGAGCTTGCAAAGACTTGCCCCACATTAGTTAAAATGAAGAACTTTGAAATTAAATCAATCAGAGTTGGAATCTAAGTTCTGCAAGTAACACACTCTGTGAACTTAGGCATTTTTATTTCAATAGCTGTAGGGGTACAAGTGATTTTTGGTTACATGGATAAATTTTATAACGGCAAAGAATGAGCGCTTAGTATACCAATTATCCGAATAGTATAAATTTTGCCCAAAAGGTGATTTTCTAATTCCTCACACCCCTCCTAACTTCCCCTTTTCTGAGTTTCTGATGTCCATTATACCACTCTGTATGCCTTTACCTACCCATAGCTTACCTCTCACTTATAAATGAGAATGTGTGTTATTCCGTTTTCTGTTCCTTAGTTACTTCCCCTAGGATAATAGATAATAGCCTCCAGTTCCATCCAAGTCACTTCAAAAGGCATGAATTCATTCCTTTTTTTTTATGGCTGAGTAGTATTTAACAATGTGTGTATGTGTAATATCTACAAACACACATAAATATGTACATAAATATAAATGTATGTGTGTGTATATACATAAATGTGGTATACACACACACATATTCCATGATGTGTGTATGAGTATATATACATAACAATAAATGTATATGTAATGTGTGTGTATATATATACATAACCGCATTTTTTAATCCACTCATTGGTTTATGGGTACTTAGGTTAATTCTGTTGTTTTGCAATCATCAATTGTGCTGTGATAAACATAGAAGTGCGGGGTTCTTTTTTTAATATAATGACTTATTTTCTTTTGAGTAGATACCCAGTACTAGGATTGTGGGTCAAATAATATATCCACCTTTAGTTCCTTTGGAAAAATCCATATTTTTTAATAGAGGTTGTACTAATTTACATTCCCTACAACAGTGTATAAGCATTCCCTTTACACCACATCTGCACCAACATTTATGACATATATATATTTTTTTACTTTTAATAATGACCATTCTGACTAGGGTAAGGTGATATCTCCTGGTGGTTTTAATTTGTATTTCCCCGATAATTCCTGATGTTGAGCATTTTTTTTTCATATGTTTGTTTGGCCATTTGTATGTCTTCTTTTGAGAAATATCTATCCATATCATTTGCCCACTTTTTAATACTATTCATTTTGTTCTTGCTGATTTGTGTTATTGTAGAAATATTAGTTATTTTTTGGACGTATAGTTTGTGAATATTTTCTTTGATTCTATAGATTGTCTACTTATTCTGTTGATAAGCTCTTTAGCTATGCAGAAATACTTCAGTTTAATTAAGTGCCATATCTTTATTTTTTGTTGAATTTTTATTTGAGGACTTATTCACAAATCGTTTGATAGTGCCAGCATCTAGAAGAGGTTTTTCTAGATTTGTTTCTAGAATTCCTATGGTTTCTGATCTTATATTTAAGCTTTCAATCCATCTTGAGATAAATTTTTATATGGCAAGAGATACAGATCTAATTTCATTCTTCTGTATACACTTACACAATTTTCCCAGCACCATTTATTGAATAGGGTGTCTGTCTCAAGTGTATGTTTTGGATGACTTTTACAAGATCAGTTGGTTGTAAGTATTTGGCTTTATTTCTAGGTTCTCTATTCTGTTCCATTGATGTGTCTATTTTAATAGCAGTACCATACTGTTTTGGTTATTATAGCCTTGTAGTATAATTTGAAATCATGTAATGTAATGCCTCCAAATTTGTTATTTTTGCTTAGGGTTGTTTTGGCTCTTTGGGCTCTTTTTTTGCTTCCTTACAAATTTCAGAATAGTTTTTCCTAATTTTGTGAAAACTGGCATTGGTATTTGTATAGGAATTGCATTTATTGAGTAGATGGCTATTGCTTTGGGCAGCATGGTCGTTTTTATATTATTGATTCTTCTAATCCATGAGCTGAGTATATTTTTTCGTTTGTGTCATTTATTATTTCTTTCATCAGTATTTTGTAGTTATACTTGTAGATATCTTTCGTCTCCTTGATTAAGTATATTTGTAAGTATTTTATGTCTTTTGCCACTGTTTTAAATGGGATTGAGCTCTTTATTTAATTTGCAACTTGGTCATTGTTGTATAGTAGTGCTAGTGATTCCTGTTCATTGACTTTGTAACCTGAAACTTTACTGAATTCATTTATCAAATCTAGGAGTCTCTTAGGGGAATCTTTTGGGTTTTCAAGATATGGGATCATATTATTGGAAAACACAGATAATTTGACTTCTTTTTTTTTTTTTCAATCTGGTTGCCCTTTAATTTGTTGTGTTGCTTTGTTTGTTTGTTTGTTTGTTTGTTTTTATTTATTTATTTTTGCCTGATTGCTGTAGCTAGGACTTCCAGTAGTATGTTGAATAGAATTGGTGAAAGTAGACATTCTTATCATGTTCAGTTCTTAAGGGGAATGCTTTCATCTTTTCCCCATTCAGTATGACACTGGCTTTGAGTTTCTCATATATGGCTTTTATTATTTTGAGGTTTGTTTCCTCTATGTCTAGTTGTTGAGGGTTTTTATCATGAAAACACACTGAATGATATCGAATGCCTTTTCTGCATCTATTTAGATGGTAATGAAATTTTTGTTTTTAATTCTGATTATGTGATAAACTACATTTATTAACTTGTGTGTATTGAACCATCATTTTGTCCTTGAGAGGAAATCCACTTGGTTGTGGTAAATTATCTTTTTAATATGCTGTTGCATTCTGTCTGCAAGTATTTTGTTGAGGATTTATGCATTTATGTTCATCAGATATACTGGTTTGTACTTTCTTTTTGGTTGTGTTTTTGTTTTTGTTTTTGTTTTGTTTTTGTTGTTGTTGTTGTTTTCCTGGTTTTGGTATTAGGGTGATACTGGCTTCATATAATCAGTTAGGGAGAATTATCCCTTTCTTGATCTTTTGGAATAGTTTCAGTAGGGTTGATCTCAGTTCTTCTTTAAATGTCTAATAGAATTTGGTTGATAATCTGTGGTCCTGGGCTTTTTCTTGTTGGAAACTTTATTACTGAATGAATTTCACTAATTTTTATTTCTGTGTTCAGGATTTTTATTTCTTTCTGATTTATGCTTAGGTGGCTGTATGTTACCAAGAATTTAATCATTCCTTCTATATTTTCTAGTTTGTGTTCATAAAGATGTTTATAGCTGGTTTGGAAAATCTTTTTACTTCTTTGGTGTCAGCTCTAATGTCTACATTGTCATTTCTGTTTGAGCTTACTTGAATCTTCTTTCTTCTTTTCTTGGGTGATTTAGCTAGTTGTCCATCAATTTGATTCATTTTCTCAATGAATCATTTTTTTTATTTCATTGATCCCTTGTATTATTTGTTTCATTTTTTTAGTTCTGCTCTGATCTTTATTATTTTATTCTGCGTCCATTGTGTTTATTTTTATTTTTGTTTTTCTAGTTCCTTAAGGGGTAATGCTAGGTTGTCCAGTTGAGATATTTCTGTCATTTTGATGCAGGCATTTCGTGTTATAAATGTTCCTGTTACTACTGCTTTTGCTCTATCCAGAGATTTTGAAGATGTGTCAGTCTTGTTATTCATTTACAAAATAATAATTTCCATCTTGATTTCTTCATTTACCTAAAGATCACTCAAGAGTTGATTGTTTAATTTGCATAGTTTTGGTAGTTACTCTTGAAATTAATTTCTAGTTTTATTCCACTGTCGTATCATAAGATACTTAATTTTAGTTTAATATTTTTAAATGTATTACAACTTTCTTGTGACTCATCCTATGGTCTATCTTGGAACAGGTTCCATGTGCTGATGAATAAAAATGTATATTCTGCAGTTTTTTGTAGAATGTTCTGCAAATGTCTGTTAACTTCATTTATTCTGGTGTCCAGTTTAAGTCCAGTTTTCTTTGTTAACTTCCTGCCTCATTGATTTGTCTAATGCTGTATCACTAGAAAGATATCAACCTATTATCGTATTGCTGTCTTTGTATTTTTGTCAGTCTAATAGTACTTGTTTAATGAATCTGAGAGCTCCAGTGTTAGGTGCATATATATTTAGGATTGTTATATTTTCTTGTTGAATTTATTCCTTTATCATAATATAATGGCATTCTTTGTCTTTTTTCATTGTTGTTGGTTTACAGTCTGTTTTATCTGATATAAAAAATAGCCAGTCCTGTTTGTTTTGGCCTTCCATTTGTGTGGAATATTTTTTTCTTTTTCTTCACCTTAAGGGTCTAAGAATTTTTACAAGTTAAGTGAGTTTCTTGAAGACAGCAGATATTTATGTTGTGACATTTAATCTATTCAGCCAATATTTATCTCTAAGTGGGGGCATTTAGACTACTTACATTCAAAGTTTTTATTGATATGTGACGTACTATCCCAATCATCATGTTGGTATCTAGTTGTTTAGTTTTTCTATTGTATTATTGTTTTATAAGCCATGTAAATGTTATACTTTCAAGTACTTTTATGCGGGTGAATATTGACCTATCATTTAATGTTTATAACTCCTTTGACCATTACTTGTATGGCTGGTCTAGTGGTAAAAAATTCCCTCAGAATTTGATTATCTGGAAAATTCTTTTTATCTTCTTCATTTGTGAAACTTAGTTTTCCATGACAAAAAATTCTTGGGTGACAGTTAATCAGTTTGAGGAGACTAAAGATAGTATGCCAATCCCTTCTGGCTTCTAAGATTCTGCTAATTCTGCTGCTAGTCTGATAGGTTTTCCTTTATAAATGACTTAATGCTTTTGTCTCATTACCCTTAGAATTATCTTATCACATTGACATTAGATTGCTTGATGAATATAGGCCTTGGTGATGTCTTTTGGCAATGAGTCTACCAGGAATTCCTTGAGTTTTTGTATCCAGATGTTTAAATTTCTAGCAAGACTAGGGAAGGTTTTAACAATTGTTTTCTCAAACAGGTTTTTCAAATGGTTTTCTTTCTTTTATTTCTTCCTCAGGAACACCTGTGATTCTTAGGGTTGAATATTTTACATAATCCCATCTTTGCCCAATACTTTATTTCATAATTCTTTATTCTTTATCTTATTTGATTGTATTACTTTGGAAACCTTGTCCTCAAGCTCTAAAATTGTTTTCTTCTGCTTTGTCTGTTGTGTTTTTAAAACCTTGCTCGTGTGTTTTAATTCCCTATATGAATCTTTAATTTTTAGAAGTTTCGTCTCTTTGTTTTTTAAAATCTATCTTTTTGGGACCTTTTTATTAATATGCTGAATTATTTTTTTAATTTCCTTATATTGGTGCTCAACTTTCTTTGGAATCTCATTGAATAACTTTCTAATTAACCTTTTGAATTCTTTATCTGGTATTTCAAAAATTTCATTTTTGGTGTGGATCTATTGCTGGACAGTTAGTGTTATCTTTTTGGGGTATTGTAAAACTGTTTTTTCATGTGGTCAGAATTAGTTTTCTGGCTCCTTCTCATCTGGGTAGAGCATTTCTTATTATTTTTGAATTTATTTATTTTTTACCTCCTTGAAGATCTGACTTTAATATGTATTGTTTATAGCTTTGACTCTGGGTACTTTCAGTGGCAAAAACTCTGTATGAGTTCCTTGGTTATAATTTTTGTGTGATGGCTTTGTCAAATGTTGCTAGTAGTAGTGATATATCTGGTGTATGAGAAGGTTCACTATCTCCTGTAGGGCCAGGATGTCAGAGGTCTCATGAAGCTTATCTTCTTTCCTAGTGATGTGAATGTTTTCCAATATTGTTTTTCTCACTAGGTTGGTCAATTCCGCTTTCAGGCCAGTAGGAAATATCCGTGGGTAAGAAATGATTGTGGCTGAAACAGTTGTGTACATGCAATACTACAATGGTGGATGAAATTCCTAGACTTGACAGATGTAGCTGAGGGAACTCCCAGGGAAATGCACTGAGGTCTTCACAGGGGGAATAAAGAGAACCATTTCAACCTTCACTACCAGGCCTGCAGGAAAATTATTCTTCTCCCCATCATATACCTGTCCTGTCCTTCTGTTTTTGAATATTCAGATCGGACAGGCATCTCTGTTGATCTGCAGGAACACTGACATTTTGTGTGTAAAGAATGGAGATTTAATACCCACGTAAGTCTGAGCCCAGAGGCAACACCTATCATGGGGATGCACTCATTCCAAAGTTCTCCAGAAATGCCGCTTATAGCTGTACCCATGCTGATCTACAAAAATAGTCCCAGATGTGTCTACAGTGGGTGGGTAATAGGGAGAAATTATCTTATCCAAGTCCCTTCACAAGCATCAGAGCTGCTTGATTGCTGGGGTAGAACTGCAGTCTTCCACTGAGCCCAGTATTGTGCCCAGGCATTTGCTGAAGGAAAATTCAAACAAGTGGGAAGTTTTGGGACAGAGAAAAGCCTACACTCTGATTCCTTTTATCCCACTATATGCTCTCTTGGTATGTTTCACTCTTCCTTCCTCTAGGAATGGCAGATTCTGAAGGCTAGACCACTGCAAATCCTGCTGTTCCTATGGGCCTAGTCACCATGAGGGGCTGCCACAGTCTACCCTAGTGCTGAGGAATATCTGTAAGGAATCTGGTGATGTGAAGACAAAAGAGTCGAAGGTCTCTGAGAAGAATACAATCCTCACAATGAGTATGCACCCAGTATGGAGCTTATTACTATGGTTGGTGTCCAGGGGAAAATTGCACAAGCTGGTAAGCCAGTGTAATTAACTTGAGAAGTCCCCAAATCTCAGCTCACTTCAATGCAAAGAAGCTCTCCTTGAGTTCAAATACCAGTGGTATTCTACAGGGCCTAGAGAAGCCAGAAGCTCTTCTACTTACCCTTTTCATGGAATACTAAGAATCTTAGTGTTTGATCTCTGCCATCTTTTTTTTTCTTTTTATGTGTGTGTCATACATTCTTCCAGTGAACTCTGATGATAGGCTTCAGCATTCTCCCCTTAACACTCCATTTGCTGTGATTATTCACTTGTAATTTGGGTTCTTTCTTCTGAGAAGAATTGGTCACCAACATCTCTGGTCAGCCCTCTGGAGAAGCTCTCTGATGCCTCAAGTTTTGAACTTGTCTGCGAAATGTTCAGTGGCTTGGGCTCCACTCTCAGCTCTAGAATGGAAAATTTCAGATGAAGCTGGCCCAGAACGACCTGCCCTGTGGCCTCCCAACAGCTGGTGCAAGCACTAGTTCTGATGGTGGTGGCAAGGAATTGACACAAGTTCTAAGATTTTCTTGGTTGTAAATGGCCTTAGTGTGGTGGCTTTCTCAATTGACAGCTGTAATAGCAATGTATTCAGCATATGAACAGGCTCAATACCTCCTAAGTAACCACTGTGGTGTGGGCAATGGTGTTACCTGAGATTGCACAAGTTTTTTTGTTTGTTTGATTGTTTGTTTTTCTTGAGTGCTGTGTTATTGAGCCAGCATATATTGTAATAGGCTTTGCCATCTGACCTCTGGGCAGAAAGTGGTGCTTGCAGGAGAGAGCCAGCTATGGTGATGGCTGTGGGATTTATCTTTGTCTTATATTACCCAGGGGAAGTGGTCATGTCCCGGGTGATGAGTGGGGCTATGGAACTCCCAAAAGTCCCTTTCTATGTTCTGCTACCAAGGTAGGTGGAGGGGCAGAGCCGCATGGGACCCAACAGGTCTACATTCTGGCTTCCTATATGTGGATGCAAGTGGCGGCTACAATGGGGGTGAGATGGCAGCTCCCTGGTCCCTGGGCTAATGTTGCAGGGACACTTTTGTACAACAGAGGCAGCTCCTTTCCTCCCAGTCTTTTCTGTGCTATTCTCATGATAGTGACTATGCCTCACAAAAACTGATAGGTACATGAGGGGTTTCCGTTTTTGCCTTTTTCTCATTTTTCTCTTGCTGCTGCCAGGTAAGAGGTGCCTTTCACCTCCCACCATGATTCTGAGACCTCCCCAGCCATGTGGAACTGTAAGCCCAATTAAATCTCTTTTTCTTCCCAGTCTCAGGTATACCTTTATCAGCAGCGTGAAAATGGACTAATACAGTAAATTGATACCAGTAGAGTGGGGCATTGCTGAAAAGATACCCGTAAATGTGGAAGAGAGTTTGCAACTGGGTAACGGGCAGAGGTTGGAACAGTTTGGAAGGCTGAGAAGAAGACAGGAAAATGTGGGAAAGTCTGGAACCTCCTAGAGACTTGTTGAATGGCTGCAACAAAAATGCTGATATAGATATGAACAATCTTGTCTAGGCTGAGGTGATCTCAGGTGGAAACGAGGAACTTGTTGAGACCTGGAGCAAAGGTGACACTTGTTATGTTTTAGCAAAGAGACTGGTGGCATTTTGCCTCTGCCCTAGAGATTTGTGGAAGTTTGAACTTGAGAGAGATGATTTAGGGTATCTGGCGGAAGAAATTTCTAAGGAGCAAAGGACTCAAAAAGTGCCTTGGGTGTTGTTAAAAGCATTCTGTTTTAAAAGGGAAACAGAGCATAAAAGTTCAGAAAATTTGTAGCCTGACAATGCAGTAGAAAAAACAAAACAAAACGAAACATTTTTTGAGGAGAAATTCAAGCTGGCTGCAGAAATTTGTTTAAGTAGCAAAGAGCCTAATGGTAATCCCTAAGACCATGGGGAAAGTGTTTCCAGGCCATGTCAGAAACCTTCATGGAAACCCCTACCATCACAGGCCCAGAGGCCCAGGAGGGAAAAGTGGTTTTGTGGGCTGGACCCAAGGTCTCTGTACTGTGTGAAACCTAGGGACTTGGTGCCCAGTGTCCCAGACACTCCAGATGTGGCTGAAAGGGACTAATACAGAGCCCTACCAATATAGAGTCTTAGCTATGGCTTGAGAGAGTAGACATCCCAAGTCTTGGCAGCTTCCATGTGGTGTTGAGCCTATGGGTATAGAGAAATAAAGAACTGAGGTTTCAGAACCTCTGCCTAGATTTCAGAAGTTGTATGGAAATGCCTGGATTCCCGGGCAAAGTAAATGAGGCCATAAGGAGAGCCCAATATATAGTTAATGTTTAATACAAGTTTTGATAATGATGATGATGATGATGATGATATTAAACATTCATAAAATTTTCAAACAAATAAGCTTTGTAATATATGCTATAGGGAAAAACTGTTATATTTCTGCTACAAAAAAATAAGGCAAATATTCTGAGATAAAATGTAATGGCTTATAAGATTCGGAGACTGACAGAATAATTCAAAATGAAACTACGCTACATGTTTTACAGTAAATGATTTCAACAATTTTTTCTTCTCTTATACAGAAGAAAGAGGTCATGTACATAATTTTACACTCCCGTAGGGCTTACTCCAACATATACTCAATTCCACCTCTAGTCTCCAAACTCTACCTTTTTTTTACTTCAGTCAAAATGTTACATTGTGAGTGTGAATGGCATAATTTTATAGTAATCTTGAGCTGACCCTATTTTGTCTGAATGAAGCAGTGTGGTCTGCCTCTTGGAATGGTAAGCTGATTGTTGTGGGCCAACATCCTTATTAAGAACTAAAATGGATAAAAATTAATTTAAAAATCCATGTGAAATAACTAGTGCTTGACATTTCAGTGAATTACTGTTCAACCACGATACATGTTTTAGTGAGTTGTTGTTGATGATACAGATGAAAGAGGAGGAAAGCCCACAGATATGAACTTAGAATTTGGAGTAACATTTTCCCAGAGGCATTTGCAGATTCTGAAAGTTAAGCTTAATGGTTAAGTTGAGCAATGGCGTCAATAAACCCACTGACATGTCATCAATGTTAAAGACCAGGGCTTTTCAAGGAGGACTCACCTTAGTCAAACCATCCTCAGTTGACTGGAGACTCTGAGGGAGTATAATTCAAGGGAAAAGAGAAGTAGAACTAGACTAGACTTCATAGAGACTAAACTTCATCTTTGAATGACAACAATCCTGATGGGGTTATTGGTAAGGGATTACTACTTTCTGCAGCTAGTCCCTGTCAAAATATACTTCTGAATCTAATGTGTAATATTCCTAGGGACAGAGATAATATCATTCAACATCTTCAAATAACACTATAATTTTTGAAACGTAATTTATGATACACAATGAAAATTACCAGGCATATAAGTAGTTACAGCATGTCATCAAAAGCTAAAGAATATTACAGACATTAGAAAAAAACCCATAAGTTATATAAATAATAGAAGATTTTTTCACTTGGAATTTTTAAAATTATGAATAATGGAACAATTAGAAGACAAGATTCCTTTTTTAACATAAAACTGAAAACTGCAAATATAAACTAAATAAAATTTTATAATTTAAAAACAAAATACATTAAATAAATGATGCAAGAAGTAGATTTAGTAGCATATTAAACTCTCAGAAGGAGTGAATTAATAAAATAAAAAACAGATCCAAAAAATTAGCTAGATTTATATAGGGAAAACAAAAAGGCAGAAAATAGAGAATAGATCTACTTTTTGTATGTTGATTGAAGTCCTAGAAGGAAAGAAAGGGAAGCATGAGGCAGAAATATTCTGTCACAGACAAAAGAAACCCGTAATTGTTTGAGTCTGTGTCTCCACCCAAATCTCATGTCAATTTGTAATTCCCAATTTTGAAAGTGCGAACTGGTGAGAGGTGATTGACTCATGGGGGAAGATTTCCCCTTTATTGCTGTTCTCATGATAGTGAGTGAGTTTTTCCAAGATCTGGTTGTTTAAAAGTGTATAGCACCTCCAACCTTGTTCTCGTCCTCCTGCTCCAGTCATGAAAGATGTGCCTGTTTCCCCTTTGCTTTCCACCATGATTGATGGCTCCATAGTCATGCTTCCTGTTCCTGTATAGCCTGCAAAATAATGAGCCAATTAAATCTCTTACTTATAAATTACCCAGTCTCAGGTATTTCTTTATAGCAATGTGAGAACAGACTAATACAGAAAACTGGTACTTTAGAGCGGGGTATTACTATAAAGATATCTGAAAATGTGGAAACAACTTTGGAACTCAGTAATGAGCAGATGTTGGAAGAGTTCTGAAGGCTCAGAAAAAAAACAGGAAGATGAAAGAACATTTGGAACTTCCTAGAGACCTGTTAAATTGTTGTGTCCAAAATACTGGTAGAGATATGTGCAATGACGTCTAGGATGAGGAGATCTCAGGTGGAGATAAGGAAGTTACTGGGAACTGGAGTAAAGGTCATTTTTGTTATACATTAGCAAATAACTTGGTTATATTGGTTCCCTGTCCTAGGAATCTTTAGAACTTGAGAGTGATGATTTAGGGTATCTGGTAGAAGTCATTTATATGCAGCAATTAGTTCAAGATTTGGCCTGGCTGCCTTTAGCAGCCTAATCTCATATTCATGAGCAAAGAAATGATGTAAAACTGGAAATTACATTTAAAAAGGAAGCAGATCATAAGAGTTTGAAAAATTTGCAGCCTGGCCATGCAGTAGAAAAGAAAAACCCATTTTCAAGGGAAGAATTCCAGCCTGCTGCAGAAATTTGCATAAGTAAAGATGGGTCAACTGTTAATAGCTAAGACAATGGGAACAAGGCCTCAAAGGCATTTCAGAGACCTGTGCAGCAGCCCGCCCCATCACAGGCCCAGAAGGTTAGGAGGGAAGAATTATTTCATGAGCCTATCCCAGGGTTCCCACTGCTCTGTCTAGCCTAGGGATATGATGTCCTGAATCCCAGCCATTTCAGGTCTAGCAGTGGCTAAAAGGGGTCAAGGTACAGCTTAGCCCATGGCTTCAGAGGGTGCAAGCCCCAAGACATGGCAGTTCCATGGGGTGTTGAGCCTGCGAGTGCACAGACATCAAGAATTGAGGTTTGGAAACCTCTGTCTAGATTTCAGAGGATATATGGAAAACCCTAGATGTCCAGGCAGAAGCTTGCTGCGGTGGTGGAGCCCTCATGGAGAACCTCTACTAGGGCAGTACAGAGGAAAAATGTGGGGTTGGAGCCCCCACACAGAGTTCCCACTGGGGCACTGCCCAGTGGAGCTGTGAGAAAAAAGACACTGTCATTCAGTCCCCAAAATGGTAGCTACACTGGCAGCTTGCACAGTGCACCTGAAAAAGCCACAGGCACTCAGTGCCAACCTTTGAGAGCAGCTGTGAGGGCAGAGCTGCTCAAGGCCTTGGGAGCCTACCTCTTGCATAATGTACCTTGGATATGAGGCGTGAAGTCAAAAGTGATTATTCTGGAGCTTTAAGATTTAATAACGGCCTTGCCACAACAGGAAAGTCACTGAAAAAAGAATACTTACTCAGTGCCTATACTCCCATTGTATCTTGGAAGCAGCTCACTTGTCTTTGATTTTGTAAGCTCACAGGTTGAAGGGACTATGCTTGTCTCAGATGAGACTTTGGACTTTGAACTTTTGAGTTAATGCTAAAATGAGTTAAGACTTTGGGAGAGTGTTGGAAAGTCATGATTGAATTTTGTTATTTGAGAAGAACATGAGATTTTGGAGGGGCCAAAGGCAGAATTATATGGTTTATGTCTGCATCTCCACTCATACCTCATATCAAATTGTAATCCCAATGTTGGAAGTGGGGCCTGATGCGTGGTGGAGTGGATTTCTTCTTAGGTCCTGTTCTCATGATATCGAGTGATTTATCACAACATCTGGTTGTTTAAAAGTGTATAGCACCTCCACCTTCTCTCTTTTCCTCTTGCTTTAGCAATGTAAAATGTTCCTGCTTCCCCTTCGCTTTCCATTATGATTATAAGTCTTCTGAGGCCTCCCCAGCCACACGTCCTGTACAGCCTGCAGAACCATGAGCCAATGAAATCTGTTTTATTTATAAATTACCCAGTCTCAGGTATTTTTATAGCAATGTAAGAATGGAATAATACAGAGTCCAAGAGACATGTTGAATATATGTAATGTGCTACCATGGACAAAATTCTACAACAGAAAAAAATGTGATAAAAATAAGGCAAATCTGAATAAACTGTGGACTTTAGTTAGATATATCAATACTGATTTACTAATTATAACAAATATGTCATACTAATTTAAGATATGTTTAATAGAGGAAAGTGGGTACAAAATATATGGGGACTCTTTGATATCTCCATAATTTGGGGGAAATTTAAAATGTATAGAATAAAAAGTTCACTTTTTAAAGATTAATGAAGATAATATTTAAACATCATGAATAACAATACTAACTATATATATTTATTTATGTAAATAACATTAATATAGAACTCACATATCAATAAAGGTAGTACCCACTACATAAATTCCCACACATAAATAATAAAAAGACCAAGACAACTTAGAGTTACATAACCAAGATTATGAAGTAGGAGATACAAGTTTTTATACTCAGACAAAGTAACAGCTATAGACATCTATTCACAAACCAAAATAATCCCAGAAGTACTCAAACACTCATTTAAGAATCTGCAGTAGCACAGTGTAGTAAAACAATGAAGATTATCAGCACAGAAAATGTCACTGATGAGATTACTGTACCTGAGACCACTGGAGATGACTACAAACAGAGAAGAAAGTTGGATCTTGCAAATCACTTGGAAAGAACATTTGTGGTCCCCAGCAGCCTGCTCAGCAGAGGACATGAAAATCTTTTGTCACTGTAGTAACCAAGAGGCATTCCTTTTGGAGAACTTTTCAGAGAGAAAAGTGACTCATATTCTTCTCAACAAGCACACTGCTGTGACACCCAGGGACTTTAGTAGCCACCTCTCCCAACTCTATGTGGGTGTCTCTGACCCATGAGTTGCAGCCACACTGTGAGTGTCCAAACCCCAAATTTTGGCCCTGTGATGAGTGGCACTCTCTCATGTCTCAAGACACTGGAGCCACTGCCATAGGTGCCACCGTTGGCCCAAGAGCCATAATCTCTTTGTGAAACCAAGCTGCAGGCACAAGATTACTCATAGAGACCTCACTCATGCCCCAGCCTTCTGTATCTAAGAGAACACTTAAGTTCTCGACCTTGTCTCTGTAGCTGTGCTGTATGCACCTATGCCTTAGGTGCCAGACTCATGCTCATAGTGAGTGAGTGCATACTGCTGGAACCTAGGCCAAGTTGCCTCTGCATACACCTGTGTTCCAGAAACCAATTCAGTCACCATGGAAAGCCAGACTATGCCATGGACACTGGAGCCATTATAGCTCTGTGTGTATCTGTCCTCTAGGCTCTATGGTTGCACTGAGAGTTCCCATGCCTCAGTCACTATACCCACTGGCAAAGCAAGCCAGACTCCAAGTTACATTGTTAATTACTTAAAAGATCTTGTTATAAGTATAAGATGTTTTATGTAAGCCACAAGGTAACCACAAACACCGCCCCCAAAAATGTAGTAGATACACAAAAAATTGAAAAGTGAAGAATCAAAGAATACTACCACAGAAAATAATCTAATCACAGGGACAGCAAGAGAGGAAGAAACAAACAAAGAATCTACAAATTTACCAGAAAGTGATTAATGAGATAGCAGGAGTAAGTTCTTATCTATCAATAATGATTAGAATTTAAGTGGATTAAATACTTTAATCAAAATAAATAGAGTGGTTGAATGGGAAGAAAGAAAGAGAGAGAGAGAGAGATAAGAAGGAAAGAAAGAGAGAGAGAAAGAAAAAGGAAAGAGAAAGAAAGAAAGAAAGAAAGAAAGAAAGAAAGAAAGAAAGAAAGAAAGAAAGAAAGAAAGAAAGAAAAGAAAGAAAGGAAGGAAGGAGGAAAAAAATAAAAGAAGGAAGAATACAGCTGTAAGTTGCCTACAAGAGACCCATTTCACAATTAAGGACACATGTATATTGAAAGTGAAGGAATGAAAACAGATATTTCATGCAAATAGAAACCAAAAGAGAGCAGGGTTACCTATAGTTATATCAGATAAAATAGACTTTAAGTAAAAAATTGGAAAAAGAGCCAAAGACTATCATTACATTATGATAAAGGTGTCAATTCATCAAAAGGATATAACAGTTGTAAATATATTTGCACCAAACTCCAGAGTCTCTGAATATATATAGCAAGTATAAATAGATCTGAAAACAGAGACAGACTGCAATAAAATAACAGTAGGGGAATTTAAAACCCCACTTTCAACAATGGAAAGATCATTCAGACAGAAAATCAATAAGGAAACATTGGATTTATACAATACTTTAGACCAAATTAACCTAACAGACACACATAACATTCCACCCAACAGAGGAAAAATACACATTATTTTCAGACATACACAGATTATTCTTCTGGATAGGTCATATGTTAGGTCAGAAAACAAGTCTCATAAATTTTTGTCAGCTTAAAAAAATTGGCCGGGCACAGTGGCTCATGCCTGTAATCCCAGCACTTTGGGAGGCCGAGGCAGGTGGATCATGTGAGGCCAGGAGTTCGAGACAAGCCTGGCCAACATGGTGAAACCCCATCTCCACTAAAAATACAAAAATTTGCCGAGTGTGGTGGCAGGTGCTTGTAATCCCAGCTACTCGCGAAGCTGAAGTAGGAGAATCACTTGAACCTGGGAGGCAGAGGTTGCAGTGAGCCAAGACTGTGCCACTATACTCCAGCCTGGGAGACAAGAGTGAAACTCCATCTAAAAAAAAAAAAAAAAAATTGAATTAAAGTCATAAAAACAGGAAAAGACAATCCAATAAAAATATTATCAAAGATACATGAAAAGACATTTTACAAAATATGATGCTCTAAAGGAAACAAATACTTGAACATAAATTTATTAGTAATAAAATAAATTATAGTTGAAACCACAATATACCACTACATACACACCAAAATGGTGCAAATAAAATTAAATTAGACCAATAATGCCAAGTTTCAGAGAGGACATAGAAAAAAAAAGGTCTCATACGCTGATGACATCCATTTAACTTTTTACAGTTACTTTGGAAGTCTTTAGTATTAACTGCTAAAACAGTAGATATGCATATCTGAGATTAAATAATTCTACTTTTACATATGTACCTGACAAATTGAGCACACGTTTTCACCAAAAATGGGTCAAGAAAGTCAAAATAAGCATAAATTAAACCATTCAAAAAATGGAAAAAAGAAAAATGTGTGTCAACAGTACAGTAGGTATTGATATATTTACTGAATAAAATGTTAGTTAATAAAATTGTATGAACTACTTCTATGTAGGGAGACCCCCTGAAACTATTGCTACAGAAGAAAAGATGAAATGCTCCTGATTATTGTAAATACAAAATTACATGCAAGATTGTGTAAAGACAATGCCAGGTTGGGCTGCCAAAATGAGCCAACAGTGTGTGATGTGCTTCCCCCTGCAGAAAGCCTGTGAACGGACGTGTAGTCAGGGAGGTTTCACATCACCAAGATTCCTGTCCCAGAAAAGCAGATGTTCATAGCTCTGGGAATAGAATGCGACCCTTGTGGAGAGCCTACAAATGGACGCATGAGGGGCGCCTGTTCATATGGACAAGATAGGGCTGTAAACGCCCTCATCTTGCCACAGGCTCCTCTAGGCCTCCTTGGGGTTAAGGCATATTCCCTTCTGAGGATTTCTGATCTAACCAGTTGTCTAGCTTCACATCCTGTTTCTATGGAATGTTTGTAACCAGCGTTTGCTGCAACTGTTACTGTTGATTAATATCTTGCTAATCATAGGTTGTGGAAAGACTGTGTTTCTGTTCTAAGGCTCTGTTACAAATTACTGATGCATACACTATATTGTAAATTGTTATCTCTGTATACCATACTTCTGCATATAGACGTTATGTTAAAGAATTGCTTCATCCCCATGTGACCACCTCAACTCATAATCAAATGACTCTAAATCCCTCACTAACCTACCCCCACCCTCACTAAACTTAATAATAAATGCTGGTATATCCAGTGCATTGGCAACACCACAGGACCAGAAGGTGGTGACCCCCTTGGACCCAGCTTTTACTATCTTGTGTGTGTCTATTATTTCTTGACCCTGCCGATCTGCCTGGGAGCGAAGAGAGAGCCCCATTGCACTGAGGGCTGCTGGCCAGATTCCACAATACTGCTACACATGATGACAACATAAATGAGTTTCAGTATTATATTGAGTGAAAGATTCCAGAAACAAAATTACATATTTGCATTAAATTCAAACTCAGAAAAATTCTCACTTTTTAGGGTTCAGGATAATGATTCCCATTGGAATATAAGGTGAAAAGAAAATTTAGAAAGGCACATGAATTTATCTTCCAGGATACTAAAAATATTAATTTTTAAACTGGATAATAGTTATCTGGTTTCACATCAGGATTACATAGAACTGTGCACGTGAGATTTTTGTACTTTTTGAATATATGCTTTACTTAAATAAAACCTTTTGTTGAAGCCAAAGCACCGAATTTTTTTTTTTTTTTTACAAAATGTACATTACTTGCAACAAAGCATGTAGACAAATTTTCTCTAAACTAACATTCTTCTGACTCATAGATCACTTGAAAGATCATTCCTTATTCTAAGTCTTTCAGGTTTGAGTGAGTGGACATATGTATAGATGAACCAAGTTTGAATTTCTGTATTTACTGGTGAGAATTCACTTTCAAATCAACTATAAGATAGCATCACTATTTGAATAGCTGTGTTGATACTTTTGACAGCATTTGTATGTAAAGTAAATTACCCACAATAAGAAGTTTTACTGGATTTGATGTAGGATTTTTTTTTTTTTTTTTCTCCTTAGCTCAGTTAGATCTGGGTTCTTGTCTCAAGACCAGGAAGAAATAGGCAGATGGACATTGAAGAGTGAGAGGAGTAGAATATACTAAGCAAAAATAAAAGTTCTCAGCAAAAAAGAGGTCCTGAAAGCAGGTTGCTAGTTGCCTTGTTCACATTTGAATACAAAAGCTTCTATATAACCAAGCTGATGGGGCTGGGTTCCCTATTTATATAAGATGCAAATTCCCAGTGTCTCCACCCCATCCTTCCAGTGTGCAAGCAGGCCCTGAGTCTGAGCTGCTCCATGTTGATTTTTTTTTTCTTACTGAGCATGTGTTAAGGAACAAAATTTTTCACTAGGGGAATGTTTAGGCAAGCCCCCTGTGGAAGTTCCCTTATCAGCACAAAACATCTGGTGTAAACACTTGTGGGCCAGGTCAGAGGTTCTCTGGGAAAACTTTCCCTTACTGTCTGCCTGAAGCAAGCTGGCTAACTCTTTTTATTACCCCCTTCAGGACTGGAGACCCCAGCTGCTGTTGGGGAAAGTGGATGAGGACCATTCTTAACTGCTTCCTGCATATAGGGATCGCTGTTTTGGGAAAGTGGCAGTTAGGGCTTCTCCTGAGGTCAGTTTAAGGTTCCCCAGAAAAATGGCATGTCCATGCATGGTTTCATTTGCATCACCATTTGAAGTTTAATGGCCTCTAAGTGAGAAGAAACAACTCAGGTTATTGGAAGACATATATCAAAATGAAACAAGGGAGTAAAGATAGCTAAAAAATCCCAAGGCTACTGGCATGCCCAGATAACTGGTGGCTATGGTTATGCCTGCTAAGATTTGGGTACATGGGGTTTGGTTTTGTTTAGCTCCCTTAGTCTTATTTTCCCAAATAAAGAAACCTCTGGGTATTGGGAACCTTATTTACTCCTATCATCTGACAAAATTTGCAAGACAATTGCTCAGAATTAAAACATTGATCCAGATTTTTTATGTTACCCATCTCTTTTGTTTTCTCTGAGCTGCAGCCAGAGATCACTGGTTGGTTCACAGGAATAAGCAGAGTTAGTCTAAAATGTAGACAAAAACTTAAAAAACAACTAATAAGATAAGAATTTACTGACAAATGTATGATAAACTTTGAAACATAATTTTTGTCTCTCCGGCCCTCATTTTGTGAAAAACAAATCATAGCAGGACTGAATTATTTGCAAAATAAAATTTAGGCTTATACTTGGCTGGATTATTTGCATAAAGTGCAGCAAGAATAATTATTTTTACATAGACTTTTTAAAATGGCTTTGATGGAACTCTGTTCCACAAGGAACCTCAGATAAGACATTTTAAAGCCTAGCCAAACCAATGGGTTTGAACCCTCAGATACCTATGAGTTGGGTAAATTCCTCTCTTCTTGAGGTACCAAGGACATGGGGCTCCTTGGCCTGTTAGAAAGTGACATTCTTTACTCACTACAGGTTAGAAACCCTGTATAGGGACTGTGTAAACAAGGTATGAGACCAGTTTTCCCAAGGGGCTTTTATTGGCTCTACATATCAACCTTGATTCCGTAAAGAAAAACATATCTGGCTGGGCATGGTGGCTCACGTTTGTAATCCTAGCACTTTGGGAAGCCAAGTCAGGTGGATCACCTGAGGTCAGAAGATCGAGACCAGCCTGGCCAACATGGCAAAACCCCATCTCTACTAAAAATACAAAAAAAAAAAAAAAAATTAGCGGCGTGTGGTGGCAGGCACCTGTAATCCCAGCTACTCGGGAGGCTGAGTCAGGAGAATTGCTTGAACCTTGGAGGTGGAGGCTGCAGTGAGCCAATATCATGCCACTGCACTCCAGCCTTGGTGACAGAGTAAGAGTCTGTCTCAGAGAAAAAAAAAAAAAAAAAGGAAAACATATCCTCCCAGTCAAAGCTTTGGTAAAACAACCAGTTTCTCCAACTGTGCCCCATTGCAAAAGTCAATGAATTTTTATTGCACCAATACAAATAACTGTATTTCCATAAGTTAAGAATACTCACAAATAATTTCCAAAGTTTGGAGAAGCCAGGCAGTGAGAAACAAATGTATTACAAATATTGTTCATAGGAGTAAAACTTAATTATTAAAGACCTTAAATGACTCAAAAAATATTTTCCTTTACTCTGAAAACCAAAACAAGGATATGCAACATTTTGCTCAAAAAGGTTTAAAAGATTACTTCAGTTTTCTGTTAGTTCAGTCCACTCTGTTAACTCTTGTCATGCTTGATAATCGCGAACATTTCACCTCTTCATAAATCCCATATGTTTTTCCTTTATTCCAAGGACATAATACCCAAAGTTATCAGGAACCTGAATTTTGAGAGCACCTGTCAGAGTCCTACTGATTATAAACCATCTTTTGAAAAGGATGAAGGCAAGACAACAATTGTCTGTGAATGACAAAATATCCAGGGTGATTACAGTCAAGAACACAATTGACAAGAAAATTTATATTATTTCTGTGGTTTATAATAACTTAACATAATAACCTTAATTATGATTGATAGCATTTAGGCAGACATTAGAATTTTAGAAATCCCATACAATTTTGAAATATATATTAATATTATTCACTAAAATATAACCTAAAGAAGACTGAACATCATTTTGACCATCCCATGTAACTAAACATGTCAAAAAATCCTGTTTACCTCTCTTTTGGATGCTCCAGGTGCCCTCTGTAGCATCCAAAAGCTAAGAGTCGGGAATGACAATTTTTGAAGCTGAAGTTTGATTTTTGGAACCCTGTTAAATATGTTAGAGGTTCAAAGCACTTGATATTATAAAATAGAATTCCAGATTACCATAAGTCATTTATTTTAGCCAAAATGATTACTCAAAAATTTTAAAACAAGGCAAAATCTTTTACTCATTAAGAGGTAAGACTTACTTTTCCAAAAAAATATGTCTTTAATATTACGTAGTAATCCAGTATGAGAAAGAAAGCCAAATTTCACCCCTGCATTAGTCTACTATAAATGTCAACTCCATTTTTTAAAATAAAACCTTTTAGATAATTCTATCTAAACAAGCTTGACTATGAGGTGAGATTCTTGTAAACCTTTTATAACCCTTTACAAATTTTTGTTAAAGAGCAGGTCACTACCTTAAGAAAACCTTGCTGTGCATTTATTTCAATTCTCAATTTACCTAAAAAGTATATACCTTTTTGAAGTTAGTCAATATGTTAACACACAGAATTTCTTTTGGAAGATTAATTTTTATATACCTTCTGCCACATGTTTAAACCTTCAGCTTTATCTTATCCAATTCAAAACAATCATTTAACCCTAGGAAAAAATTTACATTTCCATGCCTTCTTATAATTATTTATTAAAAACACACTTTACTTTCCTTATACAACTTACATGTAAATCTATTTTCAATAGTTTCAATTACATGTTGTAATTGTAACTCTTAGCAATTTTTAACTTTAATGTAAAACCTGGTAAGTTATTTTAATTATGTACTAGGCATTGATAAAATCTGATGTTCTTCCAGCATAGTTAAGGGCAAAGTTAATTCCGGATGTAACCAGGCCTTACCAACTGTGAAGTAGGCAGGTCAAAGAGTTTTTAAAAGTCGAAGAAGTTTATAAACCTGAAACATTTAGCAAACCTAGTATCTGACCTACATGAGTCAGCCCACATATTTACATTTTGAAGACATTTGTATTTGACCAATTATCTTTAAAACTGCCTTTATTTCTTAAAAATTAAATAACCTAAACTAAAAGTCATTACTGCTTTTATTTTTTCTTTAAAAATATCTGATATCTGATCTAAGAACTTACTTTTCTTTAAGCCAATTAATTATAACTCTCTTTTTTATATAAACATCACACCTAAAAGACATATTTAATTACACAGACAGACATGAGAAGATCTGGTAATTATAAGATTTCTCATTTGCCAGTTTCCTAATTGGATTATTGTCCTCAGAGTGGAGCCTTTCAAGAAACAGGGCTAAGAAAGCATGTGGTTTAACAGAGCCTAATAAGCAGATATAACTGGAAGACAAAAACAGATTTTGAGAGGGATCTATCAGCTTTTAATTCCTGGGGCCCTATGATAAAGACAGAGGGTTTTTTCCCCAAAATGAGGTTTATGGTGCCTTATCTGTATTTACCCAGGAGTCCCAGGCTATCAGAAGTTTTCTTAGAACCTGTCATGCATGCATAAATATTGGTGAGATACAACGGAAAAAAGTAATTCAGTTGATTGAGAGAAAAACCTTCTCCAGAAAAACAAGATCCAAGAAGAGAAAAACATAAAGAATTTTCAAATATACCTATAGCTTTGATATCCACTTTAAATTAAGCTCAGTGCTCTTTAAGAAAAGCTTTTTAAATATCTTGTTACCTGACTTTAGCCATGCCAAGTGATCGTTATTTCTGGCTTTTGAGCTTTAGCAAAAGTAACCTCACGAGTGAAACTAACAAGCCTCAACTAATGTTATTACTGAACCATGAGTGCATGAGATATTTTTAAAGATATGGTATGCAGTTTCTACAAAATCTATAATCTTCAAAGGTAGCTCAAAGAGAGAAATATTCAAGTAAGAAAGCTAGAAGTTGTTAATGGAGTGGAAGGGAATCAGCAAATGGTAAAAGTCATGCAGATATTAACCCAAAAGTACTCATTCTCTAAGCTGTGATTGAACTTGGGCCACCATTGTAAAATGGCAAATGTCAAAATAAAGTACTACCACATGGTTACAAGGTCAAGCTCCAAAGGATGTAGAACAAGATGGAGGCCTGTAGCAAAGTTTGTTACTAACCTGTTTGCTGGGCTGGCTTGAACAGCAGGCTCGTGGTGTCCCAAGCCTGTGTTCTATCCTAAGGTATTCCTCCTTATGACACAACCATACAGAAAGACACACAAAGCACTCCAGATTGGCTACAGCTTAAGACTAGCCTCATAAATCCTCTTTTCCATTCATCAAATCTTTGCAGAGCATATAAACTGTGATTTTTACCATTCATTCAATCAGTTTGCACAGGGAGAGCGAGGCCAGAAGTCCAACTGGTAAGAACTTCTACCAATTTGCTAGTATGTCAGGTTTCTGGGTTCCCTTTCCCCAGCTCAATTTTAATCCAAGAAGTTAAAGGTTTGGGGAAATTAATTTTTCCCAGTTTGGAGAATGCATCTGAGGGAAGAGTCCTGTGGTACAGAAATACAATTTTCTATCCACAAAAAAAGGATAGAGAACAGAGGAGGAAAAGGGAGAAGTAAGACATTTTTTCCAAAGGAGACTCAGTGATTAACAAGGCAGTCAAGAGAAATGCAGGCTGCAGATGATTGGTTACTCACCTAAAAAGAGGGGGACAAGGCATCCCCCATTCCTTCTTCCTAGTGGATAGCCAGCCTACATGAGGGAGGGAATGATAAAGCATGCTCTTTCTTTCTTCTGTCCTTATATCCTTGAGTCCCAGTAACTTTCATGGGGTGCCAATACAGCTTTCACCCTTGTGAACAGAGAGCCTTGGGGGTGGGAATTATTTACCCTTACCCACACACAACTTGTCCTCCTGTTGTCAGGGGGTTCTCTATTTGTATAAGATGCAAATTCCTGGTGGTGCCATCCCACCCTTCCAGTGAACTTGCAGGCCCTTAATCTGAACTGCTCCACTTTGATTTACTTTCCTTACTGAGCATGTGTTAAGGAACAAAATTTTTCACTGTGGGAAGGTTTAGGCAAGCCCCCTGTGCAAGTTCCATTATCTGCACAAAACATCTGGTATAATCACTTGTGAGGTGGCTTGGAGGTTCTCTGGGGGACCCTTTCATTACTGTCTGCCTAAAGCAAGCTGGCTAACTCCTTTCAGCTTTGTGTATCACTTGGGAAGAAAGAAAGTAAAACAAAACAAAATGTTGACTCAGTAAAATCAATTCATTAAAACACACACACATATTTCATTTGTTAGTTCCCCAAAGTAAATGGCTAGTAATAAATTTTTTTTTAATTGAAAATTTAGTATAAATTGAATTTCTTTATTATTTTCATTGCCTTTAGTTTCAGTGTTTACAGCTAGCCAGAGATGTTTCTGGATCAAATCTGAAGATAGTATTTTATATTTTTAATTATTAATTTTCCTAAGTAAAATGGAGATATAGACAATTTTAGCCACTACACTTTTTTTTTTTTTTTTGCATGTGAAAATAAGAACTGGTTTCAATAAATTGGCAGCATTAATTTGCATCATCTTTAACAATTAGTCTTGGAAGTATGCTCAACAATTAATTTCTCATTAAGCCAAAGGGGCACAATAGGTTGTAGATACTAGTGCAATTATTTGCACCTACTTCACTATGAAGCAAGAAGCCCAGGCCAAATGCAATGTAGTCACTGTGGAGATTTACATCATAATTTATATCCTGTTATTTCTTTTATAGTTAATAAACGTTCAATAAACTAAATACAATACTGTATGTTTTAATAATAGTCCTTATCTTTATCGAAGTCAAAATGAATGAATACAATTCACTAGAAATCCCAAGTTTGTACCTATTTCTGACCTTTTTGGTCCTTACCGAATTGATATTTGTAAAAAATGTAAGGTATATTTTAGTAGTAAGTTAGGAAAAAATCCTCAGAAACCCCATTATTTTGAATTCAACTAATTCAAATGCATGATCATTATCTTGAGAATGTGCTTTATTTATGAAAAGGTATTTAAACTATAAATGAATAATCTCAACACATCGATCTCTTCACAATTAGTCATCCATCTAACAACCATTCATTTTTTTCATTCATTACTTTAACAAATACTTCTCCAGAGCCTCTTACATGTTATAAACTCTACAACTACTTGAGTTATAGAGATTAATAAGATTTGGCCCACTAGTCTCAGCTATTCACAGTACAAAGAAATACATGAATATAATCAATCAGAATACTATGAATAGAGAATAAAGAAGCACAGAGTGCTTTATGAGAAGACATGGTATCTACTTTGTCTTAAGGTGGGAGTAAAGTTCATGAAAGCCTTCCAAGAAAATGTATGGCTGAGTCTTTAAAAAAAAAAAAAAAAGTAGTTTTTTGTTTTTTTGTTTTTCCTATGGAAAAAGAGGCTAAAGACATTTTAATTTAAAGCGCTGACTTGCATGACAGCATATGTTATTGAAATGGTGAGGCTTGGAGAAGAGTGTATCTGAGCAGGCAGTAGATGATGAAATTGTGAAGCTAGATAGTGTTCAGATTATGAAGGGTTTATTTCTCACACTAACATTTTGAATTGTATAGGTGTTGAGGTAACATTGAAGAATTTTAAGCAGAAACGTGTTACTTTCCACAATGAAGAGTAGACTGGAGCTAAAGGAAATTAGAAATATCACATAGAGACCACTTAAAAGGCTGTTGCAATAGACCAGACGGAAAAAGGATCAAGGTCTAAACTCAGGACATAAGTGAACAATAGTTGTGTGCAAAGTATCCCTGATATAGGGATATTGTTAGGCAACTTCTTCTCATATTTTGTGTAAACAAATTTTCCCCGAACTAAAGAATGTACAGAAGATGCACTTTATCAATACTGGCTTCATCATCTAGTAACTGTATAAGCTAGAACAGCTTAAATTCTGTGCCTTTTCCAAAGTTGCAATATGGGAGGTAAATAAATAAATAAACATTTAATTATATATTTGTATAGCTATACATATGTTTATATATTTGTGTGATATTACATATTTATAAATTATGAGATATTGTGAAAATTAAATGATATAATACATGCAACTCTGCATTAAGTGTGCATTAAAAATTAATTATCATTCATTAATACTTAATATTACAAAAGTATGATCCCTGAGAGAGAAGTATGCCCTTGATATCTAAGCAAAAAATATAGTATTAGCAAAATCAGTATTAAGCTCATTATTAAAACCTAAAGATAACACAGCAATATTGCTTCAAATGTTACTATTTTTGATTAAACAAAATAGTTATGTTCTACCACTAATCACAAATATTTTTACTTACCTATGTTTTCCTTCAATCTGTCAACACAAAACATAGTTAAAGTTCAAAAGTGTTTACTGAGAAATTCTATGTATATTTTTTTACTCCAGATGTTAGTTCTAATCATATTAGAAAAAAAGTTTATATCATTTCTAGCTATTCTACTCCCTCATGGAAATATTTTATATTAAATATTTTCAAATTAAGAATTCAAGCTATGATTGCAATTTTGTCCTTTGCATTTATATATCAGTCTAGTTTCTATTTTCTTCCATTGCATTATATTCAGTTATTACCCTTACCTCTGGCTCCATCATTCATTATTTGTGTGGCCTTTGATAAATTAATTAATCCATGTAAAATTTAGTTTTTTATTTTCTAAAGGTAAGAGAGAGAGATTAATAGTACTCAACTCACAATTAAGTGATGAGGGAGCAAGATGGCAGAAAAGAAGGCTCCACTGATAGTGCCACCCATGAGGACACCAAGTTAACAACCATCTACACAAAAAAACCACCTTAATAAGACCCCAAAATTAGGTGAGCCTTCATAATACCCCAATCTTACTTAGTATCACTGAAAGAGGCACTTTAAAGGTAGAAAAAACAGTCTTGAATCACAGACACCACCCTTCCCTCACCCCCAGTAGTGGCAGCATGGTTCAGAGGGCCTCTCTAAGTGCTAGGGGAGGGAGAGCACAGAAATCGTGAAGCATTGAACACTCAGTGCTGTCCTGCTAGACAAAAAAACAAACAAACAAACAACAACAACAACAACAAATGACCAGATTCCCGCCCATGGAGTGGAGCATTTAAACTTTAAACAATCCCCAGCCAGAGTGGTACTGCTGATTCCAGACGTCAGAACTCTAGTTCCCACTAACCGCCCCACGGTGGTCTAGAGTGTTCTAAGTCTCTAAGTAAACCTGACAGGCAGTTGAGGCCATAAGGACTTAAACTCTTAGGCAAGTCCCGGTGCTGAACTCGGCCCAGAGACAGTGGGCTAGGGCAGTACATAACCTAGTGAGACACCAGCTGGGATGCCAAAAGGAGTGCTGGCATCAATCCTCCCCTAACCCCAAGCTGCACAGCTCATGACTCTAAAAGAGACCCCTTCCTTCCACTTGAGGAAAGGAGAGGAAACCATAGGAAGGGCTTTCTCTAGCATCTTGCATACCAGCTCAGACACAGCAGGGTAGGACACTAGTCAGAGTTATGAGGCCCACATTCCAGGTCCTAGAGTCTGAGTGACATTGGTAGACATGCCTTGAGACAGAAGGGAACCCACTGCCTTGAAGAAAACAGGCCAGTTCTGGCAGCATTTGTAACTTGCTGACTGAAGAGTCTATGGGCACTGAGTAAGCAGTAGTGATACCCAGGTACTATGTTGAGGGTCTTAGGTGAATCTGTAAGACTTTGCTGGCTTCAGCTGAGATCCAACAATTTACCAGATAAAAAACTAACAAAGAAACATTAGACTTATTGAGCTATAGCATAGCTGCTTAGTTGCTTTTGAGATTTTTTAGTCAATGCATAATGGAAGCTTCTTTCTTCTAAAAGTTGCCAGTACCACTTTGGAAGAGGTGAATCATTATATATTTAATGTAAAAGTTATTACACTCAACAGGATAAACTTTTGACTCCCCTTTTGTTCATTTGTGGATTAAGTGGTATAATACTTAATTTTGGCATTGGACGCTTAAGATCATGTAAGCCTAGCTACTTTGGGATGGTCTTAGAATATTTTTCTGGTAACTTGTTCCATTTCCTGACTCCTCTTTGCAAACAAAATGACACTTTATCCTGATTTTTTTCTTCTTTTTGGTTTATGTCTATTCTAATTAAATATGAATACATAAAGTTAAAAAAGAAACATTGGACTTAATCTGCATCATATACTAAATGTACCTAATGGATATTTACAAAACATTTCATCCAAGAGCTGCAGAATACACATTCTTTTCATCAGCACATGAATTATTCTCAAGACCATATTTTAGGTTACGAAACAAGTCTTAAGACATTCAAATAAATGAATTCATATCAGGCATCTGCACTGACCACATGGAATAAAACTAGAAATCAATAACATGAAGAATTTTGGAAACTATGCAAATACACCCAAATTAAACAATATGTTCCTGAATAAACAGTGAGCCAATGACAAAACTAAGAAAGAAACTGAAAAATTTCTTGAAACAAATAATAATATACAAAAAACATACAAAACCTATGGGAAATAAAATAGCAAAAGCAGCACTAAGAGAGAAGTTTATAGCTACATGCACCTGCATCAAAAAAGAAAAAAAAAAAAAAAAAACCTCAACTGAACACTCTAATGATGCATCTTAAAGAATTAGAGAAGCAAGAAAAAGCCAAACTAAAAAGTTGTAGAAGGCAAGTAATTAGTATGATCAGACCATAAATACATAAATCTGAAATGAAGAAAACAATAAAAATTATCACTGAAATAAAAAGGTTTTTTTAATTTAAACAAAATTGACAAAACCTTAGACTAAGAATAAAAGGGAGAAGATACAAGTAAATAAAATCAGAAATGACAAAAGACACATTACAGCTGATAATGTAGAAATTCACAGAATCATTAGTGGCTATTATCAGCAACTTGTATGCCAATAAATTGGAAAATCTAGAAGAAAGAGACAAATTTTTAGACACATTCAACCTGCCTAGGTTGAACCGGGAATAAATTTAAAATCTGAAGAGACCAGTAACAAGTAACAAGATTGAAACTATAGTAAAAGATCTCCCAGTGAAAACTAAAACAACAACAAACAAAAAACAACCTCAGGACTGGATGGCTTCATTGCTGAATTCTCCCAAACATTTAAAGAAGAACTAATACCAATGCTACTCAAACTATTCAGAGGTGAGGGGAAAACTTCCAAACTCATTCTCAAGGCCAGCATTATTCTGATTCCAAGATCAAAGACACATAAAACAAGAAAACTAAAGGCCAATATATATGATGAATATTATTGTTTTTTATTGTTTATTTTTATGGGTACATAGTAAGTGTATATATTTATGGGGTACATGAGATGTTTTAATATAAGCATGCAATGTGAGACAAGGACATCAAGGAAAATGATGCATCCATTGCCTCAAGAATTTATCCTTTGCGTTGCAAACAACTAATTCCACTCTTTGAGTTATTTTAAAATGTACAATTAAGTTGTTATTGACTACAGTCACCCTGCTGTGCTATCCAATAGTAGAACTTATTCTTTCTCTTATTTTGTGCACATTAATCATCCCCACATACTCCGCCTACCCCCTGCCACCCTTCCCAGCCTCTGGTAACCATCCTTGTACTCTCTTTGTCCATGAGCTTCAATGTTTTGATTTTTAGATCCTACAGATAAGTGAGGCCATCCATGTTTTTGCATTCTTTTTATGGCTGAATAGTACTCCATTGTGTATATGTACCAAATTATCTTTATTTGTTCATCTGTTGATGGACACTTAGGTTTCATCCAAATCTTAGCTACTGTAAACAATGTTGCAACAAACATAGGTGTGCAGATATCCCTTCCATGTACTGATATCCTTTCTTTAGAATACATACCCAGCAGTGGGACTGCTAAATCATATGGTAGTTCTATTTACAGTTTTTTAAGGAACCTCCAAACTGTTCTCCATGGTGGTTGTACTAATTTAATTCCCACCAATAGTGTACAAAGGGTCCCTTTTCTCCACATCCCTGCCAACATTTTGTATTGCCTGTCTTTTGAATAATAAGCCATTTTTACTTGGATGAGATGCTATGTCACTGTAGTTTTGATTTGCATTTCTGTGATGTTAAGCAAATTTTATATGTCAGTTTGCCATTTGTGTGTCGTCTTTTGAGTAATGCCTATTCAAATCGTTTTCCCATTTTTTTGGATCAGATTATTAGATTTTTTCCTATAGAGTTGTTTGAGCTCCTTTTATATTCTGGTTATCAATCCCTTGCCAGATGTGTAGTTTGCCAACATTTTCTCTTATTTGGTGGGTTGTCTCTTCAATTTTTTGATCGTATTCTTTGCTGTGTAGAAGATTTTTAACTGAATGTGAATGCGTTTGTCCATTTTTGCTTTGGTTTTCTGTGCTTGGGGGTATTACTCAAATTCTTGTCCAGAACAATGCCCTGGAGATTCCCCCAAAGTTTTCTTGTAGTAGTTTTATAGTTTGAGGCCTTAGATTTGAGTCATTAATACATTTTGTATATGGCAAAAGATAGGGATCTAGTTTCATTCTTCTGCATATAGATATCTAATATTTCCAGCACTATTTATTGAAAAGACTGCTTTGTTCTCAGTGAATGTTCTTGGCACCTTGTTAAAAGTGAGTTCACTCTAGGTGTATGGATTTGTTTCTGAATTCTCGATTCTGTTCCATTGTTCTGTGTGTCTGATTTTATGCCAGTACAATGCTCTTTTGTTCATTATAGTTCTATAGTGTAATTTGAAGTCAGGTGATGTAATTCCTCTAGTTTTGTTCATTTAGCTAAGCATAGGATTCTTTCTTCTATTTCTGTGAAGAATGCCATTGGTATTTTGAAAGAGATTGCATTAAATCTGTAAATTGCTTTGGGTAGTGTGGACACTTTAGCAATATCAGTCCTTCCAATCGATAAACATGGAATTAATTTTTTCCATCTTTTGGTGGTTCTCTCTGATTTATAGTTTATATTATAGAGATCTTTCTTTAGTTAATTCCTAGGTATTTAATTTTGTGTGTCTATTATAAATGGAATTAATTTTTCACTTACTTTTCAATTTGTTCACTGTTGGCATATAGAAATTATACTGATTTTTGTATGTTAATTTTGTTATCCTTCAATTTTACACAATTTATCAGTTCAAATAGTTTTTTCTATAGTCTTTAAGGTTTTCCAAATATAAGATCACATCATCTAAAAACAAGGAAAATTTGACATTTCCTTCCCAATTTGGATTCCCTTTATATCCTTCTGTTTTCTGATTATTTCAGCTAGGTTGTCTATGATTATGTTGAATAGCAGTAGTAAAGGAGGACATGGTTGTCATGTTCCAGACCTTAGACTAAAGGCTTTCTGTTTTGCTCCATTCAGTATGATAGTAGCTGTGGGTATGTTCTATATTGCTTTTATTATGTTGACGTATGTTCCTTCTATCCTCAGTTTTTCAGGGTTTTTATCTTGAAGGTAAGTTGAATTTTATCAAATGTTTTTTCAGCATCAATTGAAATGATCATATGGTTTTTATTCTTCATTCTGTGGATATAATATTTTATATGATTGATTTGCATATATTGAACCATCCTTGCAACCCAACAGTAAATCCCACTTGGGTATCATGAGTGGTCATTCTAACTGCATGGTTGAATTTGATTTGCTAGTATTTTGTTGAAAATTTTTGCGTAAATATTCATCAGAAATATTGGCCTGTAGGGGTGTGCGTGTGTGTGTGTGCGCGTGTGTGTGTGTGTGTGTGTGTGTGTGTGTGTGTCTGTGTCATTGTCTGGTTTTGGCATTAGGGTAATAATGGCCTCATAGAATGAGTTTGAAGGTATTTTCTCCTTCTCTATTTTTTGAAATAGTTTAGGTAGGATTAGTATTAGTTTCCATTTAAATGTTTGGTAGAATTCAGCAGTAAAGCCATCAGGTCTCTGGCTTTTTTATTTTCTTTATTATGGATTTGATCAAATTACTTGTTATTGGATTGCTCAGATTTTGAATTTTACCTGTTTCAATTTTGGTAGCTTTTATGTAGGTAGGAATTTGTCAATTTATTCAAGATTTACCACGTTATTAGCATATAGTTATTCATAATAGCTACTAATAATCTTTTAAATTTCTGCAGTACCTATTGTAATGTTTCCTTTTGCATTTCTGATTTTATTTATTTGGATCCTCTCTCTTATTTTCTTAGACTAATTAATGTTTGTCAGTTTTGTATAACTTTTCAAGAAAATCAACTTTTTTTCATTGATCTATTGTGTATATTTTCCATTTTAATTTTATTTATTTCTGCTTTATTTTTATTACTCTTCTTAAGAATTTTGAATTTGTTTTGCTCCTGCTTTTCTTGTTCTTTAAGATGAATTGTTAGATTGCTTATTTGAAATTTTTTCCTGTTTTGTGAGATAGAAAATTATAACTATAAATCTCACTCTTATTACAGCTTTTGCTGTATTCATAGGTCTTGTTACATTGTATTTCCACTTCCAAAATTTCCAGATATTTTTAGATTTCCTTTTAAATTTTTTTATAGACCCACTGGTCATTTAGGAGCATATTGTTTAATTTGTACATATTGATTTAGTTTCCACAATCTCTGATTTTATTCTATCGTGATCAGAGAAGATGCTTGATAATATTTCAAAATTTTAAATGTTTTAAGGGTTGTTATAATAAATAGACTGCTAGCTACAGTAAAAAAAAAAAAAGATGAAAGATTCAAATAAACATAATTAGAAATTACAATGAGGATATTACCACTGACCCCACAGAAATACAATCAACCATCAGAAAAAATTATGAACACCTCTATGCACATAAACTAGAAAATGTAGAAGAAATGGATCAATTTATGGACACATACACCTGCCCAAAACTGAACCAGGAAGAAATTGAATCTTTGAACAGGCTAATACAAATTTCTGAAATGTAAGCAGTAATAAATAGCCTGCCAACCAGACATATTTACAGCTGAATTGTAAATATGTACAAAAAAATTTACAAAGAAAAGTTGGAAATATTCCAACTAAAACTATTCCAAAAAAGTTGAGGAGGAGGGATTCCTCCCGAACTCATTCTATGAGGCTAGTATCATTCTCATACCAAAACCTGGCTAAAAAGCAAAACAAAACAAAAAAAACAATAACAACAACAGAAAAATTTCAGGCTAACATCCTAGATAAACGTCGATGCAAAAACTCTCAACATAATATTGGCAAACCAAATTCAGTACCACATCATAAAGCTTATCCAACACAATCAAGTAGGCTTTATCCCTGAGATGCATGGTTGGTTCAGCATACACAAATCAATAAATATGATTCATCACATAAACAGAAATAAAGACAAGAAAACACATAAATATCTCAATAGATGCAGAAAAGTCATTTGATAATATTTAACACCCATTTATGTTAAAATTCCCAATAAAATAGGTATTGAAGAAACATACCTCAAATAACAAGAGCCATCTATGACAAACCCACAGTCAATATCATACTGAATGGGCAAAAGCTGGACGCATTCCCCTTGCAAACCGGCACAACACAAGGATGCCTTCTCTTACCACTCCTATTAAACATAGTACTGGAAGCTCTGGTCAGGGAAATCAGGCAAGATAAAGAAATAATGAGCATCCAATTAGAAAGAGAGGAAGTCAAACTATCCGTTTTTGCAGATGACATGATTGTATACCTAAAAAAACTCCATGTCTCAGCCAAATTATTTTCAGCAGTCTAAGGATACAAAATCAATGTGCAAAAATCACTAGCGTTCTTTTTTTTTTTTTTTTTTTTTTTTCCAAGACAAAATCTCGCTCTGTTGCCCAGGCTGGAGGCCAGTGGCGTGATCTTGGCTCACTGTAAGCTCCACCTTCCGGGTTCATGCCATTCTCCTGCCTCAACCTCCCGAGTAGCTGGGACTACAGGTGTGTGCCACCACGCCCTGCCTTTTTTTTTTTTTTTTTGGTATTTTTAGTAGAGACGGGGTTTCACAATGTTAGCCAGGATGGTCTCGATCTCCTGACCTCAATCCACCCACCTCGGCCTCCCAAAGTGCTGGGATTACAGGCGTGAGTCACTGTGCCCAGCCAAAAATCACTAGCGTTCTTATACCCCCAAAACAGTCAAACCAAGATCTCAATCAGCAACAAACTCCCATTCCCAATTGCTGCAAAAAGAACAAAATACTTGGAATACAGCTAACTAGGAAGTAAAACATTTCTACAAGAGGACCTACAAACTACTTCTCAAAGAAATCAGAGGTGACACAAAAAGAATAATATTCCACGATCATGGATAGAAAGACTCAATATTGTTAAAATGGCCATACTGCCCAAAGCAGTTGATATAGTAAATGTGATTTTTATTAAACTACCATCACCTTTTTGTCTAGAACTAGAGAAAACTATTTTAAAATTAATATGGAACCCCAAAAAAGCCCCAAAGGTGAAGGGAATTCTCAGCAAAAAGATTAAAGCTGGAGGCGTCACGCTGCCTGATTTCACAGTATACTAAAAGGCTACAGTAACAACCAAGCTACAGCATGGTTGTTTTACAAAAATAGACATATACAAATGAAACAAAATAGAGAACCCAGAAATAAGACCACACATACAAATATCTGATCTTTGTCAAACTTGACAAAAACAAGCAATGGGGAAATGATTCCCTTTCTAATAAATGGTGCTGGTAAAACTAGCTAGCCACATGCAGAAAACAGAAACTGGAGCCGTTTCTTACACCATATAGAAAAATTAACTCAAGATGGATGAAGACTTAACTGTAAAACCCAAAACTATAAAACTCCTAGAAGACAACCTAAATACTACCATTTAGGATATAGAAATGGGCAAATATTGGCCGGGCGCGGTGGCTCAAGCCTGTAATCCCAGCACTTTGGGAGGCCGAGACGGGCGGATCACGAGGTCAGGAGATCAGACCATCCTGGCTAACACGGTGAAACCCCATCTCTACTAAAAAAAATACAAAAAAACTAGCTGGGCGAGGTGGCGGGCGCCTGTAGTCCCAGCTACTCCAAAGGCTGAGGAGGGAGAATGGCGCGAACCCGGGAGGCGGAGCTTGCAGTGAGCTGAGATCCGGTCACTGCGCTCCAGCCTGGGCGACAGAGCGAGACTCCGTCTAAAAAAAAAATAGAAATGGGCAAATATTACATGACAAAGACACCAAAAGCAATTGCAACGAAAGCAAAAATTGACAAATGGGATCAAACTAAAGAGCATTTGTACAGCAAAAGAAAATATCAACAGAATAAATAGACAACTTACAGAATGGAAGAAACTTTTAGCAAACTATGCATCTAACAGAGGTCTAATATTCAGAATCTGTAATAAACTTAAACAAGTTTACAAAAAAAAAAAAAAACATAAAACGTAGGCAAAACACATGAACAGACACTTTCCAAAAGAAAACAAACATGTGGCCAGCAATCATATTAAAAAACTCAACATCACTGATCAGTGGAGAAATGCAAATCAAAATCATTATGAGGCACCATCTCACACTAGTTAGAATGGCTATTTATTTACTGAATAAATTTATTATTTATTGAAAAGTCAAAAAATAAAAGATGTTGATGAGGCTGTAGAGAAAAAGGAACGCTTATACACTGTTTGTGGTAGTGTAAATTAGTTCGGCCATTGTGGAAGACAGTGTGGTGATTCCTCAAAGACCTAAAGACAGAAATACTATTCAACTCACAAATCCCATTACAGGTTATACATCCAAATGAATATAAATTATTTTATTATAAAGACACATGCATATGTATATTCATTGCAGCACTACTCACAATAGTAAATACATGGAATCAACCTAAATATCCATCAATAGTAGACTGGATAAACAAAATAAGGTAAATACACATAATAGAGTACTATGCAGCCATAAAAAAAATGAGGTCATGTCATTTGCAGGTACATGGATGTAGATGTAGGCCATTATCCTTAGCAAACTAACACAGAAACAGAAAACCAAATATTGCATATTCTCACTTATAAGTAGGGGCCAAATGGTATGAACACATGGACATATACAAGGGAATAAAACACATTGGGGCGTTTGGAGAGTAGAGGTTGAGAGGAGAGAGAGGATTGGGAAAAATAACTAATGAGTACTAGGCTTGATATCTGTATGATTAAATAGTCTGTAAAAGAAGCCCCCATGACACAAGTTTACTTACGTAACAAGCCTGCACTTGTACCCCTGAACTTTAAATAATAGTTAAAAAATAAAAAATCAAGTATATATTAATATCACCAATGTACATAAATTATTGTCAGCAAAAAAGTTTTGCCATGACGTTAAGAATAATCCATGTGTTGAGGACAATCATGTTTATTCTGCAGCTCTTGGATAAAATGTTCTGTAAATATCTATTAGATTTATTTGTTTTATGGTGCATATTAAGTCTCACCTTTCTTTGTTCATTTCCTATCTGGAAGATCTGTCCAATGCTGAAAGTGGGGCATTAAAATTTCTAGCTATTATTTTATTGAGGCTTACCTCTCTCTTTAGCTTTTATGTATTTGGTTTTTATGTCTGAGTGTTCCAGTGCTGAGTGCACATATATTTGAAATTGTCATATCCTATAACTGAATTGACACCTTTGTCAGGCCTCTGAGCCCAAGCCAAGCCATCGCATCCCCTGTAACTTGCACGTGTAAGCCCAGATGGCCTGAAGTAACTGAAGATTCACAAAAGAAGTGCAAATGCCCTGCCTTGCCTTAACCGAGGACATTCCACCACAAAAGAAGTGAAAATGGCCGGTCCTTGCCTTAAGCGATGATATTATCTTGTGAAATTCCTTTTCCTGGCTCAAAAAGCTCCCCCTCTGAGCACCTTGTGACCCCCACTCCTGCCCGCCGGAGAACAACCCCCCTTTGACCGTAATTTTCCTTTACCTACTCAAATCCTATAAAACAGCCCCACCCTTATCTCCCTTCCCTTCGCTGACTCTTTTTTTTCGGACTCAGCCCGCCTGCACCCAGGTGAAATAAACAGCCATGTTTGGTGGTCTCTTCACACGGACGCGCATGACAACCTTTATCATTATATAGTGACACTCTTTGTCTCTTTATAGTTTCTGTCTTGAAATCAATGATTTTTGATATAAGAATAGCAACTCCTACTCTTATTTTTTCTTTCTATTGACATGGAATATCTTTTTTCATTCTTTTATTTTCAGACTATGTGTGCTTTTGTAGGTGAAATGTGTGTGTGTGTGTGTGTGTGTGTGTGTGTGTGTCTGTGTTTTTTTTTTCAAAGCAGCAGATCATTGGACTTGCTTTTCATCCATTCAGCCAGTCTATGCATTTTGTGCATTTCATTTGGAAAATTTAGTCCACTTATATCCAGTGCTATTATTGATAAGTAAAGACTCATTCCTGCCATTTTGTTATTTATTTTTTTCTTGTTTGTTTTTTTTTTTTTCCTTCTCTTCGTTATTTCTTTCCTTCCTTTCTTCCTCTAGGGAAGATGATTTTCTGTGGTGATATGATCTAGTTTCTTGCTTTTTAATTTTGTGTATTCATTGTATGTTTTTGATTTGAAGTTACCATGAGGCTTGCAAATACTACCTTATAACCCATTATTTTAAGCTTAGAACACTATTTACATAAACACTTAACTTACATAAACACTTAACACTATTTATATAAACAAACAAAAGGAAATTATGTCTTTACTTTTTGCCCTCCACTTCTTAACTTTTTGTTGTTTCTCTTTATATCTCATTGTACTATTTCTTGAAACATAGTTTTAGTTATTTTTTATTGGTTCATTGTTTATTTTTTCTACTTAGACTAAAGGAGTTGACACTCCACGGCTACAATGTTATAATATTCTGGTTTTTTTCCTTGTACTTACTATTACCAGTCACTTTTACATCTGCAGGTGATTACTTATTGCTTATTAATGTCCTTTTCTTTCTAATTGAAGTACTCACTTCATTTTTGTAGGACTCATCTGGTATTGATGAAATCTGTCAGCTTTTGTTTGTCTGGGAAAGTCTGACTGATTCTAGAAAACAATATAATTTATAGTTATCTAATGCCAATAAATTTTGCATTATACACCATCAAAATTCAGTGTAAAATTTATTATATTACCACATTAAATTTTGTCATAATACTTTGAAATTTTTCCACAGGGGAACAAAACAAACAAACAAATATATATTAAAAAAAAAAACCCGTAGAAAAAATTTTTAAACAATTTGGGAGATAAAGGTATAACCCTAACAGTTTATAGGCAAATTATTATCTCTGCTGCAAAGACAATAGAACTTTTATTTATTCTCTTTCCATTCAAGTGTTTTTCAAGATATCACACTAACTCCTTTTGTTTATACTGTCCAACAAGAAATTCATCTCATTAAAACTGAGCCACTCTCCTGTTTTTGTGAGTTTATAATTCACAAAGCCTCTATGTGAGAATAACATCAGCAAGATGACAGATTGGGAGTTTCCAGCACTCAGCATCTTCACAGAAACGTGCATTTGAACAAACATTCACTCAAAAAAGTAACTTCACAAGAGCAAAGTAATTCAGGTAAGCAATTGCCACAAATGGTTGAAACACTTAAATGAGAAAGGATTCATTAAAGAGGTATACAAAAAAAGTTTGACATTACTCATGTCACCCTTCCCTCTATGTGGAGGAAGGAGAATGAAGTGAGAAACAGTGCCACTGACCTTAACACCAAACCCGACCCAGACTTGCCTCTGTGGCCCCAGGCTCCAGGCTGGATCCTACAGACTCAAATTTCAAGATAACCCTAAAGCCAGGTCAGGCCCAGCATCCCTAGGATTCACAGGCTGGCACCCACAGACTAAGGTTCCAGGTTGCCCCAAAGACCTAGGTTTTAGGCTCACCATAGTGCCAGGGAAGCCCCTGGCTTAGGAGGGCTTAGACTCCAAGCAGGCCATTGTGGATCCAGGCTCCAGGCTGGTCCTAGTTGCCTCAGGCTCCAGGTCTGCCCCAGTGCTAGACTAGCCCCAGTAGGTCCAGGCATGAGGCCTGCCACCACAGACCAAGGTGTCAGGCCCTCTCCAGCACTAGGTGGATCCTCATGAACTCAGGCCTAAAAGCCACCCCAGGCTCAAGGCCATCTTCTGCAATCCCAGGCTCCAGGATAGTACCTGTGGACCAGGCTTTAGGCAAGCCTCAGTACCATGTCAACCCCCATTTCCCAACTCCAGGCCAGCCCTTACAGGGGCAGGCTTCGGGAAAGCCCTAGTGCTAGGTCAGCTCCCATGCCCTGAGACTCCAGGCCAGCTCCTAGGGACCCAGACTCAAGCATGTCACTGGATACCCAGGTCCTAGGACCAGCTCTATAGTCTGAGGAACCAGGATCACTCCAATAGATCCTGACATTAGAACAGCCTCTATGGACTCAGGGCAGGTCCATCCCAGTGGATCAAAGCACCAAGCACACCCCAGCCCCAGACAAGCCCTCAGTGACTCAGGATTAGAGCCTATCCCAGGATCCAGTCTGGCATCTGCAGCCTTTACACCAGTCCAGCACCCATGGATCTATGCACCAAGACCACCTCAGTGCCAGTATGACCCCTGTAGACTCAGGTTCAAGGCTCCAAGACGGTAGCTGAAGCCCCAAATTTCAAGCATCTCCTGCCACCTCAGGCTCCACACCCACCCTGTGGCCCCAGGTACCAGGCTTGTACCTCAAAAACTAAGTTCTAGGACTGTCCCAGTGTCGGGTCTGACCTCATTGTCTTAGAGTCCAGGCTAGACACCACAATCCAGGCACATGGTTTTCTACCACAGACCAAGGCCCAAGGCCCACTTCCATGTGCCTACATTTCAGGCTCCCCACAGTGGGCCTTGGTAACGTCGGTGCATGCAGACTAAAGACCACACCCATTCTGTATGACCCAGGTGCCAAACTCACACCAGCAGCAGGCTAGCTAAGATGGACTGTGGTTCAAGGCCTGCCACAGGGTTCGGAGTGGAAACTGTGGCCCCAGGCACCAGGACATGATCCACAGTCCCAAGTTCCTGGCCTGTCTTTGTGGACTCAGGCTCTAGGCTTGCCGTAGAACTAGGCCTGTCCCTACAACATAAGACTCTAGGCTGAACTCTGTGGAGCGAGGCTGTAAGCCTGTCCCATGCCCAGAGCATCCCCAGTGGCCCCAGGATCCAGACTGGACCACCCAAAATCTTTAGACAGACTGATGGTTGAAGGGCTTTTCCTAACAAAGCCAGCCTGTAAATGTACCTACTTCAAATGTGCAGACACAAATGCAAGACATAAGTCAGGAATAACCAGGATAATATGACACTACAAAAAGAACAAAATGAAGCACCAGTAAGCAACTATAAAAATGAAAATTGGCCGGGCGCGGTGGCTAACGCCTGTAATCCCAGCACTTTGAGAGGCCGAGGTGGGCGGATCACAAGGTCAGGAGATCGAGACCACGGTGAAACCCCGTCTCTACTAAAAATACAAAAAATTAGCCGGGCGTGGTGGCGGGCGCCTGTAGTCCCAGCTACTCGGGAGGCTGAGGCAGGAAAATGGCGTGAACCCAGGAGGCGGAGCTTGCAGTGAGCCGAGGTCGTGCCACTGCACTCCAGCTTGGGGGACAGAGCGAGACTCCGTCTCAAAAAAAATAAAATAAAATTAAATAAATGAAAATTGACTGGGCGTCCTGCTAGTAGTGACTATAATCCTAGCACTTTGGGAGGCTAAGGCAGATGGATCACTTGAGCATAGAGGCTTGAGACCAGCCTGGGCAGCACGACAAAACCCCATCAGTGAGCTATAAGGGAGCACAGATGAGAAATGTAGTTATGAATAGTGTCACAATATTTTGGTCAATGATGAACCACATATACAATGATGTTCCCATAAGATTATAATGGAGCTGAAAAATTCCTATTGCCTGTTTACCTCTATTGTAGTCATTGTTAAATCATGGAAAAATGCCTTATTTACATATTTGTGATGATGCTGGTAAAACAAACCCACTCCTTAAGAAAAACTTCAGGCAAGTCCTTCAGAAGGTATTCCAGAAAAAGGCATTGTTATCATAGGGGCTGACAGTTCCATGTGCATTATTGCCCCTAAAGAGTTTCCTGTGAGACAAAATATACAGGTGGAATATAGTGATATTGATAATCCTAATCCTGTGCCGGCCTAGGCTAGCATGTGTGTTTGTGTCTTCATTTTTAACAAAAAGAAGTACAAATTATAAAATGATAAAAATAGAAAAAAATGCTAGTAAAGATACAAAGAAAAAGTATTTTTGCATAGCTGTACAGTGTGATTGTGTTTTAAGCTAAGTGTTATTACAAAAGAGTCAAAAAGTTAAAAGATAAAAAGTTTACAAAGTAAAAATATTATCATAAGCTAAGTTTATTATTGATGAAAGAAAATATATTTTTATAAATGTAGTGTAACTTTAGTGTATTTTTTATAAAGTCTATAGAAGTGTATGGTAAGTTCCCAGGCCTTTACATTACCTCAAGACTCATCCACTGACTCACTTAGGAGTGCAAGCTTTATTCATGGTAAGTACCCTATATAGGTGTAGTATGTTTTATCTTTTATAATTTACTTTTGTTGTACCTTTTCAATGTTTAGATACATTTAGATGCACAAATATTTACAATTCCATTACAATTGTCTATATTATTCAGTACAGAAACATTTACAGGCTGGTGGCCTAGGAGCAATAGCCTATACTATTATAGCCTAAGTATCTTGTAGGCTATAATGTCTAGGTTTGTGTAGGTACACTCTGATGTTTACTCAATGACAAAATTGCTTAATGACACATTTATCAGAATTTATCATTATTGTGCAATTCATGACTATACTTGAAATGAGAATAAGGATATCTGAACAAACAAAGATTAACCATTAAAAAGAACCAAACAAACATTCTGGAACTGGGAGAACAAAATTACGAACATTAAAAATTGTATGAAGTTACAACAGTAGACATGATCAAACAGTAGAAAGAATCAGTGAGCATAAAAGCAGGTCATTTGAAATTTTCTGGTCAGAAAAACAAAAAGAAAAGGAGAATAAAGCCTACAAGACTTAAGAGACAACATAATATGAGCCAAATAGGCATTATGAAAGTTCCAAAAGGAACAAAGAAAGAGAAAAAGGCAAAAAGCATATTTTGAAGAAAAAAAAAAGATGACTCTCTAAATGTGGAGAGGAAAATGAACATCCTAATCCATGGAATGTAAAGAGCCTCAAATAGAACAAAAAAGGAACAAGACACAGATATTCACTGTCACCACTTTTATTCACTCTGACACTGGGAGTTCTAACTAGAGTAATTAGGCAAGAGAAAGAAATAAAAGTAATCCAAATTAGCTTTAAAAAGTTAAATTGTCTCTATTTGAAGTTAACATGATGATATGTATTTGAAAACCCATAAATTTCTACCTCCTGCCCTCAAAAAAAAAAAAAAAAAAAAAAAACCTGATGGAACTAAAACAAATACAGTAAATTTACAGGAGGTAAAATCAAAATGAAAAAATCAATGTGTTATATCAAAATAAAAATCTGTTATGCCTCTATACACTAACAAAGAATTATCAAAAAGAAATTAAGAATTCAATCCTATTTCTAATATGATCAACATATTAAATATTTAAGAATAAATTTAACCAAAGAAGACATGACTAATCTGTACACTAAAAAATTTGAAACTTTGATGAAACAATAGAGTAAAACTTGTTATTTAGAGGTATATTATTTCAATGCCTAATTTGTTGAGGGTTTTTAACATGAAGGTATGTTGGATTTTATCAAAAGACTTTTCTGTGTCTATTGAAATAATCATGTGGTTTTATTGTTAATTATGGTTCTGTGGTGAATCCCATTTATTGATTTGTGCATGTTAAACCAAACTAGCATCCCAGGAATAAAGCCTGCTTCATCACAGTGAATTAGCTTTTTGATATGCTGCTGGATTCAGTTTGCTAGAATTTTGTTGAGGACATTCATGTCTATGTTAATAAAGGATATTTGCCTGAAGTTGTTATTTTTTATTTTGTCTCTGCCAGGCTTTCATAACAGAATGATGCTGGCTACATAGAATGAGTTAGGGATAAGTCCCTCCTCCTCGATTTTTTGGAATAATTTCAGTAGGATTGATACAGCTCTTCTGCTCTTCTTTGTACATCTGGTAGAATTTGGCTGTGAATCCATCTGTCCCAGGGTTTTTATTGGTTGGTAGACTTTTTATTACTAATTCACTTTCAGAACTCATTATTGGTCTTTTCAGGATTTTAATTTCTTCTTGGTTCAATCTTTTGAGACTGTGTGTTTCCAGAAATTTGTCCGTTTCCCTCTAGGTTTTCTACTTTATGTGCAGAGAGGTGTTCATAGCAGTCCCAGGATTTTTTATATTTCTTTGGGATCAATTGTAATGTAACCTTTGTCACTTCAGGTTGTGTTAATTTGGATCTTTTCTCTTTTTTTCTTTATTAAACTTGCTAGTGGTTTATCTATCTTGTTTAATCTTTTGAAGAACCAACTTTTGGGTTCTTTCATCTTTAGTATGGATATTCACATCTCAATTTTATTCAGTTCAGCTCTGATTTTAGTTATTTTTTTGTCTTTTGCTAGCTTTGGGTTGGTTTGCTCTTGCTTTTTCTAGTGCCTCTAGATATGATGTTAGGTTTTATATTTGAGATCCTTCTAACTTTTTTTTTAACTTTTAAGTTCAAGGGCACATGTGCAGGTTTGTTACACAGGTAAACTTGTGTCATGGAGGTTTGTTGTACAGATTATTTCATCACCCAGGTATTAAGCCTAGTACTCATTGGTTATTTTTCCTGATCCTTTCCCTCGTCCCACCCTTCACCCTCCAATAAGCTCCACTGTGTGTTGTTTCCCTCTTAGTTTCCATGTGTTCTCCTCATTTAGCTCCCACTTATAAGTGATATCATGTGATATTTTGTATTCTATCTCTACATTAGTTTGCTAAGGATAATGGCCTTCAGCTCCAGCCATGTCCCTACAAAGAAAACGATTCTGTTATTTTTTTATGGCATCATGTGATTTTATGGTGTATATTTAGTGTTATAAACGTCTATATTAACTGCTTTAGTTGCTTTAGCTTTAGCTGCGTCTTAAAGAGTCTACTGTGTTGTATGTCTGTTTTTATTAATTTCAAATATTTTTTTATTTCTGCCTTAATTTTATTTTATTTTACCCAAAAGTCATTCAGAAGCAGGTTGTTAAACTTCTATGTAATTGTATAGTTTTCATAACATGGATTTCATAGCTCTTCATGGTATTGATTTCCATTTTTGTTTCTCTGTGGTCTGAGAGTGTGGTTTGTATAATTTTGATTTTTTTTAATTTATTAAGGCTTACATTATGGCTGAGCACGTGGGCAATCTTAGAGTATGCACTGTATGAAGATGGGAAGAATGTATATTCTATTGTTAGATGGAGTGTTCTGTGGATATAGATTAGGTCCAATTGGTCAAGTGTTGAGCTTGTCAAATCCAGAATATTCTTGTCAGTTTTCTGCCTCATTGATCCATTTAACATTGTCAGCAGAATATCAGAAGTTGTTTAAATCTCATCCCAGATCTCCAAGAAAGTGTTTTATAAACCTGGGTGTTCCAATGTTGTGTGTATATATATATATATGACAGTTAAGTCTTCTCCTTGCATTGAGATCTTTATCATTATGTAATGCCCTTCTTTGTCCTTTATGATCACCGTTGGTTTACAGTTTGCTTTATCTGGTATAAGAATAACAACACTTGCTCTTTTTTGTTTTCTGTTTTCCTGATAGATTTTCCTGATAGATCTTTCTCCATCCCTTTATTTTGAGCCTATAGTGTCATTACTTGTGAGATAGGTCTCTTAAAGACAGTAGACAGTTGAGACTTGCTTCTTTATCCTACTTGATACTCTATGACTTTTAAGTGGGACATTTAGCCTAGAGAACCCCATAAACCCATCCAGAAGGCTTCTAGAACTGATAAATGTCTTCAGTAAAGTTATACAATATGAAATCAACATACAAAATAGGAGCATTTCTCAACACCAATAATGTCTAAGCTCAGAGGCAAATCAAAAATGTAATTCCATTTACAATATCCACAAAAAATACATAGAAATACAGCTTACCAAAGAGGTGAAAGATTTCTACAGCAAGAATTACAAAACACTGCTGAAAGAAATTATAAATGACATAAACAAATAGAAACACATTTAATGTTCTTGGATAGAAAGAATCAATATTTTTAAAATGGTCATATAACCCAAAGCAATTTACAGATTCAGTACAATTCCCATCAAACAACAAACATCATTTTTAACAGAATTAGAATAAACTATTACAAAGTTCATAGTGAAACAGAAATGAGTCCAAATTGCCAAAACAATCCTAAGCAAAATAAGCAAAACTGGAGACATCACATTATTCAACTTCAAACTATACTACAAGGCTACTGTAACTAAAACAATATCGTACTAGTACAAAAGAGAGACATACACTAATGGAACATGGAACAAGACAGATAACCAAGAAATAAAGGTACACACCTGCAACCACCTGATTTTCAACAAAGTCAACAATAACAAACAATAGGGAAAGGACTCCCTATTTAACAAGTGGTGCTGGGATAACAGGGTGACCACGTGCAGAAAATTGAAACTGGATATCTTCCTTTGACTATATACAAAAACTAACTCAAGATGAATCAAATACTTAAATATAAGACCTAAAGCAATTAAAAATCCTACAAGAAAACCTAGAAAATACCATTCTGGTCATTGGACTTGGCAAAGAATTTATGACTAAATCACCAAAAGCGATAGCAACAAAAATGGACAAGTGGAACCTAATTAAATTAAAGAGATTATGCACAGCAAAAGGAACTATCAACAGAGTAAACAGACATCCTACAGAATGGGAGAAAATATTCAGAAACTATGCATCCAAGAAATGTGTGATATCCATAATCTATAAACAACTTAAAACAAATCAGCAAGCAAAAAAACAAAACAAAACCCCATTAAAAAATGGGCAAAGAACATGAACGAAGATTTTTCCAAAGAGACATATATTTGGCCAATAAATATATGAAAACATATTTATCATCACTAATCATTAGAGATGTGAAAATCAAACTCACAATGAGATACCATCTCACACCAGTCAGAACGGCTATTATTAAAAAGTGAAGAAACAACAGATACTGATGAGGTTGTACAGAAAAAGGTACACTTATACACTCCTGGTAGAAATGTAAAGTAGTTCAGTCACTGTGAAGAGTAGTGTGAAGATTTCTCGAATAACCTAAAACGTAACTACCATTGGACCAATTAATCCTACCACTTGGTATATACCCAAAGGAAAATAAATCATTCTACCAAAAAGACACATGCATACATATGTTTTCACCACTAGTCACAAGAGCGAAGACATAGAATCAACCCAAATGTACATCAGTGGTTGATTGGATATAGAATGCGTGGTATATATACATCAATGAAACAGAACAGAGAACCCAGAAATAAACCTACACATGTAAGATCAAGTGATCTTTGATAAGGTTGCCAAGAATACAAAATGTGGAAAAGATAGTCTCTTCAATAAATAGTGTTGGGACAACTGGATATGCAAATGTAAAATAATGAAATTTGACCCTCATCTCACACCACATACAAAAATCAACTAAAAATGAGCTAAAAAATTAAAATAAGATCTAAAAGTGTAAATCTAGTGGTAGAAAATGTGTGAAACATGAAAACAAAAACATATGGAGGAAGCTTTTTGGCATTGGTTTATGCAATTATCTTTTTTGATGTGACTCTAAAAACACAGGCAAGACATCAAAAATAGAAATTGAATTTTATTAAAATAAAAGCTTCCGCACAGCAAAGTAAATATTCAAGAGTGTCAAGATTAAGATTAAATCTACAGAATTGGAGAAAATATTTTCAAACCATGCAGCTGATAATGTAGAAAATATTTAACAAATTTTATCAACTCATAACAATAAAGCAATCCAATTAAAAATGGAAAAAGGATCATAATAGACATTTCTGAAAATCAAAAATATATATTTCCAACACATATATGACAAAATGCTCAACATCTGTAATTGTCAGGAAAATGCAAATCAATGCCACAATGAGACATCATGTCACACTTGTTGGATGGTCTCTGTGGTTCCTTGGTCTATTTTGTGTTGCTAAAAGGAATACCTGAGACTGGGTAATTAATTTTAAAAAATAGGTTGATTTGATCATGATTCTCATGAATGGAAAGTTCAAGATGAGGCATCTGCATCTACTGAGGACCTCAGGCTGCTTCTACTCATGACAGAAGGTAAAAGGAGGCTGGTGTGTGCTGAGATCACATGGTGAAAAAAGGAAGCAAGAAAGAGAAGTGGTAGATGCTGGGCTATTATTAACAACAATATTCATGGGAGCTACTAATGTGAGAACTCATTCACCCCCAATGGGGGGCATTAGTCTATTAATCAGGGATCTGCCTCTGTGACCTAAACATCTCCCATTAGGGCCTACTACCAACATTGGGGATCAAATTTCAACATGAAGTTTGGAAGGGACAAGCATCCAAACCATAGCATATGGCCATTATCAAAAAGACAAAAGATAAGAGTTATGAGGAGAAAAGGAATTCTTTTTATACTCTTTTTGGGAATGTAATTTTTTATGGCCATTATGGAAAACAGTGTAAAGATTCCCATAAAAATTAAAAAATAGAACCAACATATGATTCAGTAATCCACTACTGAATACATACTCAAAGGAAATGAATTCAGCATGTCAATGAGATAGCCACACTCTCATGTTCATTGCAGCGCTATTCACAATAGTCAATATATGTAAGCAGACTGAGTTCCTGTCAAAGTATGAGTGGATCAAGAAAAAGTGGAATACATACACCTTAAAGAAGAAGAAGATCCTATCATTTGCAACAACATGATGAACCTGGAGGACATTATGCTTACTGAGATAAACCAGGCACAGAAACACAAATATTACATGAACTCACTTGTTTGTGGAATCTAAAGAGCAGACCTCATAGAAACAAAGAGTAGAATGCTGATAGCCAGCGGCTGGGATTTGGGGAAAGTAAGAAAAAATGGTAGTCAAAAAATACAAAATTTCAGTTGTGCAGAATGAACACATTTTACATCTATACACATGAATACATTAGGATCTAATTTACAGCATGGTGACTATAGTTAACAATACTGTATTATATACTTGAAATTTGTTTAAATGTTCTCAACAACAAAAAACAAATACTAACTATATGAGGTGAAGGATATGTTAGTTAACTTGATTGCAGTTATCATTTCACAATGTATAGAAATATCGAAACATCACCTTGTATACCTTAAATATATACAAATTTCATTTGTCAATTTTATCTCAATAAATCTTTCAAAAAATCACCGAGTTGAAATTGTGTCTTAGTCGTTTTTCAGTTTCTGTAGCTGAATTTTTGATACTGAGTAACTTATTTTTTAAACAAGGAAATTTATTCCTCAGAGTTCTGGAGGCAGGGAAGTCCAAGCTTTAAGTGCTGCCTCTGGTGAGGGCCTTCTTATTGCATCATAACATGGTGGAAAGCATCATACGATGAGAGAGCAAGAATGTGACAGATCAGGTTTCTCTTCCTGTTTTTATAAAGCCATAGTCCCACAATGGATGTCCCATCCTGATGACCTTATCTAATCTTAATTACCTCTCAAAGAGCCTTCGTCTTAATACTATTACAATGGGTATTAAATTTCAGCATGAGTTTTGGTGAGGACATTCATACCATAGCAAATTGCTACTAAAGCAAAAAAAAAAAAAAAAAAAAAAAAGTAGGGGGTAATTACTAACCTAGATTCTGTTGCCGATGAAAGGTTATGTGGCAGCTGTGCATTCTGGTTCAGAGATGTAAAAGCCCTGCCATTGTTTGACTGGTGGTGAGCATTTCGGAGGATGAAGGTAGAATACGACGAAACAGCCTTGTCATTCAGATAGAAATATGCCAGATAGTAATTGGCATGTTATTTTGTGTAACTTCCGGGATCCTCTGAGAGCACAAAGCCTGGCCAGTCTCGTGGTCATTGGCCCTGTGAACTGCTATAGCAAACAATCACAAATTTTGAAAGTAATATAAAATCAAGTCATTTGACTGATAATGGGAGTAAGAAGGGGATTGAAAAATTGAATGTTTTTGCTCCACAGACCTCTTGCTTGGCTTTTGAATTGAGCAGGGAGGAATACACACACATGGGTAATTATAACCATAGTAAACAAACATTCACCTTTTATGTCACTATTAAGCAATAAAGTAGAGGCCAGGCATGGTGGCTCATGCCTGTAATCCCAGCACTTTGGGAGGCCAAGGCGGGTGATTCATTTGAGGTCAGGAGTTTGAGACCAGACTGGCCAACATGGTGAAACTCTGTCTCTACTAAAAATACAAACAAACAAACAAACAAACAGAAAATGAGCTGGGCATGGTGGCACATGCCTGTAATTCCAGCTACTCAGGAGGCTGAGACACGAGAATTGCTTGAACCCAGGAGGTGGAGGAGCAGTGAGCCGAAATTGTGCCACTGCACTCCAGCCTGGGTGACAGAGTGAGACCCTGTCTCAAAAAAAAAAAAAAAAAAAGTAAAGTAGAATATTTACTATCACAGTATCACAAGAGTTTCCACATAAAATGTGGAATTTTATGTGACTTTTCACTTTGACGTATATTCATAATCTTTTAGGGTTTTTTCCTGCCAATAGAAACAATGCTCATAAAAATGCTCTTATATGTATGTCCTGGTACAGAAGATTAAGGCTTTTTCTAGGATATAAACCGAGGAGTAGAATTGCTGAATCCTATGCTATACACATAGTCAATATTATTATATAATACTATGTTGCTTTCCAAAGAACTGTCCCAATTTACATTTCTACCAGCAGTGTATAATTTTGCCAGTTATTTCATATATTCACCAACCCTTGATAATATTAGGTTTGACATGTTTGCCAAATTAATATGGAATGAAGTGACATTTATCTTTGGTTTTAATTTGCATTTTCTACTTACTATTGAGATAGAGCATCATTTTAATTATACATTCACCATTCATTTTTGCTCTCTTGTGAAATGCCTTTTCATGAAGTTTTTATTTTTACTATTGATACATTGATGTTCTTCATACGTTCTGGATACATATCCATTTTTGGTGATATGTGTCACAAACATTAACTCCCAGTTGATTTTTTTTCTAATTCTCTGGTTGGTAACTTTTTTAGATTCATGGGTTTTTAATTTAATTCAAACATCTTTCTCTTTATCATTAGCCTTTCTTATGTTCTTTATGAAAGTGGATGTTCCTATCAAGATTGTGGAGATATAGCTCTGTACTATCTTCCAAAACCCATATTTTTCTTTTTTGCCTTTCACTTTTTATCTACACATTATCTGAAATAAATTATTGTGAATGGTATAGGTAAGGAAATAATTTCTTTCATTTTCCATACTAATGTATAACTAACTCACAATTATTTATTAAAAATGTCATCATTCCCGGCTAGAGTGATACATTTATCAATATATCTAACTCTGTCTATATATGTATGTATGTTATGTATGTATCTATCTATTATCTATCAATTTATGTAGTCTGTTTCTGACATCTTTATTCTATTCCACAGATCTCTTTTGTCTATAATTGAACCAATTCCCCACAGCTGAAATAACTATAACAATGTGTATTCCTATCTAGTGAAGGAAGTTCTTTGATCATTTTTTTCTTCCAGAATGTTTTGGATATTCTATGCACTTCTCATTTGCACATAAATGTTGGTATCAGCTACTCAATGTCTAAAATACTTTTTCTTCTTTACTGTTAGACATTCTTATACAGTATGAACACAAGTTCTTTTTCAGTCGCGTGTATTATAAATGTACTATCTAATATAAGGCTTGTCTTTAATCTCTCTTTAGGGTGTCTTTTGATGAACAGATATTGTTGATTTTAATATGGTAAAATCAATCAGTTTTTAAATCTTTTAATGTATATTTTTTAATATTTGTGGGTAGGTAGTAGGTGTATATATTTATGTGGAACATAAGATGATTTGATACAGGGATGCAATACATGATAATCATATCATAAAATGAAGTATCCATCCCCTCAAGCATTTATTCTTTGTGTTACAAACAAGGCAATTATACTCTTTTAGTTATTTTAAAAAACACAATTAAATTATTATTGACTATAGTCACCATGCTATTCTATCAAATACTAGGTCTTTTTCATTCATTCTAACATTTTTTAAAATTTATTAATCATGTCCACTTCCACTCTACTTACTTACTACCCTTCCCATCCTCTTGTAACCATTTTCTACTCTCTTTTAATGTTGGTTTAATTGTTGTAATTTTTAGTTCCCACAAATAAGTGAGAACACATGATATTTGTCTTTCTATGCCTGGCTTATTTCACTTAACACACAATGACTTCCAGTTCTATCAGTGTTGTTGCAAATGACTGAACGTCATTGCTTTTTATGGCTGTATAGTATTCTATTGTGTATAATACCACATTTTCTTTAGTAATCCATCTATTGATCAACATCTAGGTTGCGTCCGTACCTTGACTATGGTGAAAGGAACTGCAACAAATATGAGAGTGCATATGCCAATTTGATATCAATTTGATACCAATTTGACTTTTTTTTTTTCCTTTTGGGTATATATTCAGCAGTGGGATTGCTGGATCATATAGTAGCTCTATTTTTAGTTTTATGAGGAACCTCTAAATTGTTTTCCATAGTGATTGTACTAACTTATATTCCCAACAATAGTGTATGAGGGTTCACTGTTCTCCACATGATCGCCTGGATTTGTTATTGCCTGTCTTTTGGATATAAGCCATTTTAACTGGGGTGAGATGACATCTCATTGTAGTTTTTATATATCTTCTCATATGTCTGTGTTCCATTTGTATGTCTACTTTTGAGAAATTTCTATTCAAATCTTTTGCCCATTTTTGATCATATTATCAGATTTTTTAACCATAGGATTGTTGAAGCTTCTAATATATTCTGGTTATTAATCCCTTGTCAGATGGGGAGTTTGCAAATATTTTCTCCCATTCTGTGGATTGTCTCTTCATTTTTTGATTGTTTCCTTTGCTTGCAGAAATGTTTTAACTTGATTTGATCTCATTTGTCAATTTTTGCTTTTGTAGCCTGTGCTTCTGGGGTATTACTCAAGAAATTTTTGCTCAGACCAATGTCCTGGATAGTTTCACAAGGTTTTATTGTAGTAATTGCATAGTTTAAGATCCTAGATTTAATTCATCAAACAATTTTCATTTGATTTTTGTATATGCAAGCAACAAGTTTTTGGGATTTTTTTTTTTTTTTTTTTTTTTTTTGATTGTAGATAGAAGGCAGTGTTAGCATGCTTCTCCCACTTGGAAGGAGAGAATAGTGGGTAGAGATTCACACTCTTAATTTTTTTTCCAAGAACCATCAGAGACACTTACCAGGAAAACCAAAAGGATCCACAGATCCTTTAAAAGAAGTGGAAGGCTCACTGTGTGAGACAGGCAAAAACCCGTAAGTTTACAGATTGTGAGACAGGGAAAGCCGACCTCTAAGCACACATCCCCACCAGGAAATCTGAAAATTCAAACCATAGGAGAAGGCCTTAACCCTGCCTCGAGCTGAAATGGATTTATGGATGGCATGAAATATAAAAGCAGAAGAAGCAGTGGGATGTGCCTTGTAGTCATTTCTATTCTCCAGCATGAGCCCAGGGAAGCCATTCCTGACTATACCTCACAGGGTCCCTTGGGGGAAGTCAGCCAATAAACTCAAGGGAGGGATCGCAGGGTGGAAGAAGCTCTCAAATACATTTTGTGATATTATTTTGAGTAGGGACGATCTCCTTTAAACAGAACCTGGGAGCAAGTGGGAAGTGTGCTGCAGACATGAGCATAGGAGATGGGTGCCCAGCCTCATAGGCAGACAAGGAGGGTGGTGACCTGAAAGCTGTGATTGTTATCTCTGCAAAGAAGCATACCACCTGAGGAAGGTGTAAGTTCTGTGCACAGGCTGCCTGGATCTAAATCTGGTGCTATTAATAGGGCACTGCGGGAGTGAGACCAACCTTGCCTAACAGGTGGGAACTGGGTGAGGCTTATTGCTGCCTATTACACCCCACTTCTTTTGCAAAGTCTTGTGCACAGCAGAGCCAGTTAGAGTCCCCTCTGGAACATCACGCCAGTGGCCTGAGAACCACCCTTTGTCTCCCACAGCTGCCACAAAAGACCCCATCCAAAGAAAGTCTTAGCTCAGACCCACCTAACTGGGCCCCTACCTCTTGGTATTTCCCCAGTGGCACTGGTAGCTTTACACACAGGACATAAACTTGTGGGAGCTTTATAGCTCTGTCTATTGCCTGGGAAACCAGAATCCTTCCCCTGGACAACTTAGGGCAAACTCAAATCTCACTGCTATTACCACAGCTGGTGCTCTGTGAGTCATTTAGGCACCAGAGTTATAGTGTTAAAGTATCCTGTGTTTTTCTGTGTGATTACTCTTACCAGTGAATTTTGTACCTTTGATTGATTTCTTATTTCTCACTAACATCCTTTAATTTCTGATTAAAATAATCTCTTTCACATTTCTTTTAGTACAGGTCTGATGTTGATTAAATCCTTCAGCTTTTGTTTGTCTGGAAAGGTCTTTTTTTCTCCTTCATGATTGAAGAATAATTTAGCTAGATATAATATTCTAGGGTAAGAGTTTTGATCCTTCAGCACTTCAAGTATGTCATGCCACTCTCTCCTGCCATGTAAAATTTCCACTGAAAAGTACGCTGCCAGTAGTATTTGAACTCCATTGTATTTTATTTGTTTATTTTCTCTTGTGGCTTATAGGATCCTTTTTTTAAAAAAAATCCTTAAACTTTGCAAGTTTGATTACTAAATTCCTTGAGGCAGTGTCCTCATCTTTCAGAGGAATGGGCCCCCATATGATTCAGGGTTGGTCCATAAAGGCTGTCTAAGAGCCAAGTCCTGGAATCGGGGATCTCAGTTTCCCACTTGGTGCTCTACCACCCTGTGGCTAAGGTGCCAGACAAAGTACACTTTACTTTTTCCTGCGCTTTTCTCAAGCAGAAGGAGTCTCACCCTGTAGTCACTCCAGCTGGGAATATGCTCAGTCTCACTAGAAACCAGCAAATCTCAGAGGCCCTTGACGTACTACCTGGGTATTGCTCCTGGTTATTCAGAGCCCAAGGTTTCTGTTGGTAGCAGGTGTTGAATCCTGACAGATCTGAGTCTTTCCCTTTAAGGGAGCAAGTCCCCTTCTGACCAGGAGTGTGTCTAGAAATGTGTGAGAGCTAGGTCCTGGGAAAGGGGCCTCAGGACTCTGATCAATGTCCTATCTTGCTGTGGCTGAGGTGTTATCCAAGATGCTAGACAAAGTACTCTCAAATCTTCCTTCTCTTCTCCTCAATTGGAAGGAAGAGATCTTTTTATTTGAGCCGAGAGCTCTGAAGCCTCTCCCTGCAGTGCCCCAGTTGGTATCACAGGAGGTCAGGTGGACCCCCAGTCCACTGGCTCTGGGCCCAGCTCAGCACGAGGACTCAATTAGGAGTTGCATTCCCTGTGGCCTAGACTGCCTTTCAAATTTCTTAGGGGTCCAGAGTACTTTAGCCCGTGGTGGTGATGTTTGCAGAAACTCAAATTTTAACTGCTGGGATTGATGCTTCCCCTCTGGCTAGGGCTGGTTTAAGTGCTCCCTCCGTGGATGGGCATTAGCTGAGTTTTATCTTGCTTTGTTTCTTGCTATAACAAGGGCAGGACTGAGTTCAATGTCTCACAATTGCTGGCTCCTCCTCTCTCCAGGACACAAAAATGCTCTCCACATTCCACTGGTGCTGCCTGGAGATGGGAGAAGGGTAGTGCCAGCAATACAATACTGTTTTTCCTGTTTCTTCTGTGTCTCTTTTACTGATATGAAGTTGAAATCTGGTAATGTGAGTGAGTGCTCACCTTATTTTTGGTTCTTACGAAGGTGGTTGTGTGTGTGTGCATGTGTGTGTGTGTGTGTGTGTGTGTGTGTGTAGATGTAAATTGGTGTCCTTGAAGGGGGGGATGGTTGGTGGATGTTCCCATTCCACCATCTTGCCCCCTGAAGGCTTGATCAGTTTTTATTACGATTTATGAATGTTTTATCTTCTATGTTTTCTCTTCCCTGAGTTCATGAAATTATTTGTCTATGTAGTTTTCTAAAAGTTTTTAGCTTTACTTTTTATCTTAAATCTTTAACTTACTTAAAAATCAATTTTTAAAATTGGGTTAGAGGTGGATAAAGATGGCTGAATAGAAGCCCTCAGAGATCATTTCTTCTGCAGAAATATCAAATTAAACAATCAGCCACCCAAAATACACCTTCATAAAAAAAAAAAAAATTAGGCTTCGGTACCAGCTCAGCCACCAATGAGATAGAGCAGCAAGTGGGGTCCTGGCATACCAGATTCCAGGCTTTGCTCTTGAATGGCATTTCTTGACCCACTGCTGTGAAGGGTAAGAATCAGACCTGGCAGCATTCACAACACGCTGACTGAAGAGCCTTTGGGCTTTGAGTGAACATTGGCAGTATCCATGCAATACTTTCCATGAGTTTTGTGTGGTGGTGGCCATAAGGAGAATGTTTGCTGCTTGAGGAAAGAGGAGAGAAGAGTGGGAAGGGATTTGTCTTGTGCCTTGGGTGTCAGATCAGTCATAGTAGAATGGAATATCAGATTGATTTCTAAGTTCAGGTCCAGGTTTCCAGTTGACATCTCTGGACTGGCTTGGAGTTTGGAGGAACTTGCTGCCATGAATAAAAAGATGCAGGGCTGGCTGGATTCACCACCTACTGATTGTAATGTCCTTGTGCATTAAGAAAGTGTAGGCAGTAGTAGGCAGACAACAGTCATCACGGGCCTTGGGAAAGATACCGTGCTATGCTGGCTTCAGGCCTGATTAATCACATTTCCAGTCCTGATGGCTACTGTAGTGTTTCTGCAACCCCTGTCTCCGCTCCCGTCAGACTAGCATGGACAGAAGTCTTTACTTCATTTGTTTGAGGGAAGGTAGGGAAGGGAACAACACACTCTGGCTGGTCCAAATCTTACCCAAGACCACCAATGCCATGCCTCCATGAGTCTGCAAAAGGTAGAGTGTTACTGGGCTTGGGGTGTCCCCTAATGTAGATATGGCTGCAATGACCAAATATTTACATCACAACACCCAGGTCCCTTGGGATACTTGGAAAGCCTTTCTAAGAAGGATGGCAACAAATAAACCTTGACTGGGAAGACTGCAGTAAATTCCTATCTCTTAAATGCTCAGACACCATTGAATATCCACAAGCATCAAGCTTATTCAAGAAAACATGATCTTACCAAATGAACTAAATAAGACATCAGTGACCAATCCCAGAGAGACAGAGTAGTGTGTCTCCTCAGACAGAGGTTTCAAAATAATTGTTTTGAGGAAGCTCAATAAAATTCAAGTTAACAAAGTGAAGGAATTCAGAATTTCATCAGATAAACTTAGCAAATAGACTAATAAAAAAGCATCAAGCAGAAATTCTGGAAGTGAAAAATGCAACTAACATACTGAATAATGCATTAGAGTCCTTTAATAGCAGAATTGAATAAGCAGAAGAAAGAATTAGTGAAGCTATTTGAAAATACATAGTTAGAGGAGATGAAAGACAAATTAAAAAGAATGAAGCATGCCTACAACATTTACAAAATATCCTCTAAAGGGCAAATCTAAGTGTTATTGGACTTGAAAATGAGGTAGAGAGAGAGAGACCAGTGTAGAAACTTATTCAAGTGTATAATAAAAGAAAAAATCCCAAACCTAAAGAAACACACCAATATTCTAATACAAAAAGGTAATAGACTATCAAATAGATTTAACCCAAAGAAGACTATGTAAAGGCATTCAATAACAAAGCTCCAAAAGGTCAAGGATAAAGAAAGGATCCTAGAAGTAACAAGAGAAAAGACACAAAAAACATACAATGCAGCTCAAATACATCAGCAGCAGACTTCTCAGAGGAAACATTACTGGCAAGAAAACAATGGGATCACATAACTAAAGTTCTGGAGGAGGAAAACTTTCATTCTGGAGTAGCATATCCAGGGGAAATATCCTTCAAACATGGAGAAGAAATAAAGACATTCCCAGAAAACAAAAGCTGAAGGATATCATCAACACCAGACCTGCCTGACAAGAAATGATAAAAGGAATTCTTCAATCTGAAGGAAAAGGATATTAACAATAGAGCAATAAGAAATCATCTGAAGGTCCAAAACTCACTGGTAACAGTTGGTACACAGCAAAACACAGAATATTATAACACTGTAATTAAGTTCTGTAACTTACTCATATTGTGAGTAGAAAGGCTAAAAGATGAACCAATGAAAAGTGATAGCTATGACAACTTTTCAAGACATAGGCAATACAATAAAATACAAATAGAAACAACAACATGTTAAAAAGCAGGGAGATGAAGTTAAGGGTAGAGCCTTGATTAGTTTATCTTTGCTTGTTTGTTAGACTGGTTGTTCCTATGCAATCAGTGTTAGGTGGCCATCAGTTTAAAATAATGGTTTATGAGATGTTCTTTGCAAGCCTCATTCTAACATCATTTTTAAAAAAATGTTCAACATACACATACAAAATAAAAAGCAAGAAATTTAAACATAAGACCTGAGAAAACCACCTTCACTAAAACGCAGACACGAGGGAAGGAAAGAAGGAAGAGAAGACAACAAAACAACCAGAAAACAAATAAAAAATAAGAGTAAGTTTTTACTTATCAATAATAACATTGAACATAAATGGACTAAACTCTCCAATCAAAAGACATAGAGTGATGAATGGATTTCAAAAATCCCAGCAATCTATTGCCCACATGAAAAACATTTCACCTATGAATACACACAGAGACTGAAAATAAGGGATAGAAAAATATATTCCATCTCAATGAAAACAAAACAAAACAAAAAAAGCAGGAGTAGCTATACTTAGGTCAGATAAAGTGGATCTCAAGACAAAAAGTATAAAAAATAACAAGGAAGGTCATTATATAGCAATACATGGAACAATTCAGCAAAAAAATATATAACAATTGTCAATATATAGGCACCCACACAGGAGCACCCAGATATATGAAGCAAATGTTATTAGAACTAAAGGAAGATATATACCCCAATACAATAATACCTGGAGACTTCAACATCCTATATTCAGCATTGGACAGATCATCCAGACAGAAAATTTAAAAAGAAACATCAAATTTAATCTGCACAATAGAACAAATTGACCTAATATTTATTTATAGAATATTTCATCCAATGGCTGTGAAATCCACATTCTTCTCTTCAACACATGGATTATCCTCAAGTATATCTGATGTATTAGGACACACAACAAGTCTTAAAAAATTCAAAAAAATAAAGCAATATTATCTTATCTGACTACAGGGAAATAAAACTAGATATCATTAACAAGATTAATTTAGAAAACTATACAAATACATGAAAAGTAAATAATATGCTAATGAATTACCAGTGGTCAAATGAATAAATTTAGAAGATTATTTTTTTAAAAAATATGGAAACAAGTTAAAATGGAAACACAATCTACCAAAACCCATGGGATACAGTGAAATTGTTACTAAGAGAAAAGACTATAGCAAAAAGGGCCTATATCAGATAAGTAGAAAAACTTTAAATAACCAACCTAATGATGCATCTTAAAGAACTAGAAAAGTAAGAGCAAGTGAAATCCAAAAATAGTAGAAGAAATAAAGTAATAAAGATTAGAACAGAAATAGATGAAATTAAAAATATACAAAAGATCAATGAAATAAAAACTTGATATATTTCAAAAGATAAACAAAACAGACAAACCTTTAACCAGACTAATAACAAAAGAGAGATGACTCAAATAAATAGAATCAGAGATGAAAAAGGAAACATCGCAATCAATACCACAGAAATTAAAGGATCATTAAAGGATCAAAGGATCATATAAACAACTGTGATGTGCCAATAAATTGGAAAACCTAACAGCAACGGACAAATTCCTAGACACACAGAACCTAAGAAGGCTGAACCATAAAAAAACCCAAAACCTGAACACGCCAATATAAAGTGATGAGATTGAAGCCATAATAAATATCTCCCAGCAAAGAAAAGCCCAAGATTCGATGGTTTCACTGCTGAATTTTACCAAACATTTAAAGAACTCATACTAACGTTGCTGAAAGTATTTCAAAAAATAGAGAAGTAGGGAGTTCTTTCAGACTTATTCTGTGAATTTTGTATTACCATAATATCAAAACTAGACAAAGACACATCAAAAAAGAAAACTACAGACCACTATTCCTGATGAACACCGAAGCAAAAGTTCTCAAGAAAATACTAACAAATAAAATTCTACAACAGTTGAAAATGATCATTCATCATGACCAAGTGGGATTTATTCCATGAAGACTGATAAGACACTGCTTTCATAGATTGCAAATGACACATCAATATTGGAAAGGTACTAGGCTTATGGATCAGCAGAATCAGAATGGACAAAATATCCATACTGACTCAATTGCAATCTAGAGGTTCAATGAAAAACCTATCTAGATACAAACTAAAATCTCTTCACTGAAATAGAAAAAGCCCTCAAAAAACTTGGTATAGAAAGGAACACACCTCAACACAGGTAGACCCAAAGCCAGTCTCATGCTGAATGGTGAAAACATGAAAGCCTTTACACTGAGAATTGGAAGAAGGAAAGGATGTCCACGTTCACTACTGTCATTCAACATAGTATTACGGAAGTCCTATCTACAGAAATCAAAACAACAGAAGGATTAGCAAAAAGAAAGAAAGAGAGAGACAATAGAACAGAAAGAGAGAGACAAAGAAAGAAATCCACACGTCTACAGTGAACTCGTTTTTGACTAAGGTGCCAAGAATATACATCAGGGAAAGCATAGTTGTTTCACCAAATAGTGCTGGAAAAACTTGTTATCAATATACAGTCAAAAGTAACTGAAGTCCTGTTTTCCAATTATACAAAAATAAAATCAAAATGGATTAAAGACTTAAATATCAGGCCTCCCTATATGAAACCGCTAAAAGAAAACATTGGAAAACTATTCAGGACATTGAACTGGGCAAAGATTTCTTGAGTAATACCCCATAAGCATAGGCAACCAAAACAAAAATGGACAAGTTGGATCCAACCAAGTTAAAAGGCTTCTGCACAGTGATGGAAACAACAAAGTGGAGAGACAACTCAAAGAATGGGAGAAAATATTTGCAAACTACTCATTTGACAAGAGATTAATAATCAGAATATATAAGTAGCTCAAAGAACTCAATAGGAAAAAAACCCTAAACATCTGATCAAAAATGACAATAAATCTGAATGGATATTTCTCAAAGGAAGACATACAAATGGCGAACAGGTATATGACCGTGTGTTCAACATCACATCTCTCATCAGAGAAATGCACATCAAAACTACAATGGGATATCATCTCGCCCCAGTTAAAATAACTTTTATCCAAAAGAGAGGCAATAACAAATGCTGGCAAGTTTGTGGAGAAAAGGAAACTTTCATACAATGTTGGTGGGAATGTAAATTACTACAACTACTATGGGAGAACAATTTGGAGGTTCCTTAAATTTTAAAAGCAAAGCTACCACTGTTCGGTATAGGCCCAATAGAAAGGAAATCAGTATGTCAGAGATGTACCTGCACTCCTATGTTTATTGTAACACTATTCACAATAGTTAAGATTTGGAAACAATCTAACTGTCCATCAACAGATGAATTAATAAAGAAAATTTGATACATATACACAATGGAATATTATTCAGCCATAAAAATGAATGAGATCCTATCATTTGCAACACCATGGATGGAGTTGAAGGTCATAATGTTAAGTAAAATAAGTCAAGCACAGAAAGACAAACTTCATACTTTCTAACTCATTTGTGGGAACTAAACATTAAAGCAATAGAGTTCAAGGATATTGAAAGTAAAATGATAGTTATCAGAGGCTGGAAAGTGTAGTAGGGCTTTGGGAAGGAAGTCGGGGTGGTTAATGTGTACAAAAAAAAATGGAAAGAATGAATAAGATCCAGTGTTTGATAGCACAGTAGGGTGACTATAGTCAATAACAATTTAATCATACATTTTTTAAATAACTAAAAGTATAATTGGATTTTTTCTCACACAAAGGATAAATGCTTCAGGTGATGGATGCCCCATTTCTTCTGATCCTGATGTGATTATTATACATTGTATGCCTGATTTTAAAAATTAAAACAAAATTATTATATAAAAAGGAAAATAAAAGATACATTCTTGAGGTGGTGGATATTCTATTTATCCCAATGTGATTATGACACACTGTGTGCCTGTATCAAAATATCTCATGTACCCAATACATATACACAGCTTCTGTGTACCCATAAAAAAACTAAAAATTAAAAAAAATTCAAGCTAAAATTAGGAAAAAAATACATGTGGTGAATTAAAGGTCCAATTTCACTTTTTTAGTCATATGGTCAACCAACTGTCCTAACAACACATTGAAAAGTCTTTCTAATCTTGCCAATTCATTAGGCCTCAAATTTCCATTTATATTTCATTTCTAGTTTGGGATTCCTTGTTCTGTTCAATTTATACGTTTGTCTATTCATCTATCCTGACTTAATATAGTTTTATAATAATGTTTACATCTTGCTGGTCAAATCATCCTGCCGTGTTTTTCTTCTTCACATGTCTTTGCTATTTTTGGACATTTTCACTTGAATATATATGTTAAAATTAGGTAAAATTGCACCAAAAATCCCTGGAAATTTTTTTACTGGCAATGTATTCAACTTAAAATTTTTCAAATTCTAGATTTTATATTCTTAAGCAATTGACTCTAAACTTCAGAAACCAATATATAAGCTTCTCAGGACAATAATTATTTTTTTTTTTGCTCAAACTTGTATCCCATAGGCCTAATATAATGCTTACCGTATAATAGGGACTCAATAAATATTTGTTGAATATTGAAGAAAAGAATAATTATATAGATTATTTTAAGGAGATAAGATTTTTTTAATGATTTGCAGTCTTCTGATCCATAAACCTAATATATTTCACTTGTATTTGTTGCTAGGGCTGCCATAGCAAAACACGAGAGAGTGAGTGGCTTAAATAGCAGAAATTTATTTTGTCAGTTTTCATGGCCACAATTCCAAGATCAAGGTGTCATTAGGGTTGCTTTCTGGTGAAGTCTCCTTCCTGGTTTACCTTATCACTGTGTCCTCAAATGGCCTTTCCTCTGTGTACATGCAGAGAGATCTCCGGTGTCTCTTCTAATAAGAACATCAGTTCTATGGGATTAGGGCACCAACCTTATGACCTCATTAATTTGAATGATTTCCCTAAAGGCTCTATCTCCAAATACAATCACATTGAAGATTCGATTATTAATATGAATTTTTGGGTGACATAATTCAGTCCATAGGATTACCATTTATTTCATAATTATTTAATATCTTTCATAAAGTTTTTAAATATCTCCCTATCTAATAAGTATAATTATATATTGGTGTTATTGTAAGTATATTTTTTAAATTAAATTTTCTTCCTGTTAGTTTCTGGTATCTACAAATGCAATTTGATTTTCTATAGTGATTTTTGTAAACAACTACCTTGCTGAAATTGTACCTTAATTCTATGATTTATTTATAAATTATTTTGAGTTGTCGGTCTACAGAATCATAAAATCCTTTTCAATCCCTATAAGTTTGTTCTTTTCCCTTACATTACTGAATAAGATCTTTAGTGCAGTTTTGAAAATAAATGGTAATAACGAGCACCGTTGTCTAGGTACTGAAGTCAGTAAACTATGGAATATCTTCAGTGTTCAACAACTATTAACGCAGATCTAGACAAGTAAATTACTTTTACCATTTTAACATTATTATGTTTGCCCTTAATTTTATAGGTATTTTCCTAATTAAAAATATACCTTGTTTCCTAAGTTTTTTTTCTTCCTATGAATGAGGGGGACAAACATTTTATTGAATTTTAACAAATGATTTTTGTTTATTTCATGAGGTCATTGATTTTTCTCACAAATGTGCTGATGTGGTGAATTATATTAATTGATTTTTTAAAGTTATTACGACCTCTCTATATTACCACTGTTCTAATTTACCACTAGGGTGTCTTTGCCTTTACTATCAACAGCACTATAGACTTATTTACCCTTGACAGCTCATAATTTAAATATCCCATTTATTATTTTAGAACTAAGACATGCCATGGCCCAGGCTATATCATAATCAGTCTGAGTTTTAGTTTCCCTTCATTTTGTGTTCAGCTTGTTTCTGACAAACATCTCTCTACCTTTTACCTCATGAGCAAATAAGGTTTTGTAATTCACTCTCTATGTGCACATTTTTTCAATATAGAAAAATTTTACTTTTCCCTCAGGAGAGAAAAATCTAGATATGGCCAACAAAATTTTTCCATCACATTAAAGTTTACAGAAAACAGTTCTGTTCTCAAAATGACTCTCTAGGTCAAAAGTCCCAAGGGAAGGGTACAAGTAAAGGTGAGAAAAAATTGATTGCAATCAGGGAATATATTGAAGTATCATTGTGGAGAGTTCTCTTTCTTTTCAGTTGTTAGCTAAGTGCATTAGAACAACAACAACAAAAAAAATGATGACCTTCATAGATAAGGTTGAAATCAAGAAAAAAGCTTTCACTTCCTTTTTCACCCTGAAGGTTGATTTTTATCAGCATGCTTAAATGCATTTGGAAAGAATGTTTATGGGTAGGGGTGAACTTTTAATTTACTTTCTTCATTTTCCATTCTTATTGATCAATTACATTTCTTAGGATTGTCACCCAGCCATTTGTTTATTAGTTTTATTATTAAATTAAGTAATTTTATGTAACTAGAAGACTAATTTTTTTAAATATGACATATATATTTTGGTGTTTATGCAGTGTATATGACTGTAAAATGTGTACATGCTATTGGAGTATGTTAATGCTTGCTATTTATGTATTGTACTTCTTGTTCAATTAATTTTAAGTATTCAAAGATTTTTTAGTTTGAAATATACTTTTGTCACAGATACTACTGATGCATAGTCCAATATCACAGTTATTTTTCTAACAACATAATTTAGCTGCATAGAACTTTTGAAATATAGGACCAGTTTTTTGTGTGCTTGCTACGACCAGACACCGTATGAGGCACCTTCCTTGCACTATGTCATTTAATCTGAACGAAAGTCCTATAAAGAAGATAATATTTTTTCTCATTTTATATATGAGAAAAACTGAAACTCAGAAAAGTTGGGTTGCTTACCCATGGTCACATAGTCAGCTAGTAAGTGCTAGAGTGAGATTAAAACCGAGTCAATGCAATCAGTTGTCAAAATCTGGTTGGAAATAAAGTCGGAGGAAGAGAAGACATAACTGCTTAATATGCATTTATTGATCCATCAAATATTTATTGAGCACTTAACTCTAGGGTAGTCCTGTGTGTGCAATAGTTATGTAAGTAAAACCATGATTACACAGTGATTCGTAGCTCAGGCTTCATAAGCTCTAGGTAGATAACAAAACTCTATTTTTTTAATGCTTCTTCTGAGATAAGCTCTGTACTGGATGTTTAACATGCCCACTGTAACTGGAACCTCACAAAACCCTTTGAGGTAGCTTTTTTTATTCCCCTTTTATAATCAATGAAACTTTAAATCAAAGTAATTAAGAAACTTATTTAAGGCTATGTAGTGGACACAGGTTGAGCATCCCAAACCAAAAAAAAAAAAAAAAAATTAGATCCAAAGTGCTCCAAATTCTGAAAGTTTTTAACCTCCAACATGATACTACATGAGAAAATTTCCACATCTGACCTCATGTGATTGGTCATAGTCCAAACTTTGTTTCATGCACAAAATTATATTATAAATACTGTATGAAATTGCCTTTAAGCAATGTGTAAAAGGTTAATATGAAACATAAATACATTTCCAGTTTAAACATTGTTCAGTGCCCAGGATATTTTATTATGTATATGCAAATATTCTAAATCCAAAAAATGTCCCAAATCTAAAACACTGCTGGCCCCAACCTGTATATGGAACTTGACTATTCCTAACCAATTATTATAAACCATGCAGAATTTTTAAGTGTATTTGATGCTATTGACACTTTATGATATAATTACCACAGAATCATGTATCATGAAAGCATCTTAATAATAATGAAATACAACTTTTTCATATCGAAGCCAGGACTCAAGTCTTGTCATGCTCATGTCAGTGATAGGTACTTGAGACACTACTTTTTCTCTAGACTAGGTCCTTATGAACCTTATCTATTGCTATAAAAAATTGCCGAATGAAGTTCTTCCTAGCAACTTAGTTTGTTTATAATCCACTTTTAATCTTCTTGTCTCCATCAAAGAAATACATAGACATGCCATGTTACGTGTCAGGGATATGTTTTATTGAAAGATTTTATGGAAATCTAGTTCAGCCAGGAGTGGTATTTAATTACACCGATGTGATCAGAGTAGTATGTACACATTTTGTTATAATCACTGTCACTTGATTTTTGTGTTCTAGATCACAAGATCCTTGAAAGCAGGTATAGTGTAGTCTTTGGGTTTGGACTGACTCAAGTATCTCAACTGAAAGATCTTAAACAACTCATTTAATATTTGTGCAAGAGTTTATTGTTTATAAAATGAAAATAATTATTGTTTGTAGAAATCATTTAGCAGAGTGCTATTCATGTAATACAAACAGTACATATTAATTTTATTTCTCTATTTGTCTTACATATAAAAGGTGATGGGCGAATATTTAGTGAATGAGTAGATGAATGTTTGAATGATAGAAAGCAGTGTAACCTGGATTTATAGTTTGCTCTAGAAGAACCTAGCAAAATTGAATACAAAAAAACACCACAGAGTTATCCAATAGCTCTTATCTTACATATTTGTTAATTAAACCATCTCTTCACAGATAGTGGTAATATGATCAGCATTTAAAAACATAGGAGGACATTGATCATTTAATGCACCATCTTAGTTACCACTTGCATTATATTAGATGATTGTTCTAAATTATTGATTCCCTCCCCATCCCATCTCCATAAACAGAGTATAGCTTTCCACCTCTTGAGTTTAGGTTTAGCCAATTACTTTCTTTGACACGTGATGCATTTGTTACATTTATAACTATCAACGTTCCCCAAAGGTAAAATAATGGTCAGGTGATATCTCCCCTCTATAAAGAGACTAGACTAAAAGTGAGTAATAAAAATATCAATGTGTCAAAACCATTAATCAAAAATATACTTCAATAGGCTAATGGAAAGAAGCAATATACTAGATTCTGTGCCTAAGGTCTCTACATCTGTGTGCTATTTTAAATACTTCAAAAAGTTTAAAGGAAATATAGCACATATCAAATGTAATGATGCACAGCCTAAGCAAGATGATAAATTTGTTTGGTTTTGGCTGAGAGTTTATCAACTCGGTTGTAAAAATCTTGTAGAGAAATCACATATGTTGCATATAAATGATAAACTTCCCATGTGGCTTTTAGGGGAAGGCTCCAAAATTTCATGTAATTTCAAATTGAAGGAACTGCCTCAAAGATCTCTTTGACAGCTGAAACAATGTTACTGCAAAATGATCATAATGATGGATTTCCTTAATTTAGTAGCACAGAAAAGCCTGGTCGGTAAGAATTTTACTAATCTTTAGGTTCCTGTAGATTTCTTAAGGTTAGTATGCCCTTTGAAGAATAACAGTATGCTTTAGAGATGTCCAGAGTCAGTTAACCAAACTGCAGTTTTCATTAGGCTTGGTTCTACAGAGCTTATGTGTAGAGGCATATTTACAACGGTTGATGATCCTATTTTTACATAGTGGTACATCACTACCCAACAGACTAAGGATGAAAGACAGCTGAAAAATGCTTCTTTATAAAATGGATATAAATTTGGACATTAGAACAAGCTGTACAGAGTGATAGAATCTATATACAGACTCTGATTGGGACAAAATGTAGATTTCTACACATTTTTGATGGCTGGAGCAACTCTATTTCGTAACTCTGTCTGGTTCTCCTATATTATAAAGGAATATGGGAGAAACTCAATTTTCTGAGGTTAGTCATTACACTTTAACTTACTGCTTCTTCTTTTCCACTTCAGAAACCTACATTGGATTTTACAGATCAGCTAACCAAGTGCTGTGATATGTCATGCCCAGTTACTTTAGTCACATTGTGTTCGTTATAGACACAACTTAATGCTATGTGACTGATGTAATCAGACAATGTAGTGCACAATGAGGTGTCACCCTGAGATATTTAAAGAGACAGCTTTTTTAAAAAAATGATATTTTAAAGTTGTGATACTAGAAACCAAACAAGTAACTCAATTTGGGAGTGATATGCTACGAAAATTATGATATGGAAAACAGAAAAAAAAGTAAAACCATTTTTCTTTTCACAGATCAGAAAGATTGTAAAATGTGCATATATATGTGTTTGTGTGTATATATTAATATGTTAAAAGTAGTGAGCTGGAGTGAGTCATGGTAATTTGGCTTTAACTTTTCAAACTATCTTAAGAGAGAAAAAAATCTGCCATTATAAAAATCTCTTTGCCCAGTTTTAATACAGGACACATACATTTGATGCTTAAAACTGTTTTATGTGGCTAAGAAATTTAAAAATACTATGTAGAGTATTTACTGATGATATTTCCAGTATTACCATTATATCATAGAATTATGACAAGCCATGTATAACTGGTTAAAAAAGGACTTGGGATTAAAGTCTGAAAGACAGGGAGCAGCTACTAGCTCACTGATACGGTTTGGCCATGTCCTCACTCAAATGTCATCTTGGATTGTAGCTTCCGTCATTCCCATGTGTCATGGTAGGGACCCAGTGGGAGGTAATTAAATCATGAAGACAGAATTTTCCCATGCTGTTCTCATGATAGTGAATAAGTCTCATGAGATCTGATGGTTCATAAAGGACACTTCCCCTGCACACACTCCCCCTTGCCTTCCACCATGAAAGACATGACTTTGCTCCTCCTTCACCTGCCACCATGATTGTGGGGCCTCCCGGCCATATGGAACTTGTGAGTCCATTAAACCTCTTTTTCTTCATAAATTACCCAGTCTCTGGTATGTCTTTATTAGCAGCGTGAGAACTGATTAATACACACACCTATTATTTAATGTTCCATTTTAAGTTCTATTATGAACAAATAATCATTAGTTAGCTTAACTAACTTTCTGAACCTAGTTAAAACCTGTCATTCTGGGAATATAATGCATGAAATGGGCCTGTGTGCATAAAATCCCATTAAAACACTGTTGTCTGCACAATTACTATTTTAGGTTTACATATTGTTTTCAAGAAGAAGACTTTAATTTCACAGAATGTAAATGCAAAAATATCATGCAGAAGCTCATTTTCATTATGTGGGGGCAACAGATAATGAAGGCCTAAAATAAGACCAGGGAAATTAGGTAGTGGAACTCAGGGAGGTTTTCAATTGATTAAAGAAATACAAATATTCTTACTAATGAATTGGATAACATAAACTCTATTTTTATTGACCAAGTTCACTGTGGGAAACTAGAAAGACATTTATTTTGTCAATGAAATGACTACTGCTTTAAAAAATGAAACAAAAACAAAAGCAAAAGCCACACAAAGTGGCAGCAAAATAAGTGACTTAGAATCACTCAGAAAATCAACGCCCAAAGTAGCTTTTAGAAAAATTGTGCAATTTGTAGATTTGCTGTGAACTTAATTTTATTTTAATCAAAATCAAATATGCACAGAGTTTCAAAAGTGAAATCATTCCACATGTTAATAAAGGAAAAGAAATTGTTCGGTACTCTGCCTTGTTTCTCTTAATGACTTCTTCTTCTTCTCTAAAACAGGCTTTCAACTCTTAGAGGTTATTTCCACAGTCCTAAATAGTGTGATTATACTAGTAGTATTCATTTTTTTTTCTACTTTCATATTACCTGTTAACTTCCTACTATAGAATATGAGGCCTTAGCTTTATGTTCTCAACCTCCAATGAAGAGAAAAGTTATCTTTCTTCTCTGCTTCCGTTATACTTGTATAACAGTATTTTTAAATAAGGAAGCATTAAATATTCATATATTTATGATGTTTTCCTTTCCTTGGAATTAAAAATAGCCTTTTTGATTTTTTTATTACCTTGATTTTCACTGAACTTATAAGTAGTCCATAACTACACTCTCTTTAAACCATGTAAATCTCATTTCAATACATTCCACCATAGCAAGTAGGCTGGGTTTTATTTTTTTTTCCCTTTTCTTTTCTTTTTTATTTGCGAATAACTCCTCCTGAAACTCTCTGTTCTTATTACAATGTGGACCACAACATAGCTTTTATGGAGTTTCTTTTGCTGTCCTCCTGAAAATTCACTTCATTACTGTTTTGAATCCACGTCCTTGAATTTCTATATTTTCATTTACATCCTCATTTTCTTGAGCATATTCTCAAGTTGTTTCCTGGAAAAGATGAGTGAGAAGTTGCTTTTTAAATTGTTTTCATGTCACAAAATTTCTTTTTTAAATCACTTCCGAATTATAATCTGGTTTACATTATAAATGTAAGTTTACATTGTAAATCATCTTCCCTCATAATCTCGAAATCTTCCCTCATAATCTCGAAATCTTTTGTCTTCTAGTTTTCAATATACTCCTTTGTCTTCTAGTTTTCAGTACTTCCATTGAGAAGTCTGATACCCTACTGATTTGTGATCTTTTGAATGTTATTAGATTGTGTTTCTCTTCCAAGAAGCTTTAACGATAATCTCTTTAAGTTTAGGATTAAAATTTAATAACATAATATTTGTGCAGCTATGTTTTCCTTCATTGTGATGAGTATTCTTTGAGCCACTTTATCCTAGAATCTCATATTCTTAAGATCTGCTAAATGTCCTTAAATCAGTTCTTTGATTATTTTCTCTTCTATGTTCTTTGTCATTGTTCTAATCTTTCCTTCTTTTTACCTTTCTTCTTTTTTTCTTCCTCCCTCCCTCCTTTCCTTCCTCTATCGTTGCTTCCCTGTCCTTTCTACATTGTGAAGAAGTACTTCAACTATATCATTTTTTTCCTTTTTTTCCTCTTTCTCTCTCTTTCTATATATATATATACACACACACACACACACATATAAATATATACACATATGTTATATACACAAACATACACATCCATATAAATAGGTTTTATATATAAAGCAGGTTTATAAAAGAGGTTATATATATACCTATATATTATTAGGTTTATAAACCTATAGGTGTATATATATAGGTATATATATAATTATGTTTATAAACCTGTTTTATATATATTATATATATAACCTGTTTATATAAGACCTGTTTATATGTATATATAACCTGTTTGTGTGTGTGTGTGTGTGTCTGTGTGTGTCTGTGTGTCTGTGTGTAGAGAGAAAGATACAGGGAGGTCCTTTTTGTATCTCATATTAAATAACATCTTTTTTTCATGTCATTGACAGTGTTCATGGTTGCTTGTTTCTTTTGTTTTTTGCTCACGTTAGACCTTTTCCACAACAATTTGTTAGTCCTTGACTGTATTCCATAGCTAAGAAAATGTCCTAAGAAGTTGTTTGGAAGTGTTATGTACATTCTTGGAGCTTGTTGATTTTTGTTCTTCACTGTACAGTGATTCTGCTGGAAAGGTTTCACTGAGGAACCTCCAACAGTCAGATTCTTCACACTCATTTCCCTGACAATTTAGTCTATATTATTGTGATAATAGCTCAAAACGTTTCCCTGACAAGAATGATATATGTATTTTAGTAGGACTTTTATTTTCTTAATTCTAAAGATAATTGTAATAGTAATTCGTGTTACATATAATGAAAAACTTTTGATTATCTTTTCTTCCCTTTCCAATCTACATTTATATTTAGTTAAATTTTTTGAAAGTATTCACAGTATTATTATTGTTATATAATTATTATGACTCAATTATTAAATTCACTTGGCTAAAACTAGTCTCACTACCTTCTCTGGATTATTCTCCTAAACTTTTTATTTTGAGATACTTATACATCCACAGGAATTTGCAATAATAGTACAGAGAGGTTTCATGTACTCTTGACCTGGTTTTCAATGGCTACATATTTCCTTGTAGGAGTGGGTATTTTATACACAGACCCATAACTAATAATTGATCTCTTAACAATATAATGCTGCTGGTATGCTACAGTGGTTGCAAGTCATCACTTTCATAGTGAGGAAATGTAAATCTGTATATATTAGCATAAATCAGAGAAATTATAGGAACCACTGTGGAGCAGAATTCACTCTTATAGACTGTGGTGACAGAAAGCATGTCTGGGTTTCAGTGCTTTTCTGGAAGAGTTGATATATTGGTTTCAACAAAATCCTGTGCTGTCTTTCAAATGTTCTATTAAAATGAATATTAGTAAAGTCATGGAACACTGTAATATAGGGAATTATATTTCGGTCTTCAAGTTTTGATAGAGATTGAGAACAATACGAAATTTAAAGAAAGGAATAGATTTCATCCCTGAATAACTGATTAGGCAGTATTTAAATAGCTACTTATATATGTGTTTCTGTGTTCCTATTGATACGAAGTCATCCATATTATTGAGATAAGCCCATTTACAACTAGAAGGAACTTCAGAAAGAATATAATCCTTTCATTGTACATAGAATTAAACCAAGGCCAAGAGTGATGCAATGACTTTCTCAAGTCACATCCTGATTATATGGGTTCTAATTCAGTGCTTAATCAGGCATAATTAATTAATTTACTCGCCATATATTATCACAAGATTGAGTACACAAAATGAATAGAAAAATATAAAATGTGAGTAAGGCTACTTTACGTAAGTCACAATCTCAAACTAAAAATTTACCTTCCATTTTAGTTCACTCATTCAGCAGCATTTGATCAGAAACAGACAAGCATACTCATCTGAAAATACAGAAATAGAAATGAGAATCTGCTTGATCTCTGAGAAGTTTTTTTCTAGACCACATAATGTTAGCTTAGGACAGAGATGAATGGGGCTGGGATGAGTTCTAAAACAAGTCTACACCTCACACTTTAGTAAGATAAATTAGCTTAAGTAGGATCTAAAGGGTTTGTATTTTTATTTTATTTCTATTTGTTTTCTTATTAGAGCCTCAATTCCCCCTGTTAATGGTCTGTCCCTAAAAAATAGATACCAATTTTTAAAAGTTGGGGAAAGTCTGTGTCAGCTTACATCCATATAGACCTCACATCTAGATGAGTAAGATGTTAAAATATAATTATTTAAGAGGTTTTCTCATCAATGTCTGCTGACATTTACCTTTTATTCACATGTAGGCCACAAGATTAACTTGTTTTTACTATATAGGTTTTTCTGCTCTTTTATTTTTTTTCTAAATACACAGCTTGACGTGAGACAGTGATCCCAATTTAGTGGCTCTTGGATGGGGCCATGGCCACTATGACACAGCAGATCATGTTTTAGTTACAGATTGCATATGCAAAATACCCAGCATGCTATCCAGAATATATAGGATTTTAATAAATACTGGTTTTCTATCCTTTATCCACATATTTATCTGTTTCTTCTATTATTAGACTGTGGGCTGCTCAACACTGGGATACATGCCAATTGTTATCACTTCCGTACACATTTCCTTTGGTACAGAGTCTGGCACTTTGCAGGCACAGTCTTCAGTGAAAACTTGTCATATTACTGGACTATTCTACAACAAGATATTACTGTGTGAGATTATATTTATGGGGATAGAGTTGGATCTGTGGTCTATGTAAAATCATAGAATAATGAACGTGCCTATCTGAAATTTTTCTCAAAATTTGGGAGATTTACATGAGAAAAGCCACATATAGAAGTCTACATATAATTGCGTTACTGAAGTAAATGTTAAAAGATAGCTTATGATTGATTGGCTTTGAGTTTCTTTATGAAGGGGACCATGCCTTCCACCTTTTGGATAACAACTTAGTACCCCAAATAGTATCATGTTTCTAGAGTAAGCTTAATAAATATTGAATTGATGTATTGTAATTAGCTTCGCCCTTTCAAAAACTATTAAAATTTTTACTTCTCAAGTGATTTTTATTTCCTCTAGCTCATGCTAATATGCACTCAGTAGAAACCCAACATTTTATACAATATGTTATTTGGATTTGAAAAAGAAATGTCATGAACACAGTGAGCAAAAGTTGGGATGTGAAACTTCGTGAATCTAGTTAATAAAGTCCCTTCAATAGAGTAAAGTCAAGTAGATATTTTAGAACATATTCAATGTTAGCTTTTCCTATTCTTCTCTTGGCACTCTGCGTTGTCCATATACTTCTCAAGTTTATTTATTTAAAAACAACTTCTGAATTCCTATTACTTTCAGTGTTGCTTGATTGACTTATTTCACTGACTTTTCAGTGGCAAACAATGTAGGCTTACAAGAGGTGAATGTCAAGAAAAAAAAAAAGCTTCAATTCTCTTGATGTGTGCCAGAATCAGCACACACAACAGTAATCTGCCACTTCGGCCCTTGATAACTAGAAAGTACAGAAACAGACCTTTTGTTCTTGGTGCATACACACAAAGACAAACAAGTAGATCAGCGTTTAGTTATGAGGATAACTGGGCAAAAAACTGGGCATGACTGTTTTATATCATACATGTTTTAATAGAAGCTTAGTCTTGGCATCCCATATAGAAATAAAGTCATAAGGGTCAGTGAGCAAATTCAATTTTATAAGTATGTATTGTAGAATATCTGATATGAACAAGAATATGAAATGGGTATTGCACTCAAGTGGTTCATATTCTAGAAGAGGAGACAAAAATATAAGCAACATTTGACCCATAATTACTTGAAAACACTATGTAAACAGTAACATCATAGACATCCAGACAAAGTATAGTGTGAGACAAGAAAATAATGTGATTGAAAGTAGGATTTAATTTTGGCATTGGCATTTTAAAAATAAGTATGACCTTAACAGTCAGAGATAGAGCTGATGTCATTCCAAGGAGAGAAAACATCATGAACAAAAGTAAAGAACCACACAAGTGCAGCCCAAAGTACTTGCAGCAGAGGAAAGAGTGATAAGAATCCAGGCTAAAGAGGTAGGTTAAGAGAGATGATGGTACTTTTGAATACCATGAGGAATTTAGATATTATTCAAAAGACAAAGGACAGTTTTAGAGAAAGTAAGTGGCATAATCAATTTTGAAATTTAGTAAGATCAATGTGGTAGGAGTGTAGTGGTTTAAAATCAGTGCAAATCAGATGGAAAAGAGCATATTGCAATAGACCCCAAGCATGAAAAAAGGGACTAAATTGGGGAAGAGGTGATGAATGGATAAGGGATATGTGAAAAATATCTTGCAGTGTAAATCAATACACAATGTAATCAGAGAGCAACACCAACACTTCTACCCTAGAGTATGGTAATACACAGAATACATGACAAGGAATATGACCAGATGTGAAACTATCGTGGATGAATTGAATGTCATGGAATTAAATCAATTATGAGAAGGCTCAGTTGGGAGCAATGGATCTTTAAAGATCAATCCATGTGATTCTAAGAGAAACTCCAACTCAAGGATTGGTAAATCAGTGGTATTCCCTCACAGATAAGATGGTTAATAACATTAGTCCAACATTACTTGAACTCACATCTTTACACCTTTGGAACACTTTTATTTGAAAACAACCTTTAAAAAGATCAGCACTATTCACAATAGCAAAGTCATGGAATCAATCTTACAGTACATCAATGGTGGATTGAATTAAGCAAATGTGGTACATATACACCATGGAATAATATGCAGCCATAAAAATAAGGGAATCATGTACTTTGCAGCAACATGGATGAAACTATAGGTCATTATCCTGAGTACATTAACACCAAAACAGAAAAACAAATACCACATGTTATCACTTAGGAGAGCTAAATAATGGGAACATGTGGACATAAAGATGCAAAAAAAAAAAAAAAAGTAGACACTGGGGACTTAAAAGAGGGGTAGGGGCAGGGCGTGGTGTCTCCAACCTGTAAATCCAGCACTTTGGGAGGCCAAAACGGGCAGATCATTTGAGACCAGAAGTTTGAGACCAGCCTGGTCAACATGGAGAAACCATGTCTCTAACAAACATATAAGTTAGCCAGCATGGTGGCACACACATGTAGTCCCAGTTACACAGGAGGCTGAGGCATGAGAATGGCTGGAAACCAGGAGGCAGAGGTTGCAGTGTGCTGATATTGTGCTACTGCACTCCAGCCTGGGAGACAGATGGAGACTCTGTCTCACAAAAAGGAGAGGCATAGGTAGGGAGGGGAGAAAGGGTTAAAAACTTACCTGTTGGGTACTATATTCACTGTTTGGATGATGAGTTCACTGGAAGCCCAAACCCCAGCATTAAGCAATATACACATGTAACAAATATGTACCTCCTGAATCTAAAATGGAAAGAAGAGAGATCAGTGAATTATAAAGTGTATGGAAAATGCTTTCATATAAAGTTAAGCACTTAGAGTTTACTTAAGTAATTGAAGTGCAAATCACCCTTGGCTCTGTAGGTGCAAAATCTTGGTGGGCATGACTAGGAAACTTTACTAGAAAATCAGAAATGGTTTTGTTGTTTTATTTCATTTTTCTTTTCAGGTGAGAGTCATCTCGTATAAACTCAAAACGCAAGGGTTTTTTAGAAGCCAAAAACATCATTATTTCTACACACCAAGTAATGGAAAAGTTTTAGGGTAAATGTGCATATTTCCAGGGATGGCTACTTTCAAATGAAATACTGCAAATCATGTGGGAGACTTCCCAACAGACTTAAGGATTAGGGCCCTTTAGACACTGGTTATAGCATGTGCAAATGCAGTGGGTTTTTATAATTACATTGCATACATATTGTTAGCTGCTGGGGCACTTCTATGGCTAATTCCATGGTTATTAAAATCCTGCAATTAGAATTAACTTTTGCAGACTTTAGTGTCAAGACAAGAGTAACTGTGGCAGCAGCACCTACATCTGCACAGATTTATATTTCTAACTGCAATGAAAACATGTTTTTTTGATAAAACACTTTCAGTGTGATTTGAAGGCAACAAGTAAAGGACAATGTGCATAGTTTAATATTCACACTACTAGAGTCACTATCTGATCACAATTGGTATTGGAAAGGATGACATTTCTCTTATAGACAAGAGTATTTTCCAGTAGCCAGTGACTACTAAATGTATGTCTCTAATGCATGTGTCCTCAATCATAGAGACTGGCACAAAAATGCCTGCATTATATAAGTAATTAATGCTTGCTGTAGAAATAATACAAGCCAAAATGTCAGTTGCTCATAAAAAAAGCAGATGTTCCTGCATGGACATTTATTTGGCACAGGTTTACCCCCAAGCAGTGATTCAGAGTTCCAGGCTCCTTTTATTTAGAAGCTCTGCCAATGCCAAGGGCTTCCTTAGAATACTGCACTATATAATGCACCTTTAGCCATCTGTTGAAAATAGTGAAATATACACAACACACGCACACACACACACACACACACAGAGAGAGAGAGAGAGAGAGAAAGAGAGAGAGAGAGAGAGAGAAATGACCATGCAGATTTTTAGCAGCCCAGTATGGATTTGATATCCATCACTGTCTACATTCTACATTCTACGATTAGTCACTTGCCAATACCCAGATGCAAAAGGACTGATACATATAGTCTTTTTGTATGTATAGGTGGATAGGAAAATGGTGTGGAAACTGAATTTTTAGCACATTACATTAAGACACGAATTACATGAAATTTAATTATGTCCATGAGGGAAGGCACAAAGCATTCCTGATTAAAGAGAAAGATTCCGATAAAACAACTGAGGATCTAGGATTGCACTATTTTTGCATAAAAAGAGTCATGAATTGATTCCTGTCAGATATTTCAGCCTGTGTGATTGTGGCATGGTCCAATGAAAACACAGCTAGGAGTTTAAATACTTACGGTCTTGACTTCATTACTGGTTACGTGACCTTTGATACCGTCCATAACTATTTCAGTCTTATCATTCGTGTTCAGAAACTGATAACCCAGATTATGGGATTTTGCTGAACTGAAGGAGAAGCCACAAGGTCTCTCTGACCTTCCGTCCACGACTCCCCCACCACTGCCTCCCATCTCTCAATCCAATGTGTCTCCTAAAACAGGGAATAAAGTTGTTCTCTGAAGTTCCTTATCTGCCTAAAGTCCAGACTTGTCAACATTAAAACAACAAAAACTGAGTGTTCATTAACTAAACTCATACTGTAGGAAGAAAGACTGAAATCTTTCAATCTGTCAATAAACCTGGAGAGTCTTTTGTCATGAACCTTGTCAGCTCTGGGGGTCCAATAGACTTTGTCCCAGGCCCATTGTATTCTTCAAGTCCACTGAATTCCTCTAAAAATAATGTACTTCCCTTTGCATGCTAATAAATTTATACGCCATTTTGTCAGTTGATTTTTCAGCAAAACTTCAGAGGGCAAAGGGGAAGTTTTCCCTAGATCCCTATGTCATCTGTCTGTAAAGAGAAACTACTAATTCTAGCCTTTATATTTCACAATTTATACAAGATAGCTATGATAGACCTAAAGTGAAAGTAGCACAATGCACATCATATAGCAACCTGACCTGCCAACTGGGAATAACTCCTATGCTTTTCTTTTATTCCTGCCAACTCTAATTTCTCCTGGTTTCCTTCTCATCACACAAGAGTTGTTGTTAAATAGAATATGATGGGTTAACAGATAAGACTTTAATTATAATCTTCATCTCTGTGGTTTCTTTTCTTTGGTTATTGCAGCATGGAAAAGTGAGTACTCTACAGAAGGATATGTATTTCACGGGACAGGTCTACTGAGAAGTGCTGAGCATGATACATAAAATAACTAAAATAACAGGCAGAAATGACAAATTTTATTTTAACAATTTCTAACTGAATTTTTAGTTCTTTTTAAATAAAAATAGCCAGGTGAAGTGGCTCATGCCTGTAATCCCAGCACTTTGGGAGGACAAAGTGGGCGGGTCACTTGAGCTCAGGAGTTTAAGACCAGCCTGGGCAACGTAGTGAAACCCCATCTCTTCAAAAAATACAAAAATTAGTGGGGCATGATGTTGCGAGCCTGAGATCCCAAAATACTCCTGATACAGAGTTGGGAGGATCGCTTGAGCTGGGGCGGCAGAGGCTGCAGTGAGCCAAAAGCACACCACTGTCCTCCAGCCTGAGTGGCAGAGCAAGATCCTGTCTCAAATAAACTAAAAATTTATATAAAAATAAACCTTTTAATACTGTAAACAAAGACAATTGGATCTCAATGTAGAACAAAGATGGGCCTTTTCCTCTCACTTTCCTCCTTCTTCCAGTTTATTTTTAGTACCACTTTTATGCAAATATTTGTATGAAGCAGGGTAGCACAGTTTCGTATTAGTTTATTCCAAATGCAAAATAGTGGAAGAATTACTAAATAAGGAAAATTGAGGTCACATATTTATAGATATTGATAAGAGAAATCAAATTAATCATTGGCCTTTTAAGGTGAGGTGCTTTTACCCCCCGATACTGGAAATGTATTTTATATCATGAGTATTTCATTTGATTCTAAGACTTTGAAACAGAAAAAGTTTGTATAAGGTAAACATAATTTTTGAAACCATAGAGAGACCAGTCTATTGAATATGTTAAAATAATTAAATGAAAGAGGCCGTTAAACAAGTGGTTCTAATACCCTGCATTCCTATATAAGCAAACAAAACCTAACTCTGATTCATTTCCTTTAAGCACCTAATGTAAAGGAAAACGAAACTTGAGCTCAGCCAATCACAGGTGGCCAACTGAATATTAATTATATTTTCAGGACCTTCCCACAAGGATAGTACAAATAAAGCAATTGGTCAAACTTTAACCAAAAATTTCTTTGCTCTCCTTCACATTCACCCTATAAAAGTTTTCCTTTCAACCACCTCCAGAGGAGCTCCCCAAATACTTTTGGTTTGAAGATACCTCATTCATGAATTGCTGTCTGCTCAAATAAACTCTTTAAAATGTTGAAGTGCTAAGATTTACCTTTCAACAAATACTAATGATCTCATGGATAGCAATACAAAATAAACGTGTTACAATTAATAAAATCTTCAGTATTACAACCGATTCAATTAAATTTGAATATACAGTTATTAAGTACTAATTAGCAATTTACATTAACATTATTACCAATCAATATGAAATCCAGCAATTGTTCATGGGTCAGTGGTTTGGAACAGGGCTATCTATATCTTGCTGAGGATGAACATAGAGCCTCTCAATATAACCTGGTTATTCAGTCCAACAATATTCATTTATTGAATACCTGCTGACTGCATACCATTATACATAAATGCTACAGGAAAACACAAAAAAATATACAAGAAATGTCAAAGTTAACATGATTAAAGAGACAATGTGCCTTTAGAGAAGAATATTTAAATAAAATTATAAAATAAGTAAATTTATTTTTCCTGCTGCAATAGTACTTTCAATGGAAAGTAATCATTGCACCCTAAAGAGATAGCGTGGTTTCAAGGACATTGTTAGGTAGTTTGGATTTTGCTTGAGGACAACATCCCAGGCAGAGAGAGAATGGCATGAGAAAAGGTATAGGGGATGTAATTAGTGGAAAAGTGGAGGATGCTGACTAGAAAGGTAAATTTTTACATATTAAACAAAACAATAGGTAGACAAGGCAAGAAAGCTAAAATATGATCAACTTTGAAAGCTAGGCTGAGGTTGGTTTGTGGACTTATTTCTATAGGACATTATAACATTTTTTGCACAGAAGAATGCCACCATGAAAGCAATATTTGAGACAGCCATGTGGGATCAAACATTGCTTTATAAACCTTTAGCTAATGAAACAAACCGAACAATCTGGTTTTCCAGAAACCACACTCTCTTCACTATTTTATTCTTTTTTACACATTATAATTCTTGCATCATTTTATTGAGGCAGCCTAGGTGCCTAAGCAAAAGTGATAAAGTGTTGTGGTTAAGAAACCCTACCTCCTTACACTAAAATAATTGTCTTTTCATCGTGGCCCTACTACATTTTTAGTTAAGCGACTTTGGCGAAATTACTTAATTTCACTGTACTTCAGTTTTCTTGTTTGCATTGTGAAGAAAATAATAGGGTTATTATAGGATTTTACAGATTGGGAATCCAAACTATTCAGGAAGTTCTTAGGGATTTACAATGCTTGGTACATAGTAAGCACTCAGTAAAATTTAGTTATTATTTTTATTACTCCAGTCTCATATGCCAAGATGCATATGGTTGTTGGTGTTTGCAAAATGGCTGGAGCAATATAAACATTCACATTTTCAGATAAAACTCAATAAATTGTGAGAAGAGACCTTAAGTCTCACACCAAAGATGATAATATATATATTATAAATAAGTCAACGTGAAAATAAACAACAGATGTTTCACTAAACTGAGATAAACTCAGAGAATACAATCAATTCCCATTTTAACTCTGTTTTATATACATTCATGTATATTCATTTCAATTCAACAAGTTTTAAAAAGAATTTCTGTCGTGAATCCAGCAGTATTTGTGAATCACTGAGCTATTCATAAGAAATAGAAAGTGGAAGCCCAGTACTCAAGGAGCCGCTTCCATTTTAAGCGTGTATAAACAATACCCAGGTCAAAATTAATTTTCTCCCATGAGGATCCCCATAAATCAAAGCTTAAAAGAACACATCGATCTTCTAACACAAATGTTATTATTTTTCCTAAATCAGTAATATAAAACAATCAACTGTGTTCTTTTTTCTTGTATATAAAGATATGTTAATTCAGCAAAGTAATACTGCTAGTTCTTTTGTTCAGAATCATAGTCTGGGGATCATTAGGGCCCCAAAACCTCCTATCGTAAGCTTATCACATTTGTTTTCAGCAAAGCCTTGAGAGAAATTTCATCGGTACATGAGAAAAATGACATTAGCACAAAAAATTTATATTTATTTATTATGTAAGATAATGTTACCCTTGTAACAGTGGTGAGAATACCTGCAAATAACAATAATTACATTAAGTGGCATTTTCTCTAGTAATCCTATATTAGAAATCATAATAACTGTAAGACAGACTTTTCTGTAATCCCCAAGTTAGGTAGTAGCAAACAAGTCATACATCAAGTAAAAGTTCACTTTCATTAGCTACAGATGATGCTATAAGTCCTGCTATCTGCATCTGAAAAATATATAAATTCAATTACTTTCCCCTCACGAGGATGAGATTCAATAATCACACTTTATTTTGTTATGTTTCTGGATCATGGTAACGTCATAGTCCATTTAGGCTGCTATAACAAAAATTCCATAGACTGGGTGGCTTAAATACAAATACTTGTTTTTCACAGTTCTGCAGAATGAAAATCCAATATCCAGGCACCAGCACATATGGTATCTGTGAGGGCCTTCTTCTGGGTTGCAGACTAATGATTTCTTGTTGTATTTTCACATAGAGGGAAGAGCTCACTGTGGTCTATTTTTTAAGTGCACCAATCCCATTCATAAGGGTTCCATACTCAACCTAATCACCTGCCAAAAGAAACACATCTTAATACATTGGAATTAGGGTTTCAACAAATGAATTTTAGGAAATCACAAGCAGTCAGTCCATTGTTGTGTCACACTTTTGGTGCTAGTGAAATTAAAATGTATACAAACAACACCTACACTGACACATAATCACACACGTCAATTTTTATGAGGTTATTTGGGTTTTCTGAAGTTTGAATCCAATGACTTTTACTTCATTTACTAATAGATTCACATTATTTATTCTCCAGCTAGAAATAAAAGTATTATACTTATTTGTGGTTTTTCAGCTTTGATGTTAATAAAAAAAAGTCGATTTTTTTTTATTATACTTTAAGTTCTAGGATACATGTGCACAACATGCAGGTTTGTTACATATGTATACATGTGCCATGTTGGTGTGCTGCACCCATTAACTCGTCATTTATATTAGGTATATCTCCTAATACTATCCCTCCACCCTCCCCTCACCCCATGACAGGCCTTGGTGTGTGATGTTCCCCACCCTGTGTCCAAGTGTTCTCATTGTTCAATTCCCACCTATGAGTGAGAACATGTGGTGTTTGGTTTTTGTCCTTGCGATAGTTTGCTGAGAATGATGGTTTCCAGTTTCATCCATGTCCCTACAAAGGACATGAAATCCTACTTTTTTATGGCTGCATAGTATTCCATGGTGTGTATATGCCACATTTAAAAAAATTTTTTAAATTATACTTTAAGTTCTAGGGTACATGTGCACAACATGCAGGTTTGTTACATATGTATACATGTGCCATGTTGGTGTGCTGCACCCATTAACACAAATCACATTTGTATTAGGTATATCTCTAATGCTTTGTCCCTCCACCCTCCCTTCACTTACGATGTAAGGGCACGGTGTGTGATGTTCCCCACCCTGTGTCCAAGTGTTCTCATTGTTCAGTTACCACCTATGAGTAAGAACATGTGGTGTTTGGTTTTCTGTTGTTCTTGTGATAGTTTGCTCCAGGTGATGGTTTTCCAGCTGCATCATGTCCCTACAAAGGACATGAACTCATCCACATGGCTGCATAGTATTCCATGGTGTATATGTTACTTACATTTTCTTAATCCAGTCTGTCATTGATGGACATTTGGGTTGGCTCCAAGTCTTTGCTATTGTGAATAGTGCCACAATAAACATATGTGTGCATGTGACTTTATAGCAGCATGATTTATAATCCTTTGGGTATATACACAGTAATGGGATGGCTGGGTCAAATGGTATTTCTAGTTCTAGATCCTTGAGGAGTCACCACACTGTCTTCCACAATGGTTGTGGAAAGTCCCACCAACAGTGTAAAAAGTGTTCCTATTTCTCCACATCCTCTCCAGCACCTGTTGTTTCCTGACTTTTTAATGATCACCATTCTACCTGGTGTGAGATGGTATCTCATTGTGGTTTCGATTTGCATTTCTCTGATGGCCAGTGATGATGAGCATTTTTTCAAGTGTCTATTGGCTACATAAAGATCTTCTTTTGAAAAATGTCTGTTCATATCCTTTGCCCACTTTTTGATGGGGTTGTTTGTTTTTTTATTGTAAATTTGTTTGAGTTCTTTGTAGATTCTGGATATTAGCCCTTTGTCAGATGAGTAGACTGCAAAAATGTTCTCCCATTCTGTAGGTTGCCTGTTCACTCTGATGGTAGTTTCTTTTGCTGTGCAGAAGCTCTTTAGTTTAATTAGATCTCATTTGTCAATTTTGGCTTTTGTTGCCATTGCTTTTGGTGTTTTAGACATGAAGTCCTTGCCCATTCCTATGTCCTGAATGGTATTGCCTAGGTTTTCTTCTATAATTTTTACAATTTTAGGTCAAACATTTAAGTCTTTAATCCATCTTGAATTAATTTTTGTATAAGGTGTAAGGAAAGGATCCAGTTTCAGCCTTCTACATATGGCTAGCCAGTTTTCCCAGCACCATTTATTAAATAGGGTATCCTTTCCCCATTTCTTGTTTTTGTCAGATTTGTCAAAGATCAGATGGCTGTAGATGTGTTGTATTATTTCTGAGGGCTCTGTTCTGTTCCATTGGTCTATATCTCTGTTTTGGTACCAGTACCATGCTGTTTTGGTTACTGTGACCAAGTCAGTGTTTAAAAGAAGGCTTTGTAAATTTGGAGCTGTCATCAAAACATCCTGACTTATATTTATAGAAGTGTATTAATAGTATTCCCTAACTTCCACCTTAGACTTTGTCTTCTAAATAGCACCTTTAACTCTTTATAGCTACAAAACTCTTTTTCTAATCTTGTCACATTAAAAGATAAAGTTTTGTTCACTGGTTACTAAATAAATTAAAAATAGCAAATTTAAGGCTTTCAATAATTTAAACTATTGTATTTCAAAAAAAAGTTTCATTTATATTCACTGTAAAATCACTTTTCCATTTTCTCTCAAATATGCTGATGTGGCATTCCATCCAACTTATTTCTCAACTGAAACCTTGTGGTATAGGTTGGCTCTGTACCCCCACTCAAATCTCTTCTCCAGTTGTAATCCTCATAATGCCCATGTGTGGAGGGTGGGAAATGGTGAGAGATGATTGGATCACAGGGACGTTTTCCCCCACACTGTTCTCATGATAGTGAGTTAGTTCTCATGAGATCTGATGGTTTTATAAGGGTTTGACAGTTCCTCCTATACATGCTTTCTTCTCCTACAGCCATGTGAAGAAAGTCCTTTGCTTCCCCTTTCCCTTCCAGCATGATTGTTAAGTTTCTTGAGATCTCCCCAGCCATGTGGAACTGTGAGTCAATTAATCCTCTTTCCTTTATAAATTACCCAGTCTTGGGTATTCTTTATAGCAGTGTGAAAATGGACTAATAAACCTCAGAACTATAGTGCAGTCATATTAAATCCATGTAAAAAATTAGCCAAATTTTTATGTATGTATATATTTTGTATGCATAAAACAGGAAACATCTTGATAAATTGCCAAATTTAGTTTTGTATAATAGAAGTAGTCTAATTTATGTCAGATATATGAATTCTAGGGTTCTGTTCCTGACAGAAAGTTCCTATGTGACTTTGAGTATGCCATTAAACCTATCTGTATCTCAATTTCTTCTTCTAAAGACTAGAAAAGATAACATGTCTTCCCAAGTTTTCTCTCAAAGCTGTTGTGAATATCAAATGATGCAATTTCTCTCAAAGTTGTTGTGAATGGAAATACTTGGGAATGTATGAAGCAATATATATCTTCAAAATGTAGTTATCCAGTTGGCCATTGTGATTGATTCAACATACCTCTTTGTCACTTCTGTTTTAATTAAGGGCAGAGACTATGTATCTAACAGTCTGAAAAATTCTGTATATCTATTGCAATCACCACAACTTGTGCCAAAGAGGTGGGTCATCAAGGTTAAGAATCTGAATTTGGCCAGGCATTGCTTTGTTGTGGGGAAAAAAAAAAAAAAAAGTTGGTATCCCTAGGAAAAGTTGGAGTGATAAAATTAAAATAATTCAATTGGAGAGAAAGTACTTGGAACAGAGAATAGAAGTGATGGATAAGAAGTCACTACTAAGTTGAAAAATATGGTCTCTGGAATCCTTGCACTTTATAAAGCACTTTTTTTTTTTTTTTTTTTTTTGCCCATATATATACTTCTCCAGGGATACACACTCCCTGATGCAAAACCACCATTTTTAGGAAATAATTGTACCAAGCATCATCGGATGATAGCTACGACTACATACCTATATTTAGTGACGAGATAAACAACAAAAACCGTCCTAGTAAGTTAAGACAATGAAGATATGCAACCATTTAACCCTGGAGCTGTCAGTTCATTTCATCTCAGCTCTATTCAACTTTCATAAATTACTTACTTTATGGTACATAACATGAAACCATTGAGAATCAAACATAGTGAAAATGTGGCTTCTATCCTTTAGAAACTTAACAGAGATTATCAGGTTAAATATTGAATATATAGATATTTCAGAAAAACTGTGATGCCAATAAGAATCATGTACGAAAGGAACCACATTAAAGACCAAAGGCAGGGAGGGTATTAAAAAGGATAAATTTTATAAATGCTTGCCTCATTTACTATTGAATAATTATCTTGTGGGAATTCAATAGTAATAGAGAGAAAAGACATATATGCATCTGAGACATGAGGACTTACAAATGATTAAACAAGATAGGAAAGAATGAATACACTGATGAAAAATTGAGTAAACCTAGGAAGAAATTCTACAGAGATCTCGTCACCAAGTCTTTGAGAAATAAAGTTATTAGGACAGGCAAAACAACAAAATCAGTTAATCTATTACACTTATTAAACTGTAGTCATACTGACACTGCAGAAAGTAAGAATTAATCTTAATATTGCCACTTTTTATTTTAATAATATTTATTTATTTTTTTATTACATTTTAAGTTCTGGGATACATGTTCTGGGATACAAACATGCAGGTTTGTTACATAGGTATACATGTGCCATGGTGATTTGCTGCACCCAGCAACCCATCATCTAGTTTAGGTATTTCTCCTAATGCTATCTCTCCCCTTGCCCCCCAACCCCCAGCAGGCCCCGGTGTGTGATGTTCCCCTCCCTGTGTCCATGTGCTCTCATTATTCAACTCCCACTTATGAGTGAGAACATGTGGTTTTTGCTTTTATGTTCCTGTGTTGGTTTCTGAGAATGATGACTTCCAGCTTCATCCATGTCCCTATAAAGGACATGAACTCATTCTGTTTTATGGTTGCATAGTATTTCATGTGTATATGTGCCACGTTTTCATTATCCAGTCTATCATTAATGAACGTTTGGGTTGGTTCCAAGTCTTTGCTGTTGTAAATAGTGCTGCAATAAACATATGTGTGCATGTGTATTTATATTAGAATAATTTATAATCCTTTGGGTATATACCCAGTAAAGGGACTGCCAGATCAAATGGTATTTCTAGTTCTAGATCCTTGAGGAATCACCAGATTGTCTTCCACAATGGTTGAACCAATTTACACTCACATCAACAGTGTAAAAGTGTTCCTATTTCTCCACAGCCTCGCCAGCATCTGTTTTTTTTCCTGTCTTTTTGATCATTGCCATTCTAACCAGCATCAGATGGTATCTTATTGTGGTTTTGATTTGCATTTCTCTAATGAGCAGTGTTGATGAGCTATTTTTCATATGTTTGTTGGACACATGAATTTCTTCTTTTGAGAAGTGTATGTTTATATCTTTTGAGCATTTTTTTGATGGAGTTTTTTTTTTTTTGTAAATTTGTTTAAGTTCCTTGTGGATTCTGTATATTAGACCTTTGTCAGATGGGTAGTTTGCAAAAACTTTCTCCCATTCTGTAGGCTGTCTGTTCACTCTGATGATAGTTTCTTTTGCTGTGCAGAAGCTCTTTAGTTTAATTAGATCCCATTTGTCAATTTTGACTTTCGTTGCAATTGCTTTTGGTGTTTTAATCCTGAAGTCTTTGCCCATGCTTATTTTCTGAATGATATTGCTTAGGTTTTCTTGTAGAGATTTTATGATTTGGGGTTTTACATTTAAGTCTTTAATCCATCTAGAGTCAATTTTTGTATAAGATGTAAGGAAGGGGTCCAGTTTCTGTTTTCTGCATAAGGCTAGTTAGTTTTCCCAACACCATTTATTAAATAGGGAATCCTTTCCCCATTGCTTGATGTTGTCAGGTTTGTCAAAGACCAGATGGTTGTACATGTGTGCTGTTATTTCTAAGGTCTCTGTTCTTCTCCTTTGGTCTATATATCTATTTAGGTCCCAGTGCCATGCTGTTTTGGTTACTGTAGTCTTGTAGTATAGTTTTAAGTCAGGTAGCATGATGTCTCCAGCTTTGTTCTTTTTGCTTAGGATTGTCTTGGCTATACGCACTCTTTTTTGGTTCCATATGAAATTTAAAGTAGTTTTTTTTTTTTTTTTTCTAATTCTGCAAAGAAAGTCACTGGTAGCTTGATGGGAATAACATTGAATCTGTGAATTACTTTGGGAAGTATGGCCATTTTCACAATACTGATTCTTCTTATCCATGAGCATGGAATGTTCTCCCATTTGTTTGTGTCCTCCCTTATTTCCTTGAGCAGTGGTTTGTAGTTCTCCCTGAAGAGGTCCTCCATGTCTCTTGTAAGTTGTATTCGTCGGTATTTTACTCTCTTTGTAGCAATTGTGAATGGGAGTTCACTCATCATTTGGCTCTCTGCTTGTCTATTGTTGGTGTATAGGAATGCTTGTGATTTTTGCACATTGATTTTGTGTTCTGAGACTTTGCTGAATTTGCTTAACAGCTTAAGGAGTTTTTTGGGCTGAGATGATGGGCTTTTCTAAATATACAATCATGCCATCTTCAAACCAGGACTCCCCCTTTTATTTGAATACACTTTATTTCTTTCTCTTGCTTGATTTCTCTGGCCAGAACTTCCAATACTATGTTGAATAGGAGTGGTCAGAGAGGGCATCCTTGTCTGGTGCCTGTTTTCAAAGGGAATGCTTCCGGCTTTGTCCCATTCAGTATGATATTGGCTATGGGTTTGTCATAAAAAGCTCTTATTATTTTGAAATAAGTTCCTTCAATACCTAGTTTATTGAGAGTTTTTAGCATGAAGGATGCTGGATTTTATCTAAAGCCTTTTCTGCATCTATTGAGATAATCCTGTGGTTTTTGTCATTGGTTGTGTTTATGTGATGGATTACGTTTATTGATTTGCGTATGTTGAAACAGCCTTGCATCCCAGGGATGAAGCTAACTTCATTGTGGTGAATAAGCTTTTTGTTGTGCTGCTGGATTCGGTTTGCCAGTATTTTATTGAGGATTTTTGCATCAATGTTCAGGACAGATATTGGCCTGAAATGTTCTTTTGTTGTTGTTGTGTCTCTGCCAGGCTTTGGTATCAGGATGATGCTGGCCTCATAAAATGAGTTAAGAATGAGTCCCTCTTTTTCAATTGTTTGGAATAATTTCAGAAGGAATGATACCAGCTCCCCTTTGTACCTCTGGTACAATTTGGCTGTGAATCTGTTTGGTCCTGGGCTTTTTTTGTTTGGTAGTCTATTAATTACTACCTCAATTTCAGAACTTGTTATTGGTCTATTCAGGAATTTGACTTATTCCTGGTTTAGGCTTGGGAGGGTGTATGTGTCCAGGAATTTATCCATTTCTTCCAGATTTTCTCGGTTTTGTTGTTGTTGTTGTTGTTTGTTTGTTTGTTTTATAGAGTTGTTTGTAGTATTCTCTGATAGTAGTTTCTATTTCTGTGGGATCAGTGGTGATATCCCATTATCATATTTTATTGTGTCTATTTGATTCTTCTTTCTTTATTAGTCTAGCTAGTGGTCCATCTATTTTGTTCATTTCAAAAAAAACAGCTCCATGATCTATTGAATTTTTGAAAGGTTTTTGTGACTCTATCTCCTTCAGTTCTGCTCTGATCTTAGTTATTTCTTGTCTTCTGCTAGCATTTGAATTTGTTTGCTCTTGCTTCTCTAGTTCTTAGAATTGTGATCTTAGGGTGTTGATTTTAAATCTTTCCAGCTTTCTGTTGTGGGCATTTAGTGCTATAAATTTCCCTCTTAACACTGCTTTAGCTGTGTCCCAGTGATTCTGGTACTTTGTCTCTTTTTTCTCATTGATTTCAATAAACTTCTTTATTTCTGCCTTAATTTTATCACTACCTGGTAGTTACTCAAGTTGTTCAATTTCCATATAATTTTGTGGTTTTGAGTGAGTTTCTTAACCCTGAGTTCTAATTTGATTGCACTGTGGTCTGAGAGACTGTCTGTTATGATTTCTGTTCTTTTGCATTTGCTGAGGAGTGTTTTACTTCCAATTATGTGGTCAATTTTAGAATACGTGCTATGTGGTGCTGAGAAGCATCTATGCTATTTTTATATGAGTTGGAGAGTTATTTAGATGTCTATTACGTCTGCTTGGTCCAGAGCTGAGTTCAAGCCCTGAATATCCTTGTTAATTTTCTGTCTCATTGATCTAATATTGGCAGTAGGGTGTTAAAGTCTCCAATTATTATTGTATGGGAGTCTAAGTCTCTTCGTAGGTCTCTAAGAACTTGCTTTATGAGCTTTTGTTCTCCTGTTTTGGGTGCATATATATTTAGGATAGTTAGCACTTCCTGTTGCATTGATTCCTTTACCATTATGTAATGCTCTTCTTTGTCTTTTTTGATCTTTGTTGGTTTAAAGTCTATTTTATCAGAGACTAGGATTGCAAACCCGGTTTTTTTTTTCCTTTTGATTTGCTTGGTAAATATTCCTCCATCCCTTTATTTTGAGCCTGTGTGTGTCTTGCACATGAGATGGGTCTCCTGAATACAGCACACAGACGGGTCTTGACTCTATCCAGTTTGCCAGTTGGTGTCTTTTAATTGGAGCATTTAGCCCATTTATATTTAAGGTTAATATTGTTATGTGTGAATTTGATCCTGTCATTATGATGCTAGTTGGTTATTTTAAACATTATTTGATGCAGTTTCTTCATAGTGTCTTTGGGCTGTATATTTTGGTGTGGTTAGGCAGTGGCTGGTAACACTTTTTCCTTTTTATATTTAGTGGTTCCTGCAGGAGCTCTTTTAAGGCAGGCCTGGTGGTGACGAAATCCCTCATCATTTGCTTGTCTGCAAATGATTTTATTTTGTCTTCGCTTATAAAGCTTAGTTTGGCTGGGTATGAAATTCTACTTTGAAAATTCTTTTCTTTAAGAATGTTAATATTCCCCCCCCCACACTCTCTTCTGGCTTGTAGGTTTTCTGCAAGAAATCTGCTGTTAATCTGATGGACTTCCCTTTGTAGGTAACGTGACCTTACTCTCTGGCTACCCTTAACACTTTTTTCTTCAATTCAACCTTGGAAAATCTGATGATTATGTGTCTTGGTGTTGCTCTACTCGAGGGATATCTTAGTGACGTTCTATGTATTTCCTCAATTTGAATGTTGTCCTGTCTTGCTAGGTTTGGGAAGTTCTCCTAGATCATATCCTAAAGTGTGTTTTCCAACTTGATTCCATTCTCCCTGTTACTTTCAGGTATGCCAATCAATCGTTGGTTTGGTTTTTTCACATAGTCCCATATTTTTTGGAGACTTTGTTCTTTCCTTTTCATTACTGTTTCTCTAATCTTTTCTTCCTGCCTTATTTCAGTAAGTTGATCTTCAATCTCTGATATCCTTTCTTCTGCTTGATCAATTTGGCTATTGATACTTGTGTATTCTTCACGAAGTTCTTGTGCTGTGTTTTTCAGCTCCATCTGGTCATTTATGTTCCTCTCTAAACTGGTTATTCTAGTTAGCAGTTCCTGTAACCTTTTATCAAGGTTCTTAGCTTCCTTTCATTGGGTTAGAACATGCTCCTTTAGCTCAGAGGAGTTCGTTATTACCAACCTTCTGAAGCCTACTTCTGTCAAGTCATCAATCTCATTCTCTGTTCAGTTTTGTGCCCTTGATGGAGAAGAGTTGTAATCGTTTGGAGAAGGGGCATTCTGGATTTTGGAATTTTCAGTGTTTTTGCACTGGTTTTTCCTCATATTCATGAATTTATCCACCTTTGATCTTTGAGGCTGAAGACCTTTGGATAGGGTTTTTATGGAGGAGTCCTTTACGTTGATGTTGATGTTGTTGCTTTCTGTTTGTTAGTTTTTCTTCTAATAGTCAGGCCTCTCTTCTGCAGGTCTGCTGCAGTGTGCTGAGGTCCACTCCAGACTCTGTTTGCCTGGGTATCACCAGTGGAGGTTGTAGAAGGGCGAAGATTGCTGCCTGTTCCTTTCTCTGGAAGCTTCATCCCAGAGGGGCACCAGCCTGATGCCACCTGGGACTCTCCTGTATGAGATGTCGTAGACCCCTGTTGGGAGGTTTCTCCCAATCAAGAGGCTAGGGGCTCAGGGATGCACTTGAATAAGCAGTCTGTCCCTTAGCAGAGCTGGTGCACTATGCTGGGAGAATCCTTCTTGTCAGGATCAGCTGTTATCTTCAGAGCTGCCAGGCAAAAACAATTAAATTTGCTGAAGCTGCACCCACAGCTGCCCTTTCCCCAAGGAGCTCTGTCCCAGGGAAATGGGAGTTTTGTCTTTAAGCCCCTGATTGGGCTTGTTACCTTTCCTTCAGAGATACCCTGCCCAGTGAGGAAGAATCTAGAGAAGTAGTCTGGCCACAGCTGCTTTGCTGCACCCAACCCAGATCTCCCAGTCTCCTTAGCACTATTAGGGGAGAACTGCCTACTAAAGCTTCAGTAATGGCAGATACCTCTGCTTGATCATCCCAGGTCAACTTCAGACTGCTGTGCTGGTAACAAGAATTTCCAGACAATGGTTCTTAGCTTGCTGTGCTCTGTGGAAGTGGGAGCCACCGAGCAAGACTACTTGGCTCCCTGGATTCAGGCCCCTTTCCAGGGAATGAATGGTTCTGTCTCGCTGGGGTTCCAGAGTCCACTGTGCTAGGAACAAAAACTCCTGTGGCTAGCTCAGGACTGTGCCCAAACAGCTACCCAGTTTTGTGCTTGAAACCTAGGACCATGGTGGTATAGGCACATGAAGAAATCTCCTAATCTGCAGATTGCAAAAACTACGGGGAAAGCATAGTAACCCAGCTGGGTACCACAGTTCCTCATGGTTTCCCTTGACTGGAGGGAGGGAGGTCCATGGCACCTTGCACTTCCCGGGTGAAGCGATGCCCCACCCTGCTTCTGCTCACCTTCTGTGGGCTGTACCCACTGCCTAACCTGTCCCAGTGAGATGAACTGGGTACCTCAGTTGGAAATGCAGAAATCACCCACCTTCTGCATTGGTCTCGCTGGGAGTTGCAGACCGGAGCTGTTCCTATTTGGCCTTCTTCCACTATATATTTTAATTGTCAGAAATCACTTTCATTTCCTTTCTATTTTTGGCATATGCTAATAAGTTGTCTGAGAAGTAAGGCTTTATTATACTCGGTTTCAAGTGATGACAGATAAAAATATTTGTGTCCTCTGAAGAAACACTGGATATAGCATGCAAGGCTTTAATAGCCATCTTCTATATTTTATGTGGTTTATGTGTCAACAACGTTCAGTGAGCTGAGAATTAAAAATTTGACTGAGATTAAATTTTACTGATTGAAGAGCTATAATCTACAAATTTTATCATTTTAGAAACTTTGCTTAATAATTTGGTGACTCAGTTTACTCATCTTTAAAAAGAGAATAAATGATATTTCTGTATCTGAAAGATTTTCTCTGGAAAAATGACTAATAAAATTAATCATTGCATGCAGTATGTAATATTATAAATGCTTTGTGGACTAAAACAAAACGGATTTGTGATTTTAATCATTCTACAAATGGACATAAATAAAAAGAAATACATTCTTGTATTCTTTTTAATAAATGGACTGATTTTGAGCAGCTCAGCCTTTTCTTTTCTCTTTGAAGATTTCTCTTCACATTTCTGTTCCTACAAAGCTAGATTTTCTACTTTGTGAATGAAGAATTTCTCTATGTATCATAGCTTAGGAGTAGTTTTTCCTTGTCTGATCTTCTAATGGCTCAGCTTTGATGAAAGCGCCTTGAGGCACTATGTGTTCACTTTTCTACCATCAAAGATTCTTTCTCTCTAACGTCCTTCTTTTGAGAGGTACGGCAAGAAGAACTTTCTTTTATTCAGTTTGGCAATGAATAAAATGCTAAAACAACAACTATTTTATTGTTAATGAAAATAGCTTAAAACCATTTTATTGTTATTAATAATGGAATTATCCTTGTTATTCTCATTCTTCTTATCATTCCTATTATTTGTATTCTCATTATTACTGTAGCAAATTTATTGCTCTACAAATTTTCTGGACAGTTATAGTGTTTTCAGCACCATATACACATTAATTAAATTAGAGCTTAATAATAATCTGTAAAATGGACATCTAGAAAGGTGTATCTCCATTTTACAAACAAGGAAACCAAGGCTTAGTGAGATTGTATAATTTGCTGATGATCACTGAGACAAGAAGTAAAACTGTTGAAATTCAAATACAGATCTGTCTGATGATGAAGTCTACTGTCCTACTAAACAATCTTCTCAAGATATTTCAAGATCTAAGCTATAAATCTAAATGTTAACTTATAAATTATAAAAATAAAGTATATCTCATTAATTATCGTATAAGACACAATAAGTGCATTCAGAAAATCCAAAAGTTACCTGTTTATATTCACTTGCAGCTTCTGTGCTAAAAGTTTTCAAAGTGTGATACCATAAAACACTGGTGTCCTGAAAATAGAACCAATGTGTTTCGTTCCCAATCTACTAACAATCAGATGATCCTAATCCACAGAAAAATCAAGCTGATTAGTAAAATTTTATTCATCTAAAAATATTTTCATGTAGTTTTCTTGAGCTGTTAGCATTTAAATTTCAGTGGATAATCATTTAATTTTGGTCTTTTCATATGTGCTCTTGGCTTTCTTCATTTTCTACTCTGCAGTAATTTTTTTAAAAATAATAGGTTCAATTATATTACTCCCATTCAAAGTCTTACAGTAACTTTCTGTTGTTCTTATGATAAGATTCCAAATTTTGCTCCATTCCTGTTTCTCCAAACTGAGTTTTGTTTTACTCTACTTGCTCTATTCTCTAATCTCACTAGCCTCATTCTTTCTTCAATTACTTAATACATATCTATTCTTCAGTTTTCAATTTTGATACTCCTTCCATCACTGCATAAATGCTCCTATAGGCTTTCTAAATTCATATTACTCACCACGATTATAGTTTATCAATTTATATTTAATTATCTGTTTTCTGTCTCCCATGTTACAGCATAAGCTCCATGAGGTCAAGGACTGTTCCTGTATGTTTATCCTTTTATTTCCACTGCCTATCAGAGTGCCTGCTACATAGTAAGTACATAGTAAATGCTTATTAAGTGAATGAATAAGATATAGAAAATAGCAATGAAAAAAATGTTCTATTTAATGTATACTCTTTCAAGGGCCTTTATTATATGTGTATACTTCAGGTTAAAAAGCACCCTGTATCTGAAAGCTTCAAAGAGAAATAGCAAGTTAATGCAGTGATTAACAAGGTGTTTTATGTTCTACTCAATTAACATAAACTGTCCACATGGGTAGTAAAAATGTGTTTGAAAAACCTAAAGTATAAACATTCATTTTCATATATGATGTTTTTCAATGTAGACACAGATACAACAGAAAAGATTGAAGATGCCTAATATTAATGAACAGAGCAGAATTAAAATCATTTGAAGCTTTCCAAACTTCAAGATTGCATCACAAAGTGGATTTTATGACTAAATATTTTTTATGTGCTTATTTGGCACTTTTCTGGGTACCAGAATATAATGTCCACAACGCTGTCGTGTATTACACACTTGTTACAGATGAGGAATCTAAGACTCTAATAGACTGATTGACTAGAGTAAGTTCAAGAGTCAAAATCAAACTAAATTCAAAGCCTATGTATGTTCTTTTCATAGTTATGTCCTACTGTTTCTATTGACTCATGAATTTGTTGATTGTCGTTTTATACAATGGCAGTTAGCTTATATTTACCTGAGTCACACTTTTTGAGAACAAAATATAACGATTTGAAAAATAATGTTCTCTTTCAAGACTTAGCTGAAATACTGAAAATAAATATTATACTACTATGTAGGAATATTTTATATCACAACAATGTAAATTATCCTAAAGTTAATATATGCATTTAATGAAATTCCAAATATAATCTTATAGAGTTATATTAGTAAGTTTGTGTATTTTAGAAATACAAATTACTTAAAGTTTATTTGAAAGAATGACCAGAATATCTAAGAAAATTATAAAAGGTAATTATTAAGTATTACTTGCCCTACTAGATATCAAAATATTCTATAAAGCTATTATAATCAAATCAATATTGTATTGACATAGGAATAAATAAATATTTTACTGAAATAAAGGAAAGAATTCAGAAACAGATCCTAGGACCAATGAGAATTTAATATAGTAAAAAAAATGGTTTTTCAATTCAGTGATAAAAGAATAGTTTATTTCATATATGGGATAATCACGACTGACTAGACATCTCTAAGAAAATAAATAAGAATACTACTCATCAATATATCAAAATAAGGACATGAATTAAAAGCAATGTATGAAGAACTAAAAATCTTAAAATATGTACAAGACTAAATATGCAATGTAGGATTGGAAAATAAGTTCATCACCAAGACAGGAAACCTAATATCTGTAAAAGAAAATGAAATAAGCACTTTCATTTACAAAAGTTTATAATGTTTCTATGGCAAAAGGTGCTTTAAACAAAGTCAATACCTAAAAAATCAAATTTGGAAATAACAAAGTAGATAATCAAAAAAGGTGTAGTATCTACGCCAATGCTGCTATAGTTTTAATGGGTCCCCCTTCAATTTATGTGTTAGACACTTGATCTTCAATGACATAGTGTTGGGAGATGGAGATTTAGTGAAGTTTTTAGGTCATAAGGGCTCCATCCTCATGAGTGAATTAATGCCTGTATAGAAAGGGCTTGCAAGGGTGAGTTTTCTTTGTTTTGCTCTTGTGCCATGACATAACATTGTGTTTCTCCTCTCCAAAAGATGCAGTATTCAAAGTATATCTTGGAAGCAGAGAGACCATGCCTTAACCTGCTGTGCCTTGCTCTTGAATTTCTCAGTTCCCAAGGCTGTGAAAAATAAATTTCTGTTCTTTATAAATTACCAAGTCTCAGATACGAACTAGGCAACTGTTGTCAGTTACCTCAGGGAGAAAGTTAGTCGGAAAAAGGGATAGGGGGATTATTGGAAATTAAACTTTTAAAATACATTCACATATTGCTTTAATTGATGCAATAAATATATATACTTGTAATTTTAAAAGTTATGCTGATGTGTTTTATTTTATTTTATAACAATTACACTCTTTCATTATTAAGACTGTTTCTGTCTAGTTTTAAAAATTATATCTGATTTCTTCTCTATTGATTAGTTTTATACTTTTGAGTCTGCTGGTGTGCACATATTCAGGTTATTTAATTATTACTTTGTAGAGCATCTCTTCTAATCTATGTACTATGTAGCCCAGTTCTATTGGAGGGATTTTAATTTTTTTTTTCCGATTAAATTATTCCTATTGTTTTGATGCCATTCATTAGCAGCTATTTTCTCCTCAAAAGAACGTGTAATAGATGTTTCTTTTTGAAGGTATTTATAAGCCATATTTTTATGAAGTATGTTCTGTTATTTTTATGAGAAAATAGGCTATTTAAATACATTATATACTAATGATGTAGACAGATAATTATTCCCTAATTTATCTTCCTTTATGAGTTTCAATATTTCTGCATAGCTCTGTATCAAATGATACATGTCTGGAGAATGGTGATGTCCCAATAAAATCTCCTAATTCTAATTTTTAAAAATCATGTTAATTCTTTTGTAAATGGCATGGTGTTTGCTGATTGTACCTTCCTAAATATAATTTTATAGAACATTTCTACCAAAGACATATCACAAAGTAGAAAAGGTAATAAAATAGAAATTAAGGGACCTGGATTCTAGTCCTGTCTCTGCTGCTCTGAAACCTTTCAAATCTCATTTAAAAGAAAAATAAAGGTAGGCTAGAAATCACTGAGATCAGCAAAAACATAACAATAAGCAAACATGTATAATTTATCATGCTATTATGCTTTGCTGACCCCAGATACGATCAAATAAACTTTCACAGCCCTAGAAACCGAAACCAATTGACCAGTGTGCAAAGAAAATAAAACATTTTTTAACTTTTATTTTACATTCAGGAGTACAAGAGCACATTTTTTATACAGGTAAACTTGTGTCATGGGGATTTGCTGTACAGATTATTTCATCAACCAGGCATTAAGCCTATTACCCATTAATTATTTTTCCTGATACTCTCCCTCTTCCCACTCTCCACCCTCCAAAAGGTCTCAGTGTCTGTTGTTCCCTTCATGTCCATGTGTTCTGGTCACGTAGCTCCCACTTACAAATGATACTATGTGATATTTTGTATTCTGTCCCTATATTAGTTTGCTAAGGGTAATGACCTCCAGTTCCATCCATGTTCCTGCAAAGGACATGATCCCTTGCTTTTTATGGCCACATAGAATTCTATGGTGTATACGTACCATATTTTTCTTATCAAATCTATCGTTGATGGGCATTTAGGTTGATTCTATGTCTTTGCTATTGTGAAAAGTGCTGCAATGAACAAACTTTTGCATGCATCTTTATAATAAAACCATTTATATTCCTCTGGTCGTGTATGCAGTAACGGGATTGGTGGGTGAAATGGTATTTCTGTTTTTAGGTCTTTGAGGAATAGTCACAATGTGTTCCACAATGGCTGAACTAATTCACACTCCCACTAACAGTGTATAAGCATTCCTTTTTCTCCATAGCCTTGTCAGCATCTGTTTTTTTGGTTTTTGTTTTTTGTTTTTTTTTGACTCTTTTATAATAGCCATTCTAATTGGTGTGAGACAGTATCTCATTGTGGTTTTCCTTTGCATTTCTCCAATGATAAGTGATGTTGAGCTCTTTTTCATATGCTTGTTGGCCGCATGTATGTCTTCTTTTGAAAAGTGTTTGTTTATGTGCATTGCCCACTTTTTAATTGGGTTGTTTGATTTTCTCTTGTAAATTTGCTTAAGTTGCTTATAGATTCTGGATATTAGACCTTTGACAGATGCATAGTTTGGGAAAATTTTCTCCTATTCTGCAGGTTGTCTATCACTCCGTTGATAGTTTCCTTTGCTGTGCAGAGGCTCTTTAGTTTAATTAGATCTCATTTGTCAATTTTTGCTTTTGTTGCAATTGCTTTTGACAACTTCATCATGAAATGTTTGCCCCTTTCTATGTCCTCAATTTCATTTGCCTAGGGTGCCTTCCAGAGTTTTTATGATATTGGGTTTTATATTTAGGTCTTGAATTCATCTTAAGTTATTTTTTGTACGTGGTGGAAGGAAGGGGTCCAGTTTCAATCATCTGCACGTGGCTAGCCATTTCTCCGAGCACCATTTATTGAATAGGGAATCCTTTCCTTATTATCTGTGTTTGTCAGGTTTGTCAAAGATCATATAGTTGTGGGCATGCACCTTATTTCTGGATTTTCTATTCTGCTCTATTGATCTGTATGTCTCTCTCCCTTTTTTTTTTTTCCACCAGTGGCATGCTGTTTTGGTTACTTTAGCCCTCTAGTATAGTTTGAAGTTGGGTAGCATGAGGCCTCCAGCTTTCTTTTTTTTCTTTTGCTTAGGATTGCATTGGATATTCAGGCTCCTTTTTTAGTTTTTTTTTTTATGAATTTTAAAATAGTTTTTTTTTTCTAGTTCTGTAAAGAATCTCAATGGTAATTTAGTAGGAATCATATTGAATCTATAAATTGCTTTGGACAATATGGCCATTTTTACAATGTTGATTCTTGCTATCCATGAGCATGAAATGCTTTTCCATTTATTTGTGTCATCTGTTATTTGTTTGAGCAGTGTTTTGTAGTTCTCCTTGTAGAGATCTTTCACCTCCCTAGTTAGTTGTATTCCTAGTTATTTTATTCTGAAAATAAAACTTATTTGTCATTCCAGATGACTACTAATTCATTTCTATCTCTGACTCTCAAGAACTATTTTTTATTGTCATTCTACCTGATGCTTCGTTCCTCCACAATTTTTCTCTCTTTTCTAACATCATTGACTAATATTCTAAATATTACTGCAATGTTTCAAAAAAATTCAAACTGGCTTCACAAAAAAAAAAAAAAAAAAAAAAAAAAAACACAATCCACATCTTTCAATTTTCCACTCACCCTTCACCCTGAGCCCCATCCACTCATTTGGGAAAGTTAAAGCAATGAGAAATTGACCATAGAAGTGTTTTTCTGGAGGTTATTAAGAATTTGATGTGCATAATTACTTGACTCACCTTTTTTTTGTTTTATCTCAAAATTACTAAATTTTATGCGTACAGAAGATCAGGCAATAGGCTATACAACTCTCTCTCCAAAACTGTGTTTTGATATAACCTGGTCCAATAAAAAGGACAATAGCAGGTTGTTGGGTGCATATACATTTCAATGTCTTGTCTTAAATGTTGCATTTTAGTGTGTCCATCTGTGAATTTCTATGTGCGTGGCTACTGCTAATACTTTCTACATAGTAAATACATGAGATGCCCTACAATTGGAGAGCTGATCCATACATGAATAGGAAAGGAAAAGGAATATTTAGAACAATGTATTAACTGTAGCTCCTTTTAGTTTCAAGTATAAGAGACTACAAGTGAAATTAAAATGCTTTTCCTTCTTTAGAAAATCAGTAGAGGCCACAAAAATCAGTATAAATTGTATCTCTTACAGTGTTTCCTAGACAGCGCTTTATCAGTGTCACTTTTTGAAGTGAATAATGCAATTGCCCAGGCCCATTTTAATGCTGAGACATGGATTCACTTGTCAACATCTTAAATCAATCAGAAATTTGTTCTTGTATACAGGAGAAAAAAATGCTAACTAAAAACACAAACAAGAACATTTTTTGAAAGCAAATTAACCTCTGGGGACTAGAAGATCCTGTTCCTAATTCTGAAGATTCAGCTTTCTTATCAAATATTATTTTTGGTGGTTTTGTGTGATCCATTAAAAGTGTATTTCCAACTAAGATTAAAAACACAAAGGAATAAATTATTAAATAACTGATCAAATAAATAACAAACATTAGTTCCGTTATAATAGCACAAACAATAAGTTGTCCTTAATTGTCTTATTATCTGGTAGATCAAATTTGCAACAATATTTATCCATTATGAAATTGCTGACAAACTTTTCTTGAATTATTTTTGAATTACTACTAGCAAATTACCATTGCCTCTACATTTTCATGTATAAGAAATTGCTGTTTTGTAAAAATACTTTACTGTACTGATCTCATGTTAGGAGATGTGAACTGATGATACGGTGTTTCAATGTCAAGTTTTAACAATCATATCATTTTGTACTGTATCATGTATCACAGATCACAGATGTACTCAAAACAAATCAAATTTTCCTTTGTTACTATAATGTACACACGCAAACACAACTTAGAAATCACTTAGGAAACCTGACTAAATTTGTTGAAAGTAAAGCCTAACTAGACCTTAGTAGCCATATTCTATGACATCTAGAAGTTATATAGCTTTTATCTGTCACTTCTGCAATATTTAGGCACTCTATATCTATATCTCTATATCATCTATTAATATATTATCGGTATCATCTATATGTATATCTATAGCTTTCCATCATCTGTGAGGACTAGTTTGACATTAAAGTCACTAGGAAGAATTACTTCTCTTTTGAGAGTTCAGTATTTACAATGTTATTGGTTTTCTGTTTGGTAATATTTTAGTTAATCACCCATTTTTGACAAGACTCAATCTAACTTTTCTTGAATAGTCCATGTAATAATTATTTGCCTTTATATAACATTTTACCTTTTCAAAACATTTTCAAATACATTATTCCAGTTGATTATCTCAACAACCTTTTAATGTATGGTGGCTAGTAGCATAATTATTTATATAAGAAAAAAAACTGAGATCCCTGTTGGTCAGACAACTGGAACCAGATCCAAGGCTCGTGATACTTGGTTTAGTGTTTTATTTATCATAAAACACTGCCTCCTTTGATTGCTTTTTAAAACACCTTTTGGCCTTACACGTTTAGGACTTTTTTTTTGTAAATTTATACAACTGGATTTATTTTTATACACAAGATTTGTATAACTCGATTGTATTATACAGGCATGCCTTGTTTTGTTGCATGTCACTTTATTCTGCTTCACAAATAGTGCATTATTTATAAATTTTAGTTTTGTGGCATCCTTGCATTGTGCAATTCTATTGGCTCAATTTTTTCACCAGCAGGTCCTCAATTTGTGTCTCAATGTCACGTTGGGGAAATTCTTGTAATATGTTAAACTTTTCATTATTGTTATTTCTGTTATGGTGATCTGTCATCAGTGACCTTTGATGTTACTATCGTTATTGCTTTGGCATGCCATGAACCACACCCATACCTTAACTGATAAATGTTGTTTGTTCTGACTGCTCCACCGACCAGTCATTCACCCATCTGTCACTCTCTTCTCTGGCCTTCCTATTCCCTGAGACAGAACAATATTTAAATTAGGCCTATTAATAATCCTACAATGGTCTCTAAGAGTTCAATGAATGGAAGAGTTGCACATCTCTCACTTTAAATCTAAAGCTAGAAATGATCAAGATTAGTGAGGAAGGCACATCAAGAGCAGAGATCACCTGAAAAATAGGCATTTTGTGTCAAATGATCAGGCAGGTTGTGAATGCAAAGGAAATATCTTGAAGGAAATTAAAAATGCTACTCCAATTTTTCCTGGAACATTGGCTAACTATATGCAGAAGAAAGAAACTGGACCTTTATCTCTCATCATATACAAAAATTAACTCAAGATGGACAAAAGACCTAATTGTAAGACCTGAAACCATAAAAAAATGCTAGAAGAAAATCCTTAAAAAATGCTCTTCTTGACAACACTCATGGATGACTTTGAGGAATTCAAGACTTCATGGGAGGATGTAACTGCAGATGTGATGGAAATAGCAAGTCAATTAGAATTAGAAGTGGAGCTTGAAGATGTGAATGAATTGCTGCAATCTCATGATAAACTTGAACAGATAAGGTGTTGTTTCTTATGGATGAGCAAAGACAGTAGTTTCTTGAGATGAAGTTTACTGGTAAAAATGTTTTGAACATAGTTGAAACGGCAACAAAGGACTTAGAATATTACACAAACTTAGTTGAAAAAGCAGTGGTAGAGTTTGAGAAGATTGGCTTCAATTTTGAAATAAATTTTACTGTAGGTAAAAATCTGTAAATCAACATTGCATGCTCCAGAGAAATCTTTTGTGAAAGGCAGAGTCAACTGATGTGGCAAACTTCGATGTTGTCTTTTACAAAATATTGCTCCAGGAATCCCAGCCTTCAGCAACCATCATCTTGATCAGTCAGCATCCATCCACATTAAGGCAAGAGCCTTCACCAGTAAAAAGATTATGACTCACTAAAGGCTCAGATGATCAGTAGCAGTTTTTAGTAATAAAATATTTTTAAATAAATGTATCTACATTTTTAGACATAATGCTACTGTACACTTAGTAGACTTCAGTATGGTGTAAACATAACATTTATATGCACTAGGGAACCAAAATACTCTTGACTCATTTTATTGCAACATGTACTTTTTGCAGTGGTCTGGAACAAAACCCATATTGTTGCCAAGCTATTCTTGTATCCCCCAACCATATGCACAGTGCTTGATGCCTTCCTGTCTGCTGAACACCTTTGCAAAAAATTCTCATCACCTTGGAAATCTATATTTTTATACTAATAATGATTAACTTGGAATAAAGGCACTAAAATTCTTAATGTCGGCCTTAACCTTAGTGTCAAATTTCACAATTTTAATTTGTCCTAATTCGGGTGTTTTAAACCAGTGTTCACAATGTACCCTGACTTACCTGTAGAAATTAGTGAACTGTCATATCTCTAAGAAATAAGTTATTTTCCATACTTACAGTTCTTAATAATAAGGGCCTATTTGCTACCTACAACTCCCTTAGTATCTTATTATTCAGACATGTACCAGATAACTAATAAGATCACTAGAGAAATAGCTGGCATATTATCACTGCAGATAGGAAATCCAGATGCCATTTGCAACACATGGGCAGGTAGGATATTGATCTGTATTTACTATTCAAATGACTAGACATCATGGTAATATAAAATGATTTGTCACTTCATTATGTTCTCTTTCTTAACATTGCTAAGTGCCTTAATGTAAAGGTACTGTTTAAAAGTAACAGGTAATGGTGCAATTCAGAATATTATTAGCTACTTAATTTTACTTCTCAATTTACAGCATTAAGACGTTTTTCAAGTTTGTGTGAATATGACTGAGTGGACCTATCTGGCAGTGATATTTTCTTGGGTCATGAGGAAATAATTATCTAGTATGTATGGGGAAACCTTTACATTTTTAATTATTTCAAAGAAAATGTATTTGTGGGTGTATAAATAGCAAGTGTTGCACTATTAGAGACTATTGTTCACTAACAAGGATGACAGAACATAACATTCACCTCAAAGGTTTGAGGGTCCCTAAAACATCTCAGTATTTTTAAACTAACCACTGTAGATTGCCGATGGACCTATTGAGACATATCTGGAAAGGGTTTTTTTGTTTTGTTTTGTTTTGTTTTTCTTTCCCTAGGTTTCCTCCCCAACTTCTCTACAGAGGAGTGGTTAGTGAGCTTGGACAGCTGAGCAATAAATCCGCATGAGAGGTAAACAGAGGGTTATTTTCAAAAGTTCTCCTAGGAAGCCAGTATAAAAGCTGAGATCTCAACTCATGATGTATTTGCAATTATGTCAATAGAAACTCAAATGCCAGATGTGCCCAAATAATCCATAACATGGAGTTGATAATATATCAGAGGTTGCTGGTAAGCTCAAAGCTGTTGTATTACCTATTTGCAATGACAACAATCCCCAAGCAATTTTAAGTACAATGTGGTTTGGAACATCTAAAATTCAACAAAAGTTGAAGCCGCTGAACTTGTGGAGTTGCCTTTTCCTAAAGGACTGAATTGATAGCATGGATAAGAAAACTATGGCTGACAGAATAAGCGATTCAGGTAACCGTGAAAATAACTTGCTAGACTCATGGGGGAAATACAGATACACCTGCACTTCTGCAAAGTATTTGCTTTTTAAGAGCCAAGAATTACGTGTTGTGACAGGAAGCCTCATGTCGCTTGCTTGACTTCAGTGTTGAGCCTTCTGCTTTGGCATAGGAGGAGTGGAATGCTGAGCCTAATGAGTTTGGGAATTCAGCACATGCCAAAAGAACCAAACTGGTTCAATTGGTTCAGGTGACTTTTACTACTCAGGATCTTGAAAATACTGATTCTGTAATAAGACCTAAAAAACAACGCCATCCCTGGAATATTCCTTTTTCCCTCTCCTACTTTTACAAGGGATCATTTTGATGAGAGGATACCATAAAATATATAGGTATAATTGTTATACGTATCATGTGTGAGATTTTATATATCATGGATGAAATAATCTTAACCTTGAAAATAATTCATGCATGTGTAAGTAATAACCACATTAACTATAAAAATAATTTCAATAAAATAGACATTAAAATGTATTAAGGGGATGCAATCCCATGCCAGCAGGCATGTTTGAATTAGATGTCTTGCAACCACACTTCTTATAAATAATCCAATTATTATATGCTCAACACTGTTTTCGGCATCATAGGGGACTCAAAATGAAGAGCAATGACTTTGTCTTCTAGCAAGAGGAAACTCACTTGAGAACAACATATGTCCATGTTCTAGAAATTCTTAATGTCTATTTTATTGTAATTCCTCATTGGTTAATGAGGGTATTGGCTACACATGCCTTTTAATTTTTCTAGGTGAAGATAATCCATGCTATGTACAATGTATTGTGAATACTTCAGTTCTATTCTGTTAGATAGGTTTTCAAATTATTTTCTTATGAGATTGAAGGTCTTATTCCTACAGCATCTTACCACAGATCTTGAATGGTCTTCTTATACAAGTATATCTCAAGGATTAAAAAACAATATCGAGTTTTTGCATGCCCCTAAAGGAATGAGAGAGGGAATGTTACAAGATGATCTTAGATGTCTTCTTATACTAGAAAGTAAAAAAGTGTTCAAAAAATCATGGAGACATGTCAAAAGGAAACAGAGTCATCTTGAAAAACACTATACTGGGCCAATTGTGACAACATTTAAACATAAAAATAAATACTAATAGTAACGGATTATAACTTACTGAATACAGTAAGAATCCATACTTCCATAGTGATAAAAATAAGTAAATAAGTAAATGGGGAAGAAGAAAAGGGTCTTTCTTATAGTAGAATGCCAACTAGTAAATGTAGAAAGAATGATGGAGTTAGAAAATAATCACTGAAATTTAAAGCTTGTGAGTGATACTCTAATAAAGAACAGGATATCTATATCATCTCAAAGTATCTTCTCAAAAATTACCTATTAATTAAAAAGAGGGGAAAAGTGTCTTGAAAGTGGAGAAACCTGGAGGGCGTCACCTTATATCAGCAATCAAAGTTAAAATCACCAATAATAAAATAAACTCATATCTCTTGTTTTCTATTATGATTCTTTGGAAAGGTTATATCCCTTTCCTAGTATCCCTGCTAGAATGTATAAACTAAACATAATCATGACAAAATATCTAATATTTAGGGATATATTTCAAAATAACAGGCCTGTACACTTCAAAAAATTAAAAGAGACTAAGGATATATGAAAACTAAATATAATGCATGCTCCTGTATTAGATGATGAATAGGAAAATTGTATAGCTTTAGCATATGTTGTTTCAACGATTGTAAAAATGTATTTATGGACTGTGGATTACATAATAGTATTGTAGCATATATCAAATTATGGATTGTACTAATTATACTCTGGCTATGTAGGAGAATAGTTTTACTTTTATTTTTAGAAAACCTGCACTGAAGTATTCAGGCATGTAAAGAACTGTTCAAGACAGCTAGGGCTGCAATAACAAGGCATCATAAACTGGGTGGTTTAAACAAACAAACAAAACAATCCTTTCTCACACTTCTAGAAGTTAGAAATACAAAATCAAGGTATCAATAAGGTTTGTTTCTCCTGAAGCTGTGAAAGAAAGATCTATTTCAGGTATTCCTCTTGAATTATAGATGATTATCTTCTCCCTATGTCTCATCACATGGTGTTGTACCTGTATCCCTGTGCCTAAATGTTCCCCTTTCATAAGGACACCAATCATTTTGTATTGCGGTCCACTGTAATCATCCCTCATTGACTTGATTATTTCTGTAAGACCTTATCTCCAAATAAGGTCACATTTTGAGGCACTGAGGGTTAAGACTTCAACATGTATGTTTTGGGTGACCACATGTCAACCCGTAACATTCAATATCTCCAATCCCCAGTTATTCTCAAATGACTCAAAACAATATATTCATTTGTAAAGATAAGATCTAAAGTTGTATTAGATAGAATGCATTTTAGATCGATATCTAATCTTCAAAAAATTAAATAGATTTTTTTTAACAAAAATAGCAATATTTCAGGTATATGCTAGTTCTGATTATTAGTTTTTTATGCCAAATTAGCTAGAAGATAGTCCCCAATTATTTATAATAATCAAACAATAATCTATGTATTACTGTGAACATATCCTTTGTATGTAGTTAACATCTACAATAAGTTGACTTTAAATTTAAAACATTACACTGGATAATGTGAGTAGGACCTCACCCAGTCAGTTAGTTCAAAGGTTTTGAGAATGAAAATGGATGCTAACTGAAAAAAAGAGCAATTCTGCCTCAATACTGCAGCATTAACTCCTACTTGACTTTCCAGACTGCCGGCCTGCCCTACCAGTTTTAAACTTGCCAGCCCCCACAACCGCGTGAGACAATTTCTCACAATAAATATATTTCTACAGAGAGGTAGATAAATAAATAGACGGATAGACACTTCTAGAGATAAATAGACTGAGATAATCTATAGACTTCTTTATCTACCAATCTATTTAAGATACATATGTTTATCTTTATCCGTATTATCTATCAGTTCTCTCTCTCTCTCTGTCTCTCTCTCTCTTTCTCTCTCTCTCTCTTTCTCTCTCTTTCTCTCTCCTCTCTCTCCTGGTTCTGTTTCTCTGGAAACCTCAAATGATATAAATTTTGGTACCAAGAGATTTTCACAGCAACATAATCTTAAAAATGAGTTTCTTAATTATTTCTGGGTTTTTTTGGCCTTTCTTCTCTAATCTTATTAGATTTCAAGGCACTAATTATTCTATTTTTATTGGTAAAGAGGACACTGATAGTCAATGGCATAATGTGGCAATAGAGATATGTGAAATATCACCTTTAGATACCTCTAATCTAATAGTTAATTTAAAAATATAAAACAAAAACCCCTTACAAAAAGGCAAAGTCCTGAGTAACCAGGCATTTGATACCTTAGAACGTCTTGTCAAACTAATGAGAATAATGTAACTGGCTTGTTGCTTCTAACTATGCTGTTAGAAGTGGATGGGCAGGAGGTGAAGCATGAGCTCAAGGCTTATAATTCCCAGCTAAATTCTCTGAAAATTTAGAACTGCCTCTACCTAGAAAAATTGTAAACAAAAGCAGTACCACATGTCTGGAGGGACTCCAGAGGTTAGTATCACAATCATGGACTTGAAAGGTTCTCACCCCACATCTCATTAAACTCACCTATTTGTTCTGTGCAGAAAACATATAGATCTTGGAGAATGACAGTGGATTATTGTAAGCTTAACCAGGTGATGACTCAAATTACAGCCACTGTATCTGATGTGACTTAATTTCTTTAGCAAATTAACACATCCCCTGGTACCTAGTATGTGGGTATTGATGTAGCAAATGCTTTTTTATTGATGTCTTTTAATAAAGACCACCAGAAGCAGTTGGCTTTCCACTGACAAGACCGGCAATACACATTTACTGTTATACTCCATGGCTATATCAATACTCCAGCCCTATGCCATCATAGAGGTAAGGAAAATTTGATTTGCTTTTCTCTTCCATAAGACATTACACTGGTCCATTACACTGATAATATTTTGTTGATTGTTTACAGTATGTAGGAAGTGGCAATTACTCTAGGATTATTGGTAAAATATTTCCTTGTGTTAGAAGGCAATAAAACAAATTTCACAGAAATTCAAGGGCCTTCGATGTCAGTGAAATTTCTAGAGGACCAGTGGTATGGAGCATGTCACGATATACTTCCTGAGATGAAGAATACGTGGGTGCATCTGGATCCTTGTACAACCGAAAAAGAAAAAGACACATCTAATGGGCCTCTTTAGCCATTGGAGGCAATCATATCTCATTGAGATATACTACTTCAGTACATTTTTCAACTGAAATAAAAAGCTGCTAGTTTTAAGTGGTGTCTAGCACAAGAGAAGACTTTCCAGAGGCCCAGGTGGCTGTGCAAGCTGTTCTATCACTTGGGCCATATGATCCAGCAGATCCAATGGTGTTTCAAGTGTCTATGGCAGATAGAGATGCTTTTTGAAGGTTTTGTCATTTTGATAAGTGGCTTTTTGCTTGGTACTGGGCCTTAGTACATTATGAATGCTTGATTATGAACCACCGAGTTAACATATGACCTGAGTTTCTCATTATAAACTGGATATTGTCTAACCCATGAATCTATAAAGTTGAGCACGCACAACAGCATTGCATTATTAAATGGAAGTGGCAAACATTATCATGATTGAGTAGACCCAAAGGCAAAAGGAAGTTATGTAACAAAGTAGCCCCAATGCCTATAGTTTCGAAGTTTGTTACTATAAAGGTCATAACCTTTACTCACTCATCCCACCCTTATAGCCTCATGTGGAGTTCTTTATGATTGTTTCACTGAATAAGAGAAAACTCGGGTCTGGTTTGCAGATTGTTCTATACGATATGCAGTACCACCTGAAGGTGGACAGCTGCAGCACAGCAGCCCATTTCTGAGACATCTCTGAATGACAGTGGTGAAGGAAAATTCTCTCACTAGGCAGAAACTCAAGCTGTACACTGGTTTTAAATTTTAGGGGGAGAAGAAAATTCCCAGAGGGATGGAGAAAAAAATTAAATGGATAGAATGACCGATTCTGATGATAGCAATCAGCCTTTTTTTCCAAGACACTCCTGTATTAACCAGTGGGCTCATAACAATGGCCATGATGGCAGAGAGAGAGATTATGCATTGGCTCAGCAACATAAACTTCCACCCATCAAGGTTGATTTTGTTACCACCACTGCTGAGTGTCTAATTTGCTAGCAGCAGAAACCAACACTGAGTCTCTGATATGGACTATTCACCAGATGAACAGACAGCTATTTGGTAACAGGTTAATTACATGTAGCCATTTCTATTATGAAAGAAGCAGCCAGCACTCTGTTATGTGACCAGAATGGACATTTACTTTAGAAAAATATTTGCCTTCCCTGAACACAATGATTCTGAAAAAACTATCATCTGCGGACTTACAGAATACCTTACACACTACCATGGTATATAATACACCATTATTTATGATTAAATAATTTACTTCACGGCAATTATAGGCAATATGCTTATGTTCATGGAATTCAATAATTTTACTGTGTTTCTCACCATGCTGCAGCAGTTGGCCTTATAAATCAGCGTACTAATCTTTTGATGAGTCAGTGATGGTGGCAGCTAAGTAGCAATACCTTGCAGGGCTGGGGCAAGGTTCTCCAGGAAGATGTATATGTTCTGAATCAGTGTCCAACATATAATGCTGATTCTACTATATATGCAATATGTGTGTCAAAAAATCAAGGGTAGAAATGAGAGTGACACCACTCACTACTGCCTTTATTGACCCATGAACAAAATTGTTTCTTCTTGTTCCAGTGAATTTATGCTGTATTGGCAAAGAGATTATAGTTCCAGAGGAAAGACTGCTTCTACCAGAAGACCCACAATGATCTCATTGAAATAGAAGTTAAGACTGCTACCCATCTACTTTGGGTTCCTCATGCCTCTAAATAAATTTTGCTTATTTTTAGTAACTGTGCTAATTGGAACAATTGATCCTGACTACCAAGAAGAAATCAGACTGTTGCTACACAATAGTGGTAAGGGAAGACTATGTCTAGAAGGCAGGAGATCTTTTTGGATATCTGTTAGTGCTACCATGCCCTGTGGTTAAAGTCAATGGAAAACTATGATAACCAAATCCAGGCAGGACTACCAATAGCCAAGACCCTACAAGAATGAAGGTTTGTGTTACCCAGCAGACAAAGAACCATGGCCAACTGACATTCTTGCTGAGAACAAAGAATGTAATCAATGGAAAGTGGAAAAAGGTAAGGTAAGTATAAATAGAAGCTATAACCATGCAATCAGTTTTCAGTTATGAGTACTGTAATAATTATCAATATGTATACTGAATTTTGTTTTGAGTTTGTGTGTATATAAAATTTTTGTTTTCTTCTTTATTATTCCCTTATCCTTTAACATAAGATGTTTTAATAATGGTTCACTTTACATCAGAGTAATTAAGTTACTGGATGTATTAGTTTGCTAGGACCACAATAACAAACCATCACAAACTGAGCAGATAAAACAAGATAAATTTATGTTCTCACAGTTCTGGAGGCTATAATTTTGAAATTGAGATGTCAGGAGGGTTGGTTCTTCCTGAGGGCTGTAAGGAAAAAACCTGTTCCAGGCCTTACTCCTCCACTTTCCCGGATAAACAAAAGCCAAAGAAGTCTATTACCACTAGACCTACTCTGTAAGAAATGCTAGTAGGAGCCTTTCAATTTGAAACAAAAGGTCAGTAGGCAGTAACACAAAGCCATTCAAAAATATAAAGATCTCTATTAATGGTAAATACATGGGCTAATATATCCATTGTGATTTTGGTCCATATAATTTTAATGATAAAGACACAAAAAAATCAATGTTAATGTATATACAACATATAAAGATATACTTTGTGATATCGATAACATAAAGTATGGAAGATGGAGCATTAAAGTAGTTGAATATCATATGTGATTGAACTTAAATTGTTATCAGTTTAAAACAGAATTCTATAACCACGATGTTTTATGTAATCGCAGTAATAACTACAAAATATACATGAAAGGAGATAATAAGGCATTAAAAGCACATCAATACAAAAAGTCAACAGAACACAAAGGAAGTCAGTAAGAGGGGAAATGCACAAAAAAGCTACAAGACATATGGAAAGCAATGAACAAAATGGCAACAGTAAGTCCTTCCCTATCAGTAATTACTTTAAATGTAAATGGATGAATCTCCTCAATCGAAAGATATAGACAGGCTGAATGAATTTAAAAAACAGGATCCAATTATATGCTCTCTCCAGGATAGTCACTTTATTTTAATTTACTTATTTTTAATTTTTTTTTTATTTCCATAGGTTTTTGGGAAACAGGTGGTATTTGGTTATTTGAGTAAGTTCTTTAGTAGTGATGTGTGAAATATTGGTGCACCCATCACCTGAGCAGTACACACTGAACCCAATTTGTAGTCTTTTATCCCTCAACCCCCTCCCACCATTTCCCCCTGAGTCCCCAAAGTCCATTGTGTCATTCGTATGCCTTTGCATCCTCAAAATTTAGCTCCCGCTTATGAGTGAGAATATACGATGTTTGCTTTATTATTTCTGAGTTAATTCACTTAGAATAATAGTCTCCAATCCCATCCAGGTTACTGTGAATGCCATTAATTCATTTCCTTTTATGGCTGAGTAGTATTCCATCATATATATACCACAGTTTCTTTATCCACTCTTTGATTGATGGGCATTTGAGTTGGTTCCACATTTTTGCAATTGCGAATTGTGCTGCTATAATCATGCGTATGCAAGTACTTTTTTTGTATAATTACTTCTTTTCCTCTGGGTAGACACACAATAGTGGGATTGCTGAATCAAACGGTAGTTCTATTTTTAGTTCTTTAAAAAATCTCCACACTGTTTTCCCTAGTCGTTGCACTCTTTTACTTTCCCACCAGCAGCGTAGAAGTGCTCCTTTTTCACTGTATCAATGCCAACATCTATTTTTTTTTATTTTTAAATTATGGCCATCATTGCCAGAGTAAGGTAGTATCCCATTGTATTTTGAATTTGCATTTCCCTGATCTTTACTGATGTTGAGCATTTTTTCATGTTTACTGGCCATTTGTATATCTTCTTTTGAGAATTGTTTATTCATGTCCTTAGCCCACTTTTTGATGGAATTCTTTTTCTTACTAATTTGTTTGAGTTCATTGTAGATTCTGGATATTAGTTCTTTGTCAGATGTATAGATTGTGATGATTTTCTCCCACTCTGTGGGTTGCCTGTTAAATCTGCTGATTGTTCCTTTTGCCATATGAAAGCTCTTTAATTCAATTAATTCTCACGTATTTATCTTTGTTTTTTATTGCATTTCCTTTGGGGTTCTTGTTCATGAAGTCCTTGCATAAGCCAATGTCTAAAAAGGTTTTTCCAATGCTATATTCTAGAATTTGTATAGTTTCAGGTCTTTGATATAAGTCCTTGATCCTTCTTGAGTTGATTTTTGTATAAGGTGAGAGATGAGGACCCAGTTTTTTTCTCCTATATGTGGCTTGCCAATTATCCCAGCACCATTTGTGGAATAGGTTGTCCTTTCCCCACTTTATATTTTTGTTTGCTTTGTCAAAGATCAGTTGGCTGTAAGTATTTGGGTTTATTTCTGTGTTCTCTTTTCTGCTCCATTTGTCTATGTGCCTATTTTTATACCAGTACCATGCTGTGTTGGTGACTATGACCTTATAGTATAGCTAGAAATCAGGTAATGTGATGCCTCTGGATATGTTCTTTTTGCTTAGTCTTGGTTTGGCTATGAGGGATCTCTTTTTGTTCCATATAAATTTTAGATTTTTTTTCTAGTTTGGTGAAAAATGATGATGATATTTTGATGGGAATTACATTGAATCTGTAGATTGTTTTGGCAGTGTCGTCATTTTCACAATATTGATTCTACCCATCCAAGAGCATGGAATGTGTTTGCATTTGTTTGTGTCATCTATAATTTCTTTCAACAGTGTTTTGTAGTTTTCCTTGTAAAGGTCCTTCACCTCCTTGGTTAAGTATATTCCTAAGTAGGGTTGAGTTCTTGATTGATTCTCAGCTTGATTGCTGTTGGTGTATAGCACAGCTACTAATTTGTGTACATTAACTTTGTATCCTAAAACTTTGCGGAATTCTTTTTTTGTTTGTTTGTTTTTTGTTCACTTGTTTGTTTGTTTGTTGAGACAAAGTCTCGCTCTGTCACCCAGGCTGGAGTGCAAGGGTGCCAATCTTGGCTCACTGCAACTTCCGCCTCCTGGGTTCAAGCAATTCTCCTGTCTCAGCCTCCCAAGTGGCTGGGATTACAGGCACCCACCACCATACCCGGCCAATTTTTAGTATTTTTAGTAGAGACGGGGTTTTGCCATGTTGACCAGGCTAGTCTTGAACTACTGACCTCAGGTGATCCACCTGCCTCTGCCTCCCAAAGTGCTGGGATTACAGATGTGAGCCACTGCACCCGGCCTTTGCTGAATTATTTTACCACTTATAGGTGCTTTATGGTGCAGTCTTTAGGGTTTTTAGGTATGCAGTTATACCATCAGAAACAGTGACAGTTTGACTCTCTGTTTACCGATTTGGATGCCCTTTATTTCTTTCTCCTGTCTGGTTACTCTGACTAGGATTTCCAGTACTGTTGAATAGAAGTTGTGAATGTGGGCATCCTTGTCTTTTTCCAGTTCTCAGAAGGAATGCTCTCAACTTTTTCCCATTCAGTATTATGGTGGCCGTGAGTTTGTCACAGGTGGATTTTATTTTATTGAGGTATGTCCCTTGTATGCCGATTTTGCTGAGGGTTTTAATCATAAATGGATGCTGGATTTTGTCAAATGCTTTTTCTGCATCTATTTAGATGATCATGTCATTTTTGTTTTTAATTCTGTTTATGTGGTGTATCTCATTTATTGACTTGTGTATGTTAAACCACCCCTGCATCCTTGGTATGAAACCCACTTGATCATGGTGGATTATCTTTTGGATAGGTTGTTGGATTCAGTTAGTTAGTATTTTGTTAAGGATTTCTACATCTATGTTCATCAGAGATATTGGTTTGTAGTTTTCCTTTTTTGTTATATCCTTTCCTGGTTTTGGTATTAGGGTGATACTGGCTTTATAGAATGATTTAGGGAGGATTTCCTTTTTATCTATCTTGTAGAATAGTGTCAATAGAATTTGTATCAATTATTATTTGAATGCCTGGTAGAATTCAGCTGTGAATCCACCTGGCTGTGGACTTTTTTTTGATGGTAATTTATTATTATTATTACTATTATTATTATTATACTTTAAGTTGTGGGATACTTGTGTAGACGGGCAGGTTTGTTACATAGGTATACACGTGCCATGGTGGTCTGCTGCACCCATCAACTCATCATCTACATTAGGTACTTCTCCTAATGCTATCATTCCCCTAGTCCCGCACTCCTTGACAGGCCCTGGTATGTGAAGTTCCCCTCCCTTTTTCCATGTGTTCTCATTGTTCAACTCCCACTTACGAGTGAGAACATGTGGTGATGGTTGTCTGTTCCTGTGTTAGTTTGCAGAGAATGATGGTTTTCAGATTCATCCATGTCCCCTAGGAGGGATTTATATTTTCAGGAATTTATTCATCTCCTCTAGATTTTCTAGTTTATGATGGAAAGGTGTTCATAGTATCCTTGAATGATCTTTTGTCTTTCTGTGATGTTATCTGTAATAGCTCCAGTTTTATTTCTCATTGAGTTTATTTGGATTTTCTCACTTCTTTTCTTGATTAATCTTGCTAATGGTCTATCAATTTCATTTATCTTTTCAAAGAAACAGCCTCTATTTCATTTATCTTTTGTATTGTTTTTCTTCTTTTAATTTCATTTGATTTCTGCTCTGATCTTGGTTATTTCCTTTCTTCTGCTGAGTTTGGATTTGATTTGTTCTCATTTCTCTATTTTCTTGAGGTGTGACCTCAGATTTTTCATTTGTACTCTTTCAGGCTTTTTGATGTGGCATTTATGGCTATGAACTTTCCTCTTAGCACTGCCTTTGCTGTATCCCAAAGGTTTTGATACATTGTGTCACTATTATTGTTCAGTTCAAAGAATTTATTAATTTCCATCTTGACTTTATTGTTGACCCAATAATCACTCAGGAGCAGGTTACTTAATTTCCACATATTTGTATGGTTTTGAACATTCCTTTTGGAGTTGATTACTAGTTTTATTCCACCATGGTCTGAAAGAGTACTAGATATAATCTCAATTTTCTTAAATTTATTGAGACTTGTTTTGTGGCCTATTATATGATCTATCTTGGAGAAACTTCCATGTGCTGATGAATAGAATGTATATTCTATGGTTGTTGGGTAGAATGTTCTGCAAATATCTGTTAAGTCCATTTGTTCCAGGGTATAACTTAAATCCATTGTTTCTCTGTTTATTTTCTGTCTTGATGACCTGCCTAGTGCGGTCAGTGGAGTATTGAAGTCTCCCAATATTTTTGTGTTGCTGTCTATCTCATTTCTTAGGTCAAGTAGTAATTGTTTTATAAGTGTGGGAGCTCCAGTGTTAGGTGGATATATATTTAGGATTTTGATATTTTCTTGTTGGACAAGGCCTTTTATCATTATATAACAGCTCTCTTTGTCTTTTTTACTGCTATTACTTTAAGGTTTGTTATGTCTGATATAAAAATAGCTCCTCCCACTCGCTTTTGGCATCCATTTGCATGGAATGTCTTTTTCCACCCCTTTACCTTAAGTTTCTGTGAGTCCTTATGTGTTAAGTGAGTCTCTTGAAGGCAGCAGATAGTTGGTTAGTGAATTATTACTTTTTTTTCTATTCTGCAATTCTGTATCTTTTAAGTGAAGCATTTAGGCCATTTACATTCAGTGTTAATATTGAGATGTGAGGTACTATTCTATTCATCATGCTATTTGTTGCCTGTATACCTTAGGGTTTTTTTGTCTGTTTGTTTTTTACTATATCTTTGTTTTATAGGTCCTGTGACATTTATGCTTTATAGAGGTTCTGTTTTGATGTGTTTTCAGGATTTGTTTTAAGACTTAGAGCTCCTTTTTAGCATTTCTTGTAGTGCTGGCTTGGTAGTGGTGGATTCTCTCAGCACTTGTTTGTTGGAAAAAGACTGCCTTTCCTTCACTTATGAAGCTTACTTTTGCTGAATATAAAATTCTTAGCTGATAATTGTTTTGTTTGAGGAGGCTGAAGATAGGGCCCCAATCCCTTCTAGCTTGTAAGATTTCATCTGAGAAATCTGCTATTAATCTGACAGGTTTTTCTGTATAGATTACCTGGTGCTTTTGTCTCACAATTCTTAAGATTCTTCCCTTCATCTTGACTTTAGATAACCTGATGACAAAATGCCTAGGTGATGGTCTTTTTGTGATGAGTTTTCCAGGTGTTCTTTGAGATTTTTATCTTTCTTTGAGATTCCCAGGTGTTCTTTGAGATGTCTAGGTCTCTAGAAAGGCTGGGGAAGTTTTCCTCAATTATTCCGCCAAATATGTTTTCCAAACTTTTAGTTTTCTCCTCTGCCTCAGGAATGCCTATTATTCTTAGGTTTTGTTGCCTATCATAATACTAAACTTCTTGGATACTTTCATTATTTTTTCATTCTCTTAGTTTGGTAGTTTTTGTTGGATTGGGTTAATTTCAAAACTTTCTCTTGGAGCACGGAAGTTCTATTTTTCTTTTTTCTTTTCTTTTTTTTTGAGACAGAGTCTCACTCTGTCACCCAGGCTGGAGTGCAGTGGTGCAATCTCAGCTCACTGCAAATGTCTGCCTCCCAGGTTCAAGCAATTCTCCTGCCTCAGCCTTCCGAGTAGCTGGGATTACAGGCACATGCCACTATACCTGGCTAATTTTTGTATCTTTAGTAGATACAGGTTTCACCATGTTGGCCAGGCTGCTCTTGAACTCCTGACCTCAGGAGATCCACCCATCTCAGCCTCCCAAAGTGCTGGGATTTTAGTTTTTTTCTTTTTTTTTTTTTTTAGGTTTTTTTTTTTTTCTTTTTTTTTTTTTTTTTTTTTTTAGATGAAGTCTCACTCTGTTGCCCAAGGTGGAGTGCAGTGGTGCCATTTTGGCTCACTGCAACCTCCACCTCCTAGGTTCAAATGATTCTCCTGCCTCAGCCTCCCAAGTAGCTGGGTTTAAAGGCACACATCATCATGTCTGGCTAATTTTTGTATTCTTAGTAGAGATGGGGTTTCACCATATTGGGTAGGCTGATCTTGAACTCCTGACCTCCAGTGATCCTCCTGCCTTGGCCTCCCAATGAACTCTAAAATTCTTTCTTCTTCTTCTTCTTCTTCGATTCTATTGTTGAGACTTTCCAGAACATTTTGCATTTCTCTAAGTGTGTCCTTTGTTTTCTGATGCTGTGATTATTTTTTATTTATGTTATCTATTTCACTGGAGCTTTCCCTCTCATTTCTTGTATATATTTTTAAAATTATTTCTTTAAATTGGACTTCACCTTTCTCTGGTGCCTCCTTGAATGTCTTAATAACTGACCTTTTGAGTTCTTTGTCAGGTAAATCAGGAATTTCTCCTTGGTTTGGAACCATTCCCACAGGGTTTTCCCTTGATGTAGTACTCTCCCCTTTTTCCTAGGGATGTGACTTCCTGAAAGCCAAGCTATAGTAGTCGTTAGCTGTCTTCTGGATCTAGCCACTCAGCAGATCTACCAGGCTCCGGGCTTTACCTGGAGGTTGTGTGCACAGAGTCCTTTGATGTGAGCCATCCACAGTTCTCTCAGCCGTGGATACCAGCACCTGCTCTGGGGTGAAATGAACTATGTGGCTCCTTGGATAGAGTTCCATTGGTTGTTTAATGCATTATTTTTGTGCTGGTTGGTCTCCCGCCAGGAGGTGGCACTTTCAAAAGAGCATCAGCTATGGTAGTATTGGGAGAATTAGGAGGTGGACAGTGCCCTAGAACTCCCAAGAGTATATGTTCTTTGTCTTCAGCTAACAGGGTGGGTAGGGAAGGACCATCAGGTGGGGGCAGGGCCAGGCATATCTGAGCTCATACTCTCTTGGGCAGGTCTTGCTGCAGCTGCTGTGGGGGATGGATATATGTGGTTCCCAGGTAAATGGAGTTATGTTCCCAGGATGATTATGGCTGCCTCTGTTGTGTCATGCAAGTTGTCAGAGAAGTGGGAGAAATCTGGCAGTCACAGGCCTCAACCAGCTCCGACACAGCCCAAAAGGCCGGTCTCACTCCACACCATGCCCCTCACAACAGTACCACATGTATTTCCAGGCAGTGGGTGATCAGGACTGAGAACTTGTCCTAGGCTGCCAGCCTCCCAGCTGCAAAAGCAGGCAGGGAGGCTGGGGAGTCTGCACACCAGATTCATGCCCTCCCCCGATTTCTGACCAGGAGACTTTACATTCAGTTGGAATTGTTACAAAGTTCAACTGGAGACTTCCTTCTCCCTGGGGTATTTTCCTAGTACCTCTGGCAGCTCTCCCTAAGGACCCCTGTGAGACAAGTCCAAAACAGCTTCCCAGGGGATCCAGAGAACCCACAGGGCTTTTCTCACTGCTTCCTCTACTCCTGTATTTTGCTGTATTTTCTCTAAATTGACTCAGCTCCAGGTAAGGTCAGATCCTTCTCCTAGGATCTAGACCTTCAGGTTCCCCAGTGAGGGTGTGGGTTCAGGGGTGGACACTCCCTCTTTCCCACTTTCACAGCTTGGGCACTCACAGTAGTATTTGGACTGTCTCCTGGGTGCTGCAGGAGCAATCCACTTTCTTCAGACCGTCTGTGGGTTCTCTTGACTTTCCTGGTTTATTCCTCCAGTAGTTCTGGAGCAAAAGTTCACAATGCGAGTCTCCACACACTGCTCTGTCTGTCCTAGTGGGACTTGCAATCTAGTCCCAACTGGTAATGCATATGTTAATTAGCTTCACTGAGTCATTCCTCAATGTATGCATATTTCAAAACATCATGTTGTATATAATAAATATATAAAAGTTTCATTTGCCAATTAAATGTTTTGTAAAAATACATGGTATGCAGTGAAAGCAGTGCTAAGAGGGAAGTTTGTAGATGCAAATGTAAACATAAAATAATCCTCAAATCAACAGCCTAATTTTATACCACAGAAATTAGAAAAAGAAAAATAAACTAAACCCAAAGCTGGCAGAAGGAAAGAGATAATAAAGATGAGAGCAGACATAAAAGAAACAGAATAGAAAAAAAAAATGGAAAAGTTAATAAGACTAAGAGTTTGTTTCATCAAAGAGCAATAAAACAAACAAAGTTTTGGCTAGATAAACTAAGAGAAAATTCCATTGAAATCAGAAATAAAAGAGAGAACTTTACAACTAACATCACAGAAATAAAAAGTATTATAAGAATACTATGAACAATTGAATGCTAACAAATTGAATAACCTAGAAGAAATGAACAAATTCCTACAAACATACAATCTGCCAAGACTGTATCAATAAGTAACAAAAAAACAAGAACAGTAAACAACAGTTAAGGAGATTGAATTCAGTAATCAAATCCCCCAACAAAAAGAAAGCCCCAAACCAGATGGCTTCAATGGAGAATCCCACTAAACATTTAAAGAAGAGTTAACATAAATCCTCCTGAATCTTTCACAATCTGAAGTGGAGGAAGCATTTCCAAAGTGATTTTACAAGGCCAGAATACTCTGATACCAAAGCCAGACAGACACTACAAAAACAAAAACAAAAACTACAGCCAATATCCCAGATGAATATTGATGCAGAAATCCTCAATAAAATACTAGCAAATGGAATTCAGCAGCACATTACAAGGATTATGCACTATGACAAAGTAGGACTTATTGGAATGTAAGTGTGGTTCAACATATGAAAATTAATAAATGCAAGACACCACATTAACAGAATGAAGGACAAAAACCACATGATTATCTCAATTGATGCATAGAAAGCATTTGAAAATATTCAACATCTTTTCATGATAAAAACATTTTTAAAATTAAGAATCAAATGTAACTATCTCAACATAATAAAAGCCATTTATAAAAAACTCAGAGCTAAAAACATCATACAGAATGGTGAAAGACTGAGAGCTTTTCCCTTAGCTTCCAGATAAAGGCAAGCATGCCCACTTTTAACAATTCTATTCAACTTCGCATTAGAAGCACAAGCCAGAGCAATTGGGCAAGAAAAATAATACTCTGCAACCCTAAAAATAATGAAATAATTTCCTTTGCAGCAACATGGATAGAACTGGAGGCCATAAACCTAAGCAAATTAATACAAGAACAGAAAACCAAGTACTACATGTTCTCACTTATAAGTGGGAGCTAAGCATTGAGCACATGTGGACATAAACATGGGAACAATAGACACTGTGAATTACTAAAAGGTAGAGGGGTGGTGGGTTAAAAAAAAAAAACAAAAACTATCTACTAATGAAGTACTATGCTCACTACCAGGGAGAGAGGATTTGTACTCCAAACTCAGCATCACACAATAGTCCCATGTAACCAACCTGCACATGTATCCCATATATAAAATAAAAGTTGAAATTATAAAAAAAGAAGGCATCCAAATTGGAAAGGAAGAATTAAAATGATCTCTGTTTGCAGATTATATGATCTTATATGTAGAAAATCCTTAAAATTCTACAAAAATTTGCTATAACTGAAGACAATTTCAGTAAAGATATAGGAAACAAAATCAACACACAAAAATTAGCTGTTATTTCATATGCTATCAATGAACAATCTGAAATAGAAATTAAGAAAACAATTTTGTTCACAATGGCATCACAAGTGATAAAATAATTAGAAATAAATCTAACAAAGGTGGGTAAGGACTGAAAACTACAAAGCATTGCGGAAAGAGAATAAAGAAGGCAAACAAGTGGTAAGATATCCGTTGTTCAAGATCAGAAGATTTAATATTGTTAAGATAACTGTATTATCTGAAGCAATCTACAGATTCATTTAACACGATGTCTTATCAAAATATCAAAAAGTAGGCCGGGCGCGGTGGCTCAAGCCTGTAATCCCAGCACTTTGGGAGGCCGAGACGGGCGGATCACGAGGTCAGGAGTTCGAGACCATCCTGGCTAACACGGTGAAACCCCGTCTCTACTAAAAAATACAAAAAACTAGCCGGGCGAGGTGGTGGGCGCCTGTAGTCCCAGCTACTCGGGAGGCTGAGGCAGGAGAATGGCGTAAAAACCTGGGAGGCGGAGCTTGCAATGAGCTGAGATCCGGCCACTGCACTCCAGCCTGGGCGACACAGCGAGACTCCGTCTCAAAAAAAAAAAAAAAAAAAAAAAATATCAAAAAGTATCAAAATTTTACAGAAATTTTTAGAATTCACCTGTATCTGTATGTCTATACATGTGTGTGTGCATGTGTGTGTATGTTTGTGTGTGTGTGTGTATTTATTCTATTGGTTCTGTTTCCCTGAAAAACCCTGATTGATACTGTAGTGACTTCACACTCACTGCTACAATTATCTATCAAAAGTTTTGCTGAATAAACTATTTATTGAGGAGTATTTGAAGAATATGGATGCAGTATATTCATTTATAGGTCTAGATTATCTAAAATCTAGCCTTGAATTAAATGAGAGCTATTTCCCTAGACCCTATTTTATTCCTTCCCCTTCTCTCCTTCTCTATCCATACCAGTGACTGTATTGCTTTTTGTACACTGTTCATTGTAACTCCATCTGTCTATTTTAAGGAAAGCTATAGGAAAAGTCCTTATGAAACTCATCACTCAGTGTATTACAAGGATGTTGCAGATAACATTTAGTACATTACAAGAACCTTCTGGAGAAATTTAATCTTGATTTTAGCATTAGAAAGTTTTGCCTTTCCTGAGTCTTGTTTTCAATTCTCTGCACTGTGTATTTGATCAAGTTTCTCTGTTCACTTTTTAAAAATTTCAACTTTTACTTTAGATACAGGGAGCAAATGTGCAGGTGTGTTACATGGGAATATTGCATGAGGCTGAGGTTTGGAGTATGGGTCTCATCACCCAGGAAGTGAGCACAGTTCACTCTTGTTGCTAGAAAGTATAAGAGCAAAATTGATGGTCTGATGGTAATAAGTATACAGAATAATTTGTAGCCCATATTTTTCATTAGCCTCGTTTCTGGTTTATCTTCACATTGCTTTTTTAAACCTATACCTTTATCTTCTATGATTAACTTATTTGATATTGTGTGTATGTGAATATGTGTCTATATATCCCACTATATACTTGTTATAGGGCAGCATGTGCATTTCTGGGTGATGATAGAAATATAAATAAATAATTATAAAAATGTAAAGCAACAATGGCCTTAGATATTATCTAGTCCAATATGTTATTCATGAGGAAACTGAGTCTAAATGTGGGGTTTTGACTTGACTGGATGATGCAATCAATCTATGAAAAAGTCATACAATAAACTATGTCTTATGGTTTTCAATCACATCAACAAGTTAAAAATGCCCATACAAGGTGGTGCATGACTGAAGGATAAAAACAATTGAGGCCAAGAGTAGATATTACATTTTCTGCAAGTAAGAGTGAGTTCACTGTAGACTCTCTAGAGAATATGGTCCTTAAGCTGTGCCTTAAAAATAGAGATTGGATAACTATGGAAGGAATTATAAAGAAAATCTTGCAATGAAAATGGCAGAACTGTGTGAACGAGTATATGTTCCAGAGAGCATGAAGAAACAAGCCTCTCTGGAATTGAAGTTTTACATTAAGCAGAAATCAAAAGAAAGAAAGAGAGGAACAGCTATATAGATATCATAAGTTTAGATGACACAGAGCCTTGAATGCCAAAACATGGCATTCAGAGGTAGCTTTGTAGACATCATGAATACCTCTCAAAAGCAGATTGCCCTACTCCCAGAAAAGGTTGACATAACTATAAGAGCATCCCTTCTGTAGTCATGCTGGAAATAGAAAACTGAGCTCAGGAGATTAAAAAAAATGGGAGAAATAAGCCATTAGGTGATTACAAATCCTAGGGGCAGAATCAAGTCTCCCCTTTCTTCACATCAAAGAGAGAAGAGGCCTGAAGATCTAGATAGCCATTCCCTGAGAAGTCTGACAAAACTCCAACATTGGTCAATCTTCACTGGAGTTCTGATCCTTCGAAATAGAACTGAAGGGAGGAAGTGAATAATCATTATGTAACCATTTCATAAAGGTGGAGATATCTATTTAATTAATTAATTAATTATCCATCAGAGATATCTTTATCTGTTCCTCTCCCTCACTATGGGATCACAAAGGATGAATAACTAATGTCTGCCTACTCTATTAAATATTTATCAAACATGTACATTTCTCTCCATCCCCACTGCCACTATCAAAGACCACCATCTCTCTCTAGAATTATTGCAATCGTCTCTAAATTGAACTCTTTGCTTCTAAATGTTGTCTTAACCTCACATTCAATCCCTGCTTGTCAGAGATTGTATCTTTTAAAATGCAAAGCTTGTCTTTTTACTCTTTTGTTTAATACTTTTAGTGCTTATTTATTATTTACTGTAGTGATTTCCAAACAGGCATTTTGACCCATTAAGAGGTAGTGAATTTAATTTAGTGGGTCACTACCATCAATTTAAACAACAGAAGAGAGTATTTCAGGGTGCTCATATATATCAGAGGCAGATACTTTCTTGGAAAATGATTCTATAGTAAATATATATATATACACACCCATATGTGAATATAGAAATATTTATATGTGTACTAAGTCACAATGTAATACATATTTCCTATTTTAGGTCAATGTCAAAAACAGTTTAAAAGCTACTGTCCTACTGAGAAAAGAGCAAACTCCTTAGTATGGTACAAAATTCATTAGTAAGTTCACTGTTTCTCAAATACAAGCTGGAGTCAGAATCACCTGGTGCACTTCTTAAAGCACAGATTGCTAGGTCTTACCACCAGAGGATATCACTTAAGTGGGCCTTAGTTATTCATCCAGTGTGATTCTTTAGTAAGAGATGGAACCTGTGTTGTGGCCCAGGTTCTAATAAAGTTTCCAGGCGAGGCTGCTGCTGGTCTGAAGACCAGACTTTATGAACAACTTCCTTAAGCCTATCAGCACCCCTCCTCTGCTGGCAGAACCATGCAGATTACTCTAGCTTTTTTTTTTTTTTTAATTATACTTTTAAGTTCTAGAGTACATGTGCACAACGTGCAGGTTTGTTACATAGGTATACACGTGCCATGTTGGTTTGCTGCACCCATCAACTCGTCATTTACATTAGCTATTTCTCCTAATGCTATCCTTCCCCCAGCTCCCCACCCACCGACGGTCCCCTGTGTGTGATGTTCCCCACCCTGTGTCCATGTGTTCTCATTGTTCAACTCCCACCTATAAGTGAGAACATGAGGTACTCTAGTTTTAAAAGTCCAGTCACCTAGTTGTTTGACCTCCCACTGAATTCCTCTTTTCAGTCATTTACAGTTCCTCTAATTCAGTCTTTCCTCAATTTTTCCTGAGATAAAAGCACAGATTTGTGCTACTTAAAGTAAAAATTGCCAGGTTACTCCATCTGATACAGCAAGTCTAGGGATGAGCCCAAGATTCTGTATTTTTAAAGAGATGCTTTAAGTGTTTTTTTCCCCTCAGACAAGTTTTTGAAGCGCAAAGCAAATTTTACTTTATTTGCAGAGTAAAATAATTGCCTACTCTAAACAGTGAGTACTTAAGCTGCATGAAAACAATTACTGATTTCTTCCTTTCCCTCTATAGCAGAGGTTATTACACTTGTCATGGTACTCATCTCCCTGACACTTCGGTGAAATCTACAGACACCTTCACAATGATATTTTTAAATGCACAAAATAAAATACAAAGGATTACAAACCAATTATACTGAAATGAAGATATAAAAATATTGTATAACATAAATTGTATTATGATAATATATGCAGTGAATTATAAACACATTAAGTAAAAATATCTAGGAGTGGGCCTTATAACTTTTAGTGATATTGGCAAAAATTTCAAAGTAATTTCAAAGTAATACTTTTAGTGATATTGGCAAAAGTTGTAATGTTATGTAAAATAATATCTATGATTTCTGTTGGTGACCAAGTTAAGGTTCTGATGATAACACTGTGGACTGTTAGCAACATTCACTAATTGTAAGAAGTGCTTAATTTCTATGAAACATTAATGAAAATAGAAATGTGTTTTTTTAATTCAATTTCAAGAACTTTCTGAATACCCTAACTTTAAGGAATTTTCCTTTAGAGGCTCTTCCTGAAATCTTTCAAGCAGATCACCTTAGACAGATAAAGCTAGAGGGCGTTGATGAGATGTAGAGAAGAGATTGGGGAGGTTAATGCATTTCTATTTACGGAGGGGTAAACAGACCTGTACCCAACATTGAAATTGTCAAATGACTGATTCGTTGCCAGCTGACGGTGTTCTAACTGGGTCTTCTTGGTGTGTATATGGAGTCGAATTAGCTGGAAAAAGAATCAGGAGCCACTAGCCTCATTGTTTTCTCTGATCAGTTGGTCTTGCCTGATTTTCTCTTTAGAGCTTTTGCAATCTTAGCCCCACATTTCACCTTCCTTATCTGAGACCATCTACCTTTTTCATAGCCTAGACTAGAAAGTCATTTATGTAATAATGTAGCTTAGATTGGGAGCTGTCCCTTCAGCTTATGTTTTTCTTTGCCTTTGAGAGCAAATAAGTTTTATACGGCTAGTAAGTTTTTGAAATACAAACACATTTATCACTAAACATAACTCAGATGATCTTCTGACATACTGTAGTCTGCCAAAAGAAAATTTCCAGAGCAGTTGCAGTCAACTTAGATTTTTTTTTTTTTTGTCTCTCTCTTCATCCATGGGACAATGTGTTTAATTTTGGTTAGAAATAATAGAGGGTACAACAAATGAAGTAAGTTTCCAAACATCTCCTATGTTGTAATCATCTTAAAAATAGTTCTGAGAGAAAGGCATCGTCATTATGGTAACTGCCCTTTTGGCCCTTCTTACCCATGACATTACTCCTACACAATGTGCTTATTTGGATAAAATAATTCAACAGTAACTTTTTGAGGCTCTTCACCATAAATAAAGCTTTGCACATCATATTGCATCAGAGAAATCAGCCCAAATAAGACAAGCACAATTATTTTTTAAATACCGCCCTGCAAAAAGATAAGTGGACTTCTATGGCAATGACATTTTGGATAGGGAATATGTTTGAATTAAACTAAGGAGAACATTTTTGGTAATATGCACTGTCTTTTTTTTTTTTTTTTCTAAGAGCCTGATCGGGCAGTAATCAGACTAGAAACTGTCAACAAATATTGCTCTGTTACATTCTACATAACTCAGTTACCATGGCAACTGTATCCCTATTGACAAGAAAGAAAGAGAAACATAAGGTTGGGTAACAGTCTTACTTCAAGAAGCGTAAAATCTATTTACAGGATAATCATTCTTTCTGAGATAAGTAAGGTACTCAAAACCAAAAGCAGCTTTAATCAAATATTCTTATGGACTGTTAAAAATGTTTTTATTTCTTTTGCTAATAAGAAAAAAAAATGTTGCTTTGCAATATTTTCAGAATGTTTTATTTTCAAAAATCAATATAAGTCAATGAAAGCCCATTCATAATCAAACATGCATTGCACCTTGCATAGCTTATTCTTGCTACTAAAAAATATTCAGGTGGCATTTACGAAGTACCTACCATGCACATAACAGAATACTAAACTCTGTGGTCTAAGATAATATTTTGTCCATCAGTTTCATATGAGTTATTAAAGAAGATAAATGCATACATAAATCACTGAAGAGTGAAGAATGTAAAAATATAAGTGACATAACGAAACAATAAATGTCATTTATAGAAACATGGAGAGATATTAATTAGGTGATCTTTTCTCTAGGGTTCCACTGAAAGTTGTTCATTCCTCCAACATTGCAGTTACCACATTGTGTACGTTACACATAGTATTTAATTAATAAATGTATGTTTCTTACTGACCATTTATTGATCTCTTTGCATATTTATTTATCCATAAGATTATAATCAAATTTTACTCTAGGTATGTGTAGCTAGAATCTAGCATTGTGCCTAATGAATGATAAACCTAAAAAATGTATTAAATGTGTTAATGATTTAGAAGGTTGAATTTTTACCTGAGTCTTGAAAAATCAATATTTTTTCTATATTTAGAAATAGTGTATAGATTTCTACTTTTTCTAACTTAATAATTCTAAAATTTCCAAAATTTAGAATTTACCCAAAAAATG